>NC_056525.1:35981521-35999628 GCF_019175285.1 Sceloporus undulatus | reverse complement strand
TAATAATAATAATAATAATAATAATAATAATAATAATAATAATAATAATAATAATAATAGGATTTATTTATATACCGCCCAATCACTGGGAATCCGAGTGGTTTACAACAGAGGGGATAATAGGCTGTTCTCTGCCCTCAGACTTACAATCTAAAAAAACATGAAACGAAAGGAGAAGGGAATGGTGTGTGGGGGGGATCAGGTACAGCAGTTCTTCTCTCCCTCTGAGGCCTGGACCAAGGCAGATGGATCGGAGGGAGAGCTCTTCTTCTTCAGGCTAGCCCTGGTGGAGCTGGGCCTGCCTCGTCAACTCCCTCACAGGCCGAAGGATGACAGTTAAGGAAGGAGGAGCCTCTTTCTTCAGGCTAGCCCTGATGGAGCTGGGCCAGCCTATTCTCTCCTTCACAGGCCGAAAGATGACAGTTAAGGAGGGAGGAACCTCTTTCTTCAGGCTAGCCCTGATGGAGCTGAAACCAACCAGAGACCTTCACTGTGATGTTGCTAAAATCAATAAAATAAAATGAAGGAGCCATTTTCAAGTGTCTGTAATTTCCATATTTCCCAATTTTTAGATTTTTTCTTCTTCATTCCCTTTGTAGTCTTGTCAGACTACAAACCCTGTCAGAGTTTCCTGTCTTTGTTCTGCAGTCCTGATCATTTAACATTCCTGCTTTTGTGTTTGTAATGCTGTCCCAAATATGGTGGCCTCTAGTCTGTAATGTGCATAGTTTCCACTTGGTACTAATTCTTGTTCAACTCACATATGTTTCATAATTATGCCTAATAGTTCAAGAGCACTGGGACATCAACATCTAGATCAAATCCCATCTGACTTCTGCTTTTCACACTGGATCATAGGGATGGACTGGAAAAGAAATCTCTGGGACTCAACAGATGGATGGCCTGCAGCTGCCCTTTTTTGCCCTGGATTGTTGCTGCGGCAATCAAGTGCCACTCCCTCTCGGGAACAAAAAGAAGCTGCCAAAAGCAGCTTTTTGGAAGGGGTGACATTATGGCACTTGTGCATCATGATGATGCCCTTGCATGGAGTGTCATTTGGGTGCTCTGACACCCGTATGTCATCATGGCGCATCCCATGTGGATGGGCACGTGCCAACATGGTGCATGGGAGGCGAAAGTAGGGCTGAGCACGTGTGGATACCCAGCCCTACCTAGCCCTATTTTTGGTCCCAGGCCGGCACAAAGTCCCAGTCTATTTAAGGCCTGTGTTTCTACGGTCTAAATGCTATGTAATGCTTGGAACTGGTTATTCCAAGTGTACAAGTATCAGCACATTATTCTTGTGGTCCCTAGGCATGCTAATGTTTGTCAAGTCAGTTGCAGAACCATTTACACCAGGGATAGGCAACTGAATGAGGGTCAGGGCTCAATTTTCCTTCAGAACAGCACAGGATGCCCCCAAAGATCATATACTTTACTTCTCTCAAGATGGTATCAGGCAGTGATGGAATACTGAGAGGGACTGTAGAAGATAATTGAGGTATTTGGGGTGAGTAGTGGGTTCTCTGGCTTGTGGTGCTGGGGATCTTCCTATGTTTTCATGCACTGAAGGGCTTTTTGCACGATTTGGTTGACATTTTTGCCCCAAAATTGCATCAGTTTTTTAAAAAAATTGCACCAGGGGCTAGAGGATTTAATGGTCTGGTGGATACTTCAGAGGGCAAAAATGTGGGTACCAGGGGCCACATTTTGCCAACTCCTGATTTAAGCAACAAAAGGTGTAAAGCTCGTTGTGAAACTGGAAATTGTGATGGATTTCCCCTTGCCCAGGACTATGTGTCTGCACTATCTTTGCAGTCAAAATTTTATTGGTGGACTTTGACCTAAGCTGCCTTGGAATGGGAGAATGGTGGTATACAAATGAAATAAACAATTTTTCAATATTGTATAGAAACACAGTCTAATTGAAACAATAATGTAACAGAAAAGCACATTACCATGTATACACTCAACACAAAAAATAAAAGCTTTGTTCTTTCCACACCAGTTGATGATGATTTTATAGTACAATAATATATGCATTTATATTTGGTTGCACAGGCTGCAGTAACTTTAAATCTTATAAAATAATTAATATTATTATTATGATAAACAGCATAATATTGTTAAGATAAAATGAAATGATGATGGGAGTTGGAAATCCATCTACAATAAGCCTAAATTCTGGTCAAATAATTCAAGCACTACCATAGTGATGTCTTGAATACAAACAACAAAGTTTTGTTTCGAAACTCTTCCTTTAATATCCGCAACCTTTCTCTGATTTTGAAATGATAAGCCTTTCATGATCATTTATATTTTTATTCTGTTAGCCTCGGCAAGTGTGTAACATGATAAGACACCCTTTGCAGAAAATAAATGATTTTGGAGTGGTGTTTGCAATAGATTTAATTACATACACATTCAATCTCACTCTGCTGGAGTAAAGGGTTGTCATTTATTTGACATTTCCTAAGGATGGCTCCAGAATGGCTAATATCATTTTCTGGATTACTCTACTAGCAAAAGGAAACATTTGTAAAAATGGCTTACATTTTGTCTTTGTTTTCATAGATGTTGGAGCTATTATGTTACAAATGGCTTTTTTCAAGGTGATATTCTAATGTAAAGTAAACATGGCCAGAACAATACATATGAATAATTGATCACTGATGATATTGTTAGCCACCCTGAGCTCTTATAAGGATGGGTGAGGCATCATCATATCCAGGCTTAATACAATTGAGAATTTGATTGTTTAAAAACCTTTGGAGTTAGGTTCAGCTATTAGCCCTCTCTTCCACTGATAAAAGATGGAAACTAATAGTTATTCCAGTTCTTGGTTTGGCAGAGAAATCCTCTTAGTGATACCTAAGCATCTTCTCATGTTAATGAGTTAACGCCATCGGGTCTGAAAAGGAAGAGCCCTCACCTACCTCCTTCCAACTGTCATATTCTGGCCTGGGAAGGAGTGAAAGGACAGGCCCAACGCCATCGGGCCCGGCCTCGATTAAGAAGAGCCCTCCCTCCAGTCTATCTGCCTTGGTACAGGCCTCAGAGGGAGAGAAGAACTGCTGGACCTGATACCCTTCCCCCCCACCATTCCCTTCTCCTTTTGTGTCGTGTCTTTTTAGATTGTAAGCCTGAGGGTTATCCCCTCTGTGGTAAGCCACCCGGATTCCCAGTGATTGGGCAGCATATAAATAAATCGTATTATTATTATTATTATTATTATTATTATTATTAGATACAGACAGTTATACAGCAAACTTATTCACTCCTCTAAAAATGGCGAACATGACAGTTTGGAGGCCATCTCTTCTCCCTTCTTCACTTCCTGTTTTTAAAAAGCTCCCCCCCCCCAAGAAAATATCAACATTTTTTTTTTTTCTTGTCTTGGAAGTGTAACCTGCTTCATTAATTTTGGTCTCTATAATTCTGTAACTCCGAAGACCAGGGCTGCATCTGCACTGCAGAAATAATAATGTTTGACGTTACTTTGCTATGGCTCAATGCTAAAAGTGGTGTTAAACTGGATTATTTCTGCAGTGCAGATGCAGCCTTGGAGTCCCTCAACCTCACTACTACCACTACTGTTCTGAAATTGCCTTGTTCAAGACAATGGGTGTAAAAATTCCATTGCTGAATATTGGTATTCCCCCCCCCTTTTCTTCAGAATCATGGTGTGGAAAGGGACACCAAAGGTATACTAGAGCAGGAAGCCACCTCTGGAAGGGGCCATCTAACTTGTTTTTTTTAAAAAAAAAACAATCCCAAAATAAGGGTTTTCAAGACAGTTTTTCCACTGTCAGGCAGTCTTTGCTACTTTCTTGCCTTAATCTGACTCTTCTTTCTTGTAATTTGAATACATTGGAGCAAAAGAAAACCAGTTTGCTCCATCTTCTGCATGATAGTCCTTCAGACATTTAAGGAAGGTTATCATATTATGTCTCATTCTTCTCTTCTTGAAACTAAACATACCTAGCTTCCACAACTATTCCTTTCAGAACTCGGCTTTTTAGACTTTTTGCCATCTTCGTTGAACACATTTGTCAATATCCTATAGTGCTCTGAAATGATATAGCATTACAGTGAAGTCTGACTAAAGCACAACAGAATGGCACTATTACTTCTCTTTATGTGGACACTACAGTCTGTTGGTGCAACCTAGAATTACATCGGGTTTTTGAATGGATGGCAGCACTCAATGTCACTGTAAACAATGGCCAAGTCAAATATTGGTGACACTAAATTAGGAGGAATAGCTAATACTCCAGAGGACAGGATCCAAATTCAAAATGACCTGAATAGACTAGAAAGCAGGGCCAAAGCTAACAAAATCAAATTCAGCACAGAGAAATGTAAGGTACGGCACTTGGGGCAGAAAAATAAAATGCACAGATATAGGATGGGGGACACCTGGCTGAATGAGACTACATGTGAAAGGGATCTAGAAGTCCAAGTAGACCACAAGTTGAACATGAGTCAACAGTGCGATGCGGCAGCTAAAAAGGCCAATGCAATTTTAGGCTGCATCAATAAAAGTATAGTGTCTAGATCAAGAGAAGTAATAGTGCCACTGTATTCTGCTTTGGTCAGGCCCCACCTGGAATATTGTGTCCAGTTCTGGGCACCACAATTTAAAAAGGATGTGGAGAAACTGGAGCGTGTCCAAATGAGGCCGACTAAAATGGTGAAAGGTCTGGAAACCATGTCCTATGAGGAATGACTTAGGGAGCTGGGGGTGTTTAGCCTGGAGAAAAGAAGATTGAGAGGTGATATGATAGCCCTGTTTAAATATTTGAAGGGATGTCATATTGAGGAGGGAGAAAGCTTCTTTTCTGCTGCTCCAGAGAACAGGACCCAGAACAATGGATCCAAGCTCCAGGAAAAGAGATTCCACCTCAGCATTAGCAGGAACCCTCTGGACAGTAAGGGCTGTTCGATAGTGGAACACACGCCCTTGGAGTGTGGTGGAGTCTCCCTCCTTGGAAGTCTTTAAGCAGAGGTTGGATGGTCATCTGTTGGGGATGCTTTGATTGAGATTTCCTGCATGGCAGAGGGTAGAACTGGATGGCCACTGTGGTCTCTTCCAACTCTACAATTCTGAGGCGGGTTATAGACCGCCAAAAAGCGGCAGCCTGCACCCGCCCCTTTCCCAGACAGATCGGGGCTTTAGCGGCTAGAGCGGCAGCCGCTGAGGCCCCGATCTGCCGCTTTCCAGGCTGCGGGGAAGCGGCAAAAGGCCCCTTCCCCGCAGCCTGGAAAGGGGTGTCCTTGGGACTTTAAGTCCCAAGGACACCCCGCGGTGGCAGGGAGGAGGAGAAAGGGGCCGCTTGGCCATCTGAAGGCTGCACCCAGTGATGCAAACGGCAAAAGGAGCTCCGTTTCAGAGCTCCTTTTGCAGCCGGGGAAGGGGCACACTATGCGCCCTGGCGCGGCATGACAATGTCACATCTGCCCCGCCCCGTTTAGAGGCAGCGCGGTTGTGACGTTGCAATGGCGGCGGCCGTGTCGAATGGCCGCCGCCATTTTGTCCACACTCCACGCGTGCTAGGGTTGGGGGCGTCCGGAAAGGACGCCCCTTTCTAACCCTAGCACACACGGAGCGCGCACTTTAAGCCCCGTTTGTAACGGGCCAATGATTCTATGATTCTATGATTCTAGTTACTACATGAGGTTAAAACAAACAAATATATTAGTGTAGCAATGCTTTGTCATGAGATACTGGATTGGGAAAGACACTTTAAAACTCTTTTTGACATAGATCAACCTGATATGAGGTTATCTATGCTAATATTATACATTACTGCTGGTTCCAGGTCTTGGTATGGAAATTCTCTATATAGTGTCTGTGATACACATTCAAACCAGCATGTGCATAAACATGAACACACTGTGAGGAACAGCTGCCATACAAAATAATTTTTTGGTTGCTATCTTATGTAAATTATAATAGGTTGGCTTAGCCCAAACTTCAAGTAGGATATACTGATATTTAATTTACATTGCATAGTTTGAAATCAAACCACATTCACAGGGATTTCTGTTCTTAAAAATAAACTGCAATGCCATCTTGGATAAGGAATAAATCCTATGTCTGTTTCCGAATTAATTCCATATCCAAGATGACATTCCAGTTTACCAAGCATCATTTGGTCTGAAATGGATGGATGGATAACTAGGAGGCAAACAGGCATGTCCACACCAAGACACACTGCAGAAATAATCCTGTTTGAGACTGCTTTAGCTGCCCTGGCTCAGCTTTAGGGAATTCAGGGAATTGTAGTTTATTGTGGCACCAAAGCTCTCTGACAGTGGAGGCTAAATGTCTCAAAAAACTACATTTCCCAAAATTCACTAGCATTGAGCCAAGGCAGTAAAAGCAGTCTGAAACTGGATTATTTCTGCAGTGTGTTTTGGACCTGTGAAGTATCAGACCTTCTCTTGAAAGCATCATGGAAGTTTACTTTCCATCCCCCCTCATAAAGGTGTAACTTAATTTTCCCTGTAACTATATCAATTATTTAAATCAGTTTAATCCTCTCATTCCCCCCCCCCCCATTCTTACTGGCGGATGTTTGATCACTTTCTAGAATTATTTTACATATCTGAAAATAGATCACACTTTTTCATTTTAAAATTAAAAAAAAAACATCCCATCTGTCCTGTATCTTTTCAGCTCTTGCCATCAAGACCTTACATCATATGCATTATTCTCTACTAAATCCTCACATCTTGACAGCATTTTGTACTGCAAAAATTTGGAATTCCTCATAGCCACTTAAGATGGTGATAAGGGTAGTCATAGATGGAATATGGTTAAGATGTTCATCAGTCATTTTGGCATCCATCATTTGACATTTCGGTATTGGGTTATTTCACTCCAGATGAATCTATAGACCTTGCCCTTGCAGCAACTCTGGAATAGACTTCAAAACAGCAGTTAATTTATCATAGATTGAGTCTTCAGTTTTTAAAATTCCTACTAAAAAGATTAAAAAATAACCACATAATCAGATCTGGTTAATGATGCTGAAACTCAGTTATCCCACATTAGTATCAGGTTTTACTTTCACTATGTAGATTCAGGTGGCAGGAAACAGTACTTGGCAGCAGAATTGGCAATTAAAAGTGCATATAGGAGTTTTTTTCTATACCAGAGGAGGACAATATATACCTTCCACTATACTTTTTGAAGTCAAAATCATCTCAGTTTTGCTATATGGAGCCCAAATCTGTACTTATAATAATTTTGATAAGTTTGAGATATTACAGACAACATTTCTGAGAAGTATATTTTCTGTGCCATGCTGTGTGTTAAATGTGGCGATGTGCCTTGAGGTGGGCCTGATCACCATCAAAGCATGAGCTTGGACTCTGATAATTAATTTCTGGCTTAAACTTATGTTTGTTCTATGTGGGTTTGCTCCACTGGTTTTATCAGATAATTACTCCTCCTCCTGGAAATTGGTGATAAACAGAATCTTCAGTACAGTATGTGTAGATTCTCTCAGATAACCCTGATACGAATGGGCTACGAAAGGGCAAAATCAGCCGTTAGACAGTGTATCTGGGATATAGAATTACAGAATCACAGGGATAAAATTAGGAATATCCCAGTTTTAGGAAGTTTGGAAGCGATTTTCACTAGGCCAACCAATATGGCCAAGCTAACAGTACCCAAACTTAGGGCAGCCATCACCGCAGCACATTATAATGTCCTTCCCTCTGCTGTTTCGGAAGAAAAATATAAGAAGCTCTTTTATAAGAATCGTACATGTTTATGTTCTGATACTTCAGTTAAATCACTTCTGCACATCATATTGCACTGCCCGTTCTATCAAGGTGTGTGCTCCTCTTTAATTTACCTGATTTTACAAAAATTCCCAGGATGAACACTTGATTATTACTTGACATTACTATTTGTGGAGGTAGACTCACAAACAATTGAGATCATGGCTTGATTCTGTGCAGACTAATTACCAAGGACCAGAATTATTGTTAAAAGTAGGAAATGGGATGCTAGAAGATAGGTCGCTCCATCCTGGTGTGAGGTGCTGCCAGTCTATATGCACATTTGTGACATTTGTGTTTTAACTGATTTTATTCACTGGTACATTTATAAATTTGCTTTTACTCGTTAATATTAATACAGTTTTGAGATACTTGGTCCAAGTTCGTAAATAAAATTGATTAATTGGCAGGCGATAACTGAGATCATGACAAGCTGGGCTTAGACACAAATTTTATAGAGTTTTAACTGCGTGTTTCAAAAGTGATGAGAGCTTTGCAAAACACTGGGGTTTTTATTAGCGTCTTAGGTCAATATGCAGAGCACAAAAATATTTTGGCTTTCTGTTCGACGGAAAACACCACCCTCTTTTCACAAGATCCTACCCATTCTCTTTATCTCTCTACCTTCTTCAGCCTGAAAGAGCTCCCTTCTCCTTTACAGGAGTGTTAAATGCCTCATTATGGCACTGTAGGTTTCCATCTTGCCTAAAAGAGGTTGTAGTGAGGCCACTATTGAAAAGATTCTCCCTGGACACTACAATACTGGAGAACTATTGGGCAGTCTCCAATATCCCTTTCTGGGGGGCAAGTTTCTAGAATATTTGGTAGTCTCCCATCTCCAGGGGTTTCAGGATGGAATGGATTATCTAGATCCATTTCAAGCTGGATCCAGGCCTGGCTAGGGAACAAAGAAAGCTTTGGCTGCTTTGGTGGATGACCTAAGCAGACAGAGCAAGTGTATCCCTGGAACTTTCAGCAGCTTTCCATATCATGGTATCCTTTTGAGTCTCCTCTCTGGGTTGGAACTTGGGGGAAATTATTCTGCAGTGGTTCCAGTCTTCTTTGGAAGGACAGGCTCAGAAGATTGCTCTTGAACCATGGCCATTGGCTCAGGGCTTGCTTTCTTTCCCCCATGCTTTCTAATAGTGTCATGTGCTGCAGTCAGCAAGTGTCCCAGGAATCAGATGGTCAGAAAAAAAGAACTCCTGAGTAGTCAGTTCAGTTCAATTCAATCAGAGGGTTCAGCAAGTCAGTAGTCCAGATGAACAAAATCAGCAAGAAGAAAACAGAGTTGCAATTGTAGCTAGTCTAAAGTAATGAAAACACAAATGCTGAAAGTACTGCTAATTATCAAGAGGTGACCAGGGAGTGGCTGTGAGATTTATAGGCAGCTCTTTCAAGACCCTGGGTGCCTAATTTGGTCAGCATCTCCCATTTAATGACCTTTGGGAGCAGAACAAGCTTTCTTTTCAGGAAGGATGCCGAATAGATCTCTCATAATGCAAGGTCAATCGTGCTATACTTCAGCAGATCACCTTGTTTAAGTCACACTTGCTTAAATTGGGGAGGGGGACAGACCACCCCTTTGCACTGCCTTCTGGGTGGCGTAGCAGCACTGCATTTACATGCCACATGTTCCCAAGCTGCCCGAACGCTGCCCAGCCACAAGGGCCAATTTCCAGGTGCTCCAGTGGCACAACTTTTATACACCACTGGAGCAACTTAGAGCTGGCTTAAAGCCTGGCTTTTTGCCACCCCCAAAATGAGTAGCTCCTTACTGCTCCTTTTTCAGCTGTCAAAAAGATGGATTGTGGTCACAGCATGTGGTTTTGGAAGGGGTGGCTTGAAGTCTGTTTTGCCCCTTTCAGTACTACAAAGGTAACTCAGTGCCATCATGGTTCTCTGGAAAAAGGAGATGTTACAAGTGTAATAAAACAAAATTTTGAGCTAATGTTTGGAGCTATTGTTCTTCCCCAAAGATCAGCCCAACCAATAGTAAGTATATAATTAATTCTTATAAGAATAATCACAGTGCAATTTCCAGAATTTCCAGTCCATATAAGGATTCCGGTAGTTGTATTAAAACAAATAAATCTTCCCTGTCTCCATAAATGCATATCTTTAAAATAAAACTAGAGGGGGAATAATATATGTAGGAATTATATTCATGAAGAATAATAATTTCATATTTCAAAGTAACTATTTGAATACACACGGGCTCTCTGTGACACCCTCGTCATGTGCTAGCGTTGCCTTGGGGTGGAGTGCCCACATGCCCCACAACCCTAGCTCGTGAAGAGGATGTAATAATGGCGGCACCCTGTATATATGGGCACCACCATTGTTACATAAGTGCTGCATGATGTCCGCACGGCATCTGCACGGAGTCTGCACAGTGCCATACAGCGCTTACATAATGAGTGCGCCACTGGCGCACGTGTTACGCCACCCTTGTGGTGTAAAAAGAACCTGCTTTTCACGGGTTCTTTTTCCACTGAAGGGAAGCTGTGTGTTTTGGTGGCTGTGGCTTCCCTCCGGCAGAAAAAGGGGCGCCAACAGGCCGTCGTTTTTCGGCAATATGTACCATGCCTATGAAAACTTCGGAAAGAATTTAAAGGGGATTTAGAAAAATGGGAAAAATTAATCTCTACCTGATGGATAGAGTTCCAGCAATAAAGACAAATAATTGACCCCAACTTTAAGAGAGAGAATAACCTTTGTGCAATGGCAGAAGGAAATTCCCATATTCATCTGGTAGCAAGCAAAGAAACCTAGAAAAAAAATTAAAACAGACTTTTATGGACTGGTCTATGGCTTCCTAATATTATATTGTAGATGAGGCTTCTTGTTTTCTGTGGCTGAAGAATTGTATATTGCTCAGAGATAAAAGACTTCTGGAATTTGAAGGTCATGATTTAAAATTTGGGTGGCATGCCTAAGTTTGGTATAATAAAGTTAAGGCACTTCCTTGATTTAAAAATCATTGCATTAGAAAGGCCTTTTTACGGGTTTGGAATAGATTTAAGCAGAGGTCTTTTCCTAAGATAAAGTTAGCCACTTCACCATAAGAACCTTTTCCTCAGTTAATAACCCAGTTTGTTATTTTGTGATGATCTTTTATATTTGGAACAAGACAGCTGGGAACTCAAAGCAAGGGAGATCCTTCTTAAAGAAAGAACTAAATTTAGCAAAGAACTAAATTTAATTGCCTATAGGCTACTTAAAGAGAGATTTCATCAAGATAAGCAAGATTCAATCATAATGGCTGGGGAAAATGGGGTTTATTCAGAATTGCATAAAGCTGATGATTGTGTAATCAGAAATGTTTATAAATATATTTTGAAATTAGAGATGGGAGATGAACAAGTTAAAAATTATATGGTAAAATTGGCCCAAAATTTTAGTCACAATGACCATATGGCGGTTTGGTAAAAATGTGGCTCAAAGATATAACATTTACTTTGTTTTGTAATTTAAAAGAAAATATGTATAAGATGATGTACAGATGGTATGCAACTCCAAATAAGCTGTTAAAAATGTCTAAAAATGTTTCAAATCAATGCTGAGGTTGTCAAGATGAGGGCACCTTTTTCATATGTGGTGGTTATGTAAAAAGTAAAAAGTTATTCGACCAAGATTTATATATTAATTCGATTTTTTTTTAAAAGGAACAGTTTGCAATGACAACAGAGATGTTTCTGTTGGGTATTATGGGTGGATAGTGAATATCATTTTCTTCTTAGATATATGACAGCAGTGGCAAGAATTTTGTATGTTCAGACATGGAAACAGACTAAAACACCAAGACACATGGTTGATTAAGGTTGCTGAGTTAACTCCAATGGCCAGATTAATGTGGGTTTTAAAGGATAAACCCATTGAAGATTTTTTTAAAAAAAGTTTGAAAACCATTTATGGACATTGTTTTTCATTACAGTTTGGAGCACACAATCAGAGTCCTTTTACCTCTGTTTAGTATTCAGCATATTAGTCTGTACCGTGAACCCTTGTTATACACTGGGGTTTGGTTCCCAGATCCCCCATGTATAACAAAATCCGTGTATGCTCAAGTCCCATTGAATATAAAGACATAGCAAAATGGTGTCCCTTATAAAAAAGGGAAAATCAAGGTTTGATGTTTGAAATTTACACTTCTTTTGAACATTTTCAAACCATGGATGCTTGAATCTGTGTATAAAAAATCTGTGTATAAGAAGGGCAGACTGTATTTATTGTTAGCATAGTGTTTAATATGGTGGTTTAATTCTAGTTTAGTTTTAATATGTTTTACATATGTTTGCATCTGCATACGTGCATATCTTTATCTTTTCTTCTTTCCATTTTTCTTTTGTCTATGTAGATAGTTTTCATTAAAACCAATAAAATTATATACAAAAAACCCAAAACCCAAATAAATTCTCCCAGTCTCACATTAGCAACATTTTCCTGAATAAAACACACAAACCAACTTTTATAAACTTGTTTCTATAAACTCTTCCTATAAATATATAAGTATAAACTCTTCATTATGGTACAGGTTTGTCCTTTTTGTATAACAGTATAGTTATGTACCATTGAAAACCAGATTCAATTTATTTGATTACCATGAATGCAAAACACTGCATCTCCAAAATATGAAATAATCATGCTACATATTGATAGACTGATTTTCAAGATGAATGGATATGGAGAATGACAAAGCAACTGCATAAAAATTTATGGATGAGTTAGTAACTCTCGGACTCAAAGTACCATACAAAAACTATGATGGTGTGCTGTCTATAATGCACAATTGCTACAAAAATAACATTTGTTAGTTTAGGTTGAATTTCTTCCTTTTATGATACCGGGCTTTCATAAACTATAAAGAAACAACCGCACCATCATTTTTTAACTAAATGGGGGTGTTTTTAACATTATTTATTACTGTTATTACTGTAAATACTCTGAAATAGCAAGTTGCATAAATTTGAAAGGCTAAATTCTATCTGTCATCATAAATTTTATAATTTTATAATTCAATCTGATGTGTTCGCTTCTAATTTTACACACACAGTAAGCATATGCTTCCTCAAGAAACATTCCAACCACTTCTCAGTTATTAATTTGCTTTTCGCCCCAAGAAACATCAGGTAATATGGGAGCTAGTGGATCAATGTTCTCAATATCTAATTTAGTGTTTTTCCATGAAAATAATTATAGGTTAATATCCTGTTTCAAGGAGGTGGAGAGTAATTTTAATCTCATGGAGTTACATGCCTTTTCCATAACATCATCTTGTTAGGAAATTATGATCTTGTGCAACCAAATGCACAAAAAAATGCACATGTACACCCACATGCATGATGAGTATCCATGTGCAATGTGTGTGCACACTGAAAATAGGTGTATTCCATAGGATCACCACTTCTATAGAGGAACTTACACATGGAAATGATACCAACACTATTCTGGCAATAATGTTACATAAAATATCCCCATACTTGTATTCTGAATGGTTAGCTCAAACTAGGCCAGTTCTACTCTGAGCAAGAACTAATTACACATGAATATAGGTTACTTGTCATATGACCCGATATGTCAGTTAACATGCTCTACACCTGTTGTACACCCAAGTGTGACTGGCAGGAATCATTCATGTTGTTGAGGAAGCAACCTGCTCTTCTAGTATGCAGACAGTGTGCAAATGGCTAATCTCATGGAAGTCCTAGGCTTTAAATCTCTTTGTCTTCCCCATATCTCGCCAAAGGAAAACTAGTCACTGGCTTGGGTGGTATAAACAAGGCTTTATAAAGTAAGTTGAAAGTGCATCCTCTGCGTATCTACTCAGCAGCAAGTTTTACACAGCTTAATGAAGCTTATGCTTAAGTATAAGTGTACATGAGTTTGGAGGCAATGGAGTTTTTGATCATAAAGCCTACACCTGAAAGATGTTTTTCAGTTTTGGGTTTGCCAGACCAGTAGATTGTGTAGCCGGTACCATGTTCTTTAAGGCTGCCTTCCTCATGGAGACGAACTTCACTAAGAGCAGCGAGACGCACTATCCATGATGCTGCAGCCTTCTTTGAAAGCTCACGCCAAACGAGTCTCGAAGAGAAACGACAACGCAGAAAGAACCACAACCTGGAAACATCACCCAAGGAGACTTTCTGCTGTGCTTTCTGCAACCGGACTTGTTTATCTCCGATTGGCCTTTTTAGTCATCAATGCACTTGTAGAAAGCACAGGATGAGTCCTTCCTGAATCTTTGTTCGTGAAGTAAAGCCAAAGAGAGAACATGATTCTACATTTATTCTATTCCTCTACTTTCAATGGTGAAATGGTAATTCCTGATTCATATTTCTAACTATAGTGAGAGAAACGTTAAGAATTTTGTGCTACACTGGCTTTTTGCAGGATCCTGGACGCCTGCATCCACCCCACTTCACACAACTCTGGATTTTTTTTAAAAAAACTTTATGTCCAAAATACCAATTGACTAAAAATACCTACTTTAATGCTTTAGGACCTCTCCACGCTATTGTAGGCCTAGGCAAAGCCTTTATTTAACTAGCTTGCAAACTGGAAGTAGTCTAACAAAGCTTCTACTGGGCCTAAAACAGCTCCATAGAGGCAATGTCAGAAACTTCTTAAAAGAAAATGACCAAAATTGGGGTGGGATGGAGGTCATTTTGGGGTCTCAAATATGCCCTGGCTGGGATGGGGCCTGCAAGTCTGTACACAGACTGTTCACAGGATGTTCACCTCTGATGTATGGCAACATTCAAGCATTTGAACCATTCATTTTCCTGCTATCTTATATCAAGGAAAAGTCAATTGTCTATTTACCTAAATTAAGAATTCTGGATCAATCAGAAACAAAAACAGCATATAGTACCTGGGGGGAAAATGCACCCAAGGTCAATCAGGGCACAGCCAAAAATTCGTACTCAGCTGCAAATGGCTATTAACTAGGCCTGTATCTCTAAAGGAAGGGAGGACACAAGATTTTCAATGGATGAAGAGGTTGAAGACCTTGGTGAGCTGGCTGAAAGAGTCCAGCCCAGCAACGCAGTTTGTATTCATGAGTGTGAGAGCGTGCCACCAGGGGTGTCATTGTGGTGTCATTGAAGCTGCAGGGAGTAGACTACACCCAGTGACACCTCAGAAGAGGTGTCACATGGTGGGACAGTACATCTGATGGAAATAGTGCAGCTGCTGCGTGAGCAAGAAGGGTTCACCTCCCTTTTCACTCTCCCACCAGCTGTTCAAGATCCTGAATAGTGATCGAGAGGCCTCAGCAGCACGCCCTAGCAAAGGCCAAGACCCTTCTTTATAGGGTCTGGCATGGATGTTTGCATGAGCAGCTACACCAGACCTTAAATGGGCCCTCTGAAGTCCCCCTCCAGCATCCCCCAAGCTGCAGTCTGGAGGCCTCAGCACACACACACACCAGGAGTGGGCAGTAGCTGGGTGGTTAATTGAAGCCATCAATAGCAGCTGGGGGGTAGACAAGCAAAGCAGCAGGAGGAAAAGGCCATCTCCCTCTGCAGCAGGTGATACCCATTCTGGTAATGCTACACTGTGTCACTGACATTGCTGTTACTGCCAAGGGGAAGGGAAAGCAAACACCACTACCAAGAAACAGAGGAGTGCACTTTTCAGACCCAACTTCTTTTGAAGAAAGCATGTAAATCTGAAGAGCTCCAGGCATATAATGAAGCACAAGATGATAAGAATTACTCACCACATGGGTCAGAATCATGATTCTTTACAGAGTTGTTTAATTACAGATTCACTAGCCCTAATCAGTAGAGCGTGCTGGTGCAGAATGTTGGAAATGCAGTCTACAACCTCTAGATGCCCACATGGCTCCCACCAGTGGATATGAACTTAATGTTTTAAAAATGGAGTAGTTAGTATATATATAAAATCATATGATGGTTGGAATCTTATTCATGAACAAGTTTAAGTTTATTGTGCATTCACTATCCTTGTGGAATGACCTCCCCCCACACAACTGACCTGTTATGCCATTCTACATCCATACAACCAGTTAGGGGTGAAGGGGAGGCAGAGGGAAGTTTATGAAGCATCTAGTTGCATTTCTTAAGCCAGAAGCTAAGAAACAACTACATCCTCCTGGAGATAAGAGAAGATAAAGACCCTGGTGGCACAGTGGTTAAATGCAGGTACTGCAGCCACAACATTGTGAGTTACATCCCAGGACTCCAAAGTTGACTCAGCCTTCCATCCTTTAGGTCAGTAAATGAGTATCCCAGCTTGTGGGGGCAATTGGCTTACAGATTATACACCACTTAAAGAAGCTGAAGGGAAATTAATAGAGAAAGGGGGCAAGAAAAGGCAACAAGTTGATGGACACGAAGAGGAAAATTTGAAGGCCATTATAGCCTTTAGGGCTGAAGAGTGGTGTATAAATACCATAGAGGAAGGAAGGAAGGAAGGAAGGAAGGAAGGAAGGAAGGAATAATATGCCAAATAGATTGTTAAACTACGACTGCACAGTTATAGTTAAGTTAAAATTAAAGATGAGTAGGTATGTAATGTTACATACGTGCATGTATGTACACTGATGGAAATTTCTTTGGTAATGTATAGTGTGATGATTATTATGATTTTTGTAATGATTTTAAAGATTTAATTCAAAAAAGAGGCTGAGTTCACTATTAAAATATAGAAATGTTAATGCTATTGCTAAATGCTATTCTGTGCTTTCACATAAAGAGAAACACAGTGTTGAGCATTATGTGGTAGCTCCCACAATGCCAATAACTGGCATATGTGCACCAGCATCAACAGGTTAGTGGTGTCCAAGAGGTGAAGAAGAGGCAGAACTACACTTGGTGGAATGTGTCTCAAAAGTTGCTCATTTGGCTGGTGTGGTGGGGGTCTTAATTGCCTCTGTGATGCTGTATTATGGATGGTTGGTATAATGGACTTTTTGGTTGCTAGAAGCCTTTCCGATCCTTTAAATTTTCAATAAACATGGCATCCTGTTGTGGTGTGTGTGTGTTTGTGTGTAAGGGCTACATCACAGTAATATTTAGGTTAGAAACTGATAAGGTAGCACAATCATTATTCTGTGCTATGATGTGTGAAACAATTAGGCCCCACTCATAACTTTTTCAATGATGAAGTGAGGTATTTATCATCAAAAAGGGTGCTTAATCTAATAAAGAACATTTTGGAGAAGGTCTGCCATATATTCTTGAGTCATTTTTGGATAGAATGAATGTGTTTTTCTCATCAACGGCTATTGTGCATCATAACATTCTCTACCTAACAGTGTGTCGTGACGTGGAACAGTGTCTGATGATACTTTGAGAGTGAATCCATTTGCGCACAGATCAATGGAACCCAACAGAAGTCAACGGAGAAAATAAAAGTGGAAAATAAAAACAAAAACACAAGGTTAGCTGTTTCCAATGTCTCACACGTTCTTCACTGCCATATTTATGTTCTACACAGGGAAAGGCACAAAAGCAAACAAATCAAGAATAAATTCTCACAGAAGTACCTGGGAGTAGTAGGAATTCACAGAGATTTGCTCTGAGGGTTTTGCTTTGGACAGAAAATGAACAAGGAGAGGATGGTGCTAGGTAGGAAAGACAAGGAAGAAAACTTAGAAATTCATATTTAGAGAGGTAACAGGCAGGGAGAGAAATCCCACACAGAAGAGGGTAGTATTGAATGCACTGGATTTGCACAAAGTGACTGCTCTCACCCAAAAAAATTTTTTCTTTTTTTATAAATATGTTTTTCCAAGCAATTCAACATGGTTCTGAATACAGAGAAAAATGCATACATACAGAGGAAAAAATGAACACAACCTAAAGTGGCTGCTTCTGAACCTTTCCAAATAAGGAAAAGCTATTTTCCATATGTCTTACTCCAACCAAAATACAAAAAATTATGAGAAGGTAAAAGAATAAAATACTGTGACTTAAATTGCATTGAACATATTTTTCCTATATTTAATTAGAGAAGAATTAAAGGTTTCTAACTGAACATATTTTGGGTTTTAGTTAAATGAATTTAGCATGTTAAAATTACAAAAAATACAAGCTGCAAACAGATAAAACTGAAACTTCTTCTCAAGAAGATACATATTTGGCCTTGGGGGGGAGTGCTTAGTTAAGTGAAACTATGTGAAATCTTGGAGGCCATTTTTAGACACTGAAATTGCAAAGCAGCCAGGTTAGAACAATTTCCATCACTGTTATCAAGCCATCCTTTTTCTACCATGGGTCTCTTTTTAAAACCCACATTATTTTTTAAAAATATTTTATTGCAATTAATGGTACCAGTAA
>NC_056525.1:35813744-35969733 GCF_019175285.1 Sceloporus undulatus | reverse complement strand
TCTTTAACCAGCTTCAAAACAGAGTTGAAGACCATCCTGTTCAGAGAAGCATTCCCAGGCATTGCATAATTGTCACTTGCTATTTGATGTTCTTTTGTTGCTTGTTTTATTGAATCATTTCCTGTATTGCTATGTATTTTATATGTATTATCCTACTAGAGAGGCAGGCTAGCTTCAACAGGCCTCCTTGGAAGAAGATTAACTAACCATCCATTAAGAAGCCAAGCCCTCCCTCCAGTCCATCTCCCCTGATCCAGGCCTTGCAGGTAGAGAAGAACTGCTGGCCCTCATCCCCTTCCCCACCACCACTCCCTTCTCCTTTTGTGTCATTTCTTTTAAGACTGTAAGCCTGAGGGCAGGGAACCGTCCAATTAAAAAGATTGTATGTACAACACTGTGTAAATTTGCAGCACTTTATAAATAAAGGTCAGTAATAATAATAATAGCTCCCTAAGTCTCTCTTCACAGGGTATGGTTTCCGTGACACACTCCAACCCAGAACTGGACACAGTATTCCAGGTGAGGCCTGACCATAGCAGAAGAGAGTGGCATCTTTACTTCTCTTGATCTAGACACTATACTTCTATTGATGCAGCCTAGAATCATATTTAGCTGCCACTGATGTTCAATTTGTGGTCTACTAAGACTTCTAGATCCCTTTCACACATAGTCTTGTTAAGCCAGGTGTCACCTATCCTATATCTATGCATTTTATCCGCCCCTCCCCCCCTTAAGTGCAGTACCTTAGATTTCTCTGTGTTGAAATTCATTTTGTTAGTTTTGGACCAGTTTTCTAATCTATTAAGATCATTTTAAATCTTAAGCTATTAAGATCATTTAAACATTATCCTCTGGGGTATTAGCTATTTCTCGTAATTTGGTGTCATCTGCAAATTTGATAAGCACACCCCCTATTCTTTCATCTAAGTCATTGTTAAAGATGTTGAATAGCACTGAGCCCAGGACAGAACCCTGTGGCACCCCACTGGTCACTTCTCTCCAGGAAGAAGAGAAGCCATTGCTGAGCACTCTTTGGGTTTGGACGATCAACCAATTACAAATCAATTTAACAGTTGCATTGTCTAGCCCACATTTTACTTGCTTGTTTGCAAGAATGTCATGGGAAACCTTGTTAAAGGCCTTACTGAAATCAAGATATGAAAGCTTATCTGAATTACTTGATGAGATGAACAATACTTCTCTAAAAGAAATTACTGTATGTTTTACTTCCACTGTCCTCCTTCAAGCAATTTACCACATATATTTTTCCTAGAGAAAATGAAGAAAATACTTCTGTGCCAGCAGGAACTACTGCTAAGGTGGCTGGCTTTAATGAGGGAAATGTACATACTATGTAAGATTCAGTTGACAGTATTTTATCCACCCAATATAAACACAGCATGTATTTCATGTGCAGCCAGATAAGTACTATTTAGCACATAGATGTGCCATCTATTTTGGACTGACATTTTATGCAACTACAAGTGTGGATTTAAAATATTGGACCTTGAGAAATCTGCATCAAGAGTGCAAGCTGCTTAGAAAAATAGTGCAACGGAGATCTTTGGGCTTAGTCTGATACAAACGTTTTGTAAGCGGGGCTACATACTTCTCTCAAAAATATGTTTGAGGCTTCCCAAAGGCCTACCAGATCTCCCACACAGACAGTTTTTTATTCCTCCCCAATATTTTCTTGTTCACCTTTCTCTCATATGCCCAGGGAAGCCCAAAAGAGTGGCAAAATTATCCTTTATGTCCCTTGTGTGCAGTGGTGAGGCTATATTTAGTAAAAAGAAATAAAAACATTTTTTTAAAAAAATAAAGAGTGGAGCAAGACAGAAGTGTGAACCCTAGGCCCCATTCATACTGGGGTAAAAGACATGGAGGGAACTGGGATGATCTGGATGCCCCTCCCCCGAATCGCTCCGTTAGCAAGTGCCCACTACAAATTTGAAATCGAATGCATTCTGTCTGCCGGCGAGGTGGCCGCTGTCAATCAAGCAATTGTCATGGTGACGTTTTGCAGGGCATCGGAAAGTGTCCTCCCCCTCCTCCCTTTTTTTAAAGAGCCAGGCACAGGGTTAATTTTTTTATAAACCTGTGGGCATTTGAGTCAGATCTGCCCCTGTCCCAGGCAAAGGATGGAATTGTCATGCATTTTTTTTGCTTTTAAAAGCAACATTTGTAACTTTCCCTTTGCTCCAAAAAATTGTTTAAAAATGTAACACTGATTGTAAGTGAGGTCTTTTGCAACATTGTAGCTTCCCCCTCTGCTGAACTGACCCATTTCCTCCTGCTTACACTTTGCCATTGCCTTCCACTGAGGCTGAGAGAGAAAGTGACCTAATGGAATCAATTGGGAATAAATGGGAAATGCAGCGCAATAATAATAATAATAATAATAATAATAATAATAATCCAGGAGCAAGAGGAAATAGCAAGCACACAGACATGTCACCCCCCAAAAAATGCGCATAAATGGTCAAAAAATGCGCATAAATGCTTCTGCTGCATCCATTTCCCTACATCCCCCAGCCTTGGCAATCCTCCTCTTCCTCTTCCTCCTTCCTCCTCCTCCATCACTTTCTCCATCTCCCCCCCCACCCCCAGCCCTATGCAGCCCAGCCTCCCCTTTTGCCACCTGTCACCCTTAGCATCCACCCTTTGGGCTCTTTCCTCCTCTCTCTCCCCTCCGATGAGGGGCGGGAATGCTCTAACCCATGGAATCAATTGGGAATAAAGGGGAAATGCAGTGCAGGCATTCTGACTGTAGCATCCGCATATAACAGTAATAATAACAATAACAATAACAACAACAACAACAACAACAATAATAATAAATAATC
This sequence comes from Sceloporus undulatus, assembly GCF_019175285.1. Classification (NCBI taxonomy): domain Eukaryota; kingdom Metazoa; phylum Chordata; class Lepidosauria; order Squamata; family Phrynosomatidae; genus Sceloporus; species Sceloporus undulatus. Next base: position 35,966,887 of record NC_056525.1, on the reverse strand, counting down.
CAGGAGCAAGAGGAAATAAAGCACAAGCAAGCACACAGACATGTCAACCCCCAAAAAATGCGCATAAATGGTCAAAAAATGCGCATAAATGGTCAAAAGAGGCTGCTTGAATGGCCCCAGAGGGAGCAGGGGCCAGCAGGAGAGCAGGAGGAGGAGGAAGAGGAGGAGGAGGAGGAGGAGAGCATCCCCTTCCTCCCGGCGCCAGGAGCCCTGCCTGCTCCTTGCCCAGCAGCAGCCTTTCTTCTCAGGGCTCTTTCCTCCTCCCCCTCCCCTCCGATGAGGGGAGGAAATGCCTTGCCCTTTGCCCACCCTCTGACCTAAATCCCTCCCTCAATTTGCCTCGATCGTGATCGAGGCAAAGTTCTCATTCCCAGGACCCGGGTTTTTAAAAAAGAAACGGTATTTGCGCCGATTTCAAAAGACCCGCGCTAGGGGCCATTTAACACGGAACGGGTGTGCAAGCTCCGGATTCGCTTGTGTGAGATTCGGGGTGAGTAGGAACTTCACGTGATTGAATCGGTTTCAGAACCGCTTTTTTTTGTAATGTGAATGGGCCCCTAGTTTGCACCCTTCCCAGTATAGTGGCCACTGTTCTTTCCATCTGAGTTTTACCAAAAACTTAAACCCATGAACACAACACTGCATCACCCGATAGATGAAAAGAAGAGAATAGTTCACCTTTGTATTTTAAAAAAATCAGGAGGAAGGAAGGGGGAGGGGAAAAAGAAGTCTGGCAGCACCTTGAAGTTATGTGCAAAAGCAATAAGTTGCTTACCAAAAGTCAGTTTTCCTGGGTTCAAAACTCTCTTTGAGAAGATTTGTTATTTATACACGCAGTAGCAAGAACTCTTGTATTAGTATACGCAGTGTGCCATGAAGCCATTGTCTTCATTCATACTTCTGCTAATGGTTGGAATTTATGAATATAATTCAACTCAGCTATTGCTCTTTTTTAGTCTTCATTTGTAAATTCAAGGACTGAAATCTGTAAGCCTTGAAGAAAGGACATTTTTGAAAAGCAGAAGCAGGCCTGAATAAAGATGAGGCCAGCTTTTGGAAGTTCCAGACAAGACATCTTCCATGAATCCCCTACACCAGTTGCCTTTTGCAGAACAGATCTCTATTTTCTGCTTTTAAAAAAAATACATGGTAGCAGTGAATACCAAACTCTCCTTCTCCTTCCCTTTCTACTGGCTGTTTGGGCTGCTGCCTACTACTCCATTCTGTGTAGACAAATGGTCAGCTGGTCATTTATAACTGTAGCTAAGCAGTCTTTAAATTAGGGATGGAAATTATATTTGTTAATTATTTATTCTCAGGTTGAAAATGGCTTTCTTGAGAGTCAGGAAGACGAATAGACCACCACAGTTTTCTCCTGGTATTCAGATGTCCCCAAATATTCTGGGGGAATTATTCTGTGGGAAAGATGTGGTGATTTTGTGTCCCCTCTCCATTTACCATGCAGAGAATGGGTTTCATGTAATCTTTAGCATTAATGGATGACTCCAAGAAATAATACCGTGTTGTTGTTGTAGTTGTTGTTGTTATTATTATTATTATTATTATTATTATTATTATACATCTTTATTCCATTTCCTCAATGTCTGGTATTTCCATGAAATAAATTTCCTCTTCTTTAAGTAAGTTATCTCTGTTTGTACAGACTATGGACTTTTTTTTCTTCTTCTTTAAGCAGCAGCAAAACCCTGTGCAACTATAATTCCAAACTGGTCAGGCCAAAACCAGATTATGTCAGCACCATACAGTCCTTAAAATGTGGAATTCCAATATGTATGAGTTTGGGATCTGGGGTAACATTTCCACTATGTAAGAATTTGGGTACTCAATCTGAATTCCATAACTGGTGATTTTTACTGGTAACTCTAGTCATTCTCATAAGGAACCTGCTAATGCACCCATGTCAGTTACAGATCACCATTGCCCTGATTATTTCTATCTAAGCTTCCTGTAGGCAAGGCTGACTTTGCAACTGTACATGAGAGCATGTCTTTGAATATGACTTCTCATGTACATTTTCCTATATTTTTACACGGTATCTTCCCAAAGACTTCCCCAGGCAGTGCTTTCCATTTCCAATTACATTTTCCACATCCTTCATTTTCAAAGCAAAGCTGAATTAGTGACCTATGATAAAATCCTAACCTTGATCTCTTCTTAGTATTCTGCTAGATATCAGACTTATGTCCATAATCCAGACTTCTCATTTACATCAGTCCTGTTTGCTCTGCTGTGTCTATGACCCTCTGCATGAGAGTGCAGTGGGGTAGTGTTAATACAGGAGTGCCTCTGTGAATTGGTAGAGGAGCTCTGCCAGTGTTGAACTTCTGAAGGGAAAGAATACAGCATTGGTACATGTCCCATGTAACTTGCAGCAGCTACAGGAGGTGCAGCAGTATATTGGCTGCCTCTTCAATGGTTCTGTATCCATTATTTACTCTCTATGTGTCCTATTGCACTTTCCATGATTCTCATGTCAACCAAACGTAAAACCAAATCAATCAGCAACATGAAACTGCTTTTTCAGATAACTCCCAGCTGCCTGCATCTAACCATGTGAAATATTACAGGTTTTCTGCCTAAGATATGTAACATTTCTACACAAATTCTCATTCCCAAATACAATGCAAGGGTAAAAGGAAATAAATAATCCTATCTCAAAATGAGAACACTAATCTTTTATTCAAAACCTTCCATCTTTCTTTCTGAAATTCTGAAGGTTTAATAGGGAATCTTTATTCAGTGTATCATTTTCATTTTTTAAAACATTCATTTAAAAACTATAGAATTATGGGGATTGTAATTTGTTGTAGCACCAAAACCCTCTGATGCCACAACAAACTACAGTTTCTAGGATTCCATAGTGTTGAGCCTTGGCAGTTAAAGCAATGTCAAGCTAGATTATTTTTGCAGTGTGGGTGGACTCTGCCTGAAGTTTTCATCCAATTCTGCCAGAAATAAAACTGGGAGATGACTGGCAATTTGCTTTTGTGGTTTTTTAATTGGTGGCACAAAACCCTCTGTACCTGTTTATCCAAAATGTAGCAAGAATAGTATCTACATAATTAGTTACAATGCCTGTAGATGTCGTTTATTTCCTGAAAAATGAAAAGCTGTTAAAGCCATTTGTTTATTTCCAATGACAGTCAACCGGAGGCAGAAAAATTTTAATTTCTGAAATGAGATTCAGATTCAGACACAAGTTGAACAGGATGGACTGAAAATTGAATTGTACCAAAGCAGGCTGTTTAACAAATCAATAAACATTGTAATCAGTACACAGATGGGATCCGCCAAGGTAATTGTTGAGTATGCCTACCTTACCTTATGGTTACCTCTGCTCAAGGTCCCAGCCAGTTGCATGAAAGATTCAGTTCCTTCCCCAGATACATATACTGTACCCCATTTTTATGGTTTTCTTTTCCACTTGTCTCTATATTCCATAGCTATTGAATATATATAGTCTTTATTTGTTAGTTAGTTAGTTAGTTAACCTTGGAGGAACATAACTCCTTCATCAGTTTTCTTTACAGAAGTGAAAACACTGAGCACAATGTTTAATTTGCTTTTGTTTCTCAGGAGTCTTATATTGGCTTCTGTTCTGTCAGTGTTCACTTACTAAGTTTGCCACTAGAGAAAGATTTTTGTCCTCCAAAAGGCAGGCTTAAATTTAATAAAACGGACTTTTATCAAAAACCTTTCTAGACAGAAACCAAATTTCCTTTTCCTGACTAACCTCTTTTCATCCATATTATAAGTACAGCTTGTGTGTTCATTTAAGCCTCACTTAGAAACCTCTAACTGTACTAGTTAACAACAGGTTTGTTCATGTTAGATTCAACATATGTTCACACTCCAGGTACACTCATTTAGATATCTGTATGAATCTATGTATCTGTGTTCATTGCTGATTTGTATCTGGCTATCATAATCGTCTTAAATCCAAATTACTTATCTTTCCACTTGTCCTTTGTATCCTCCAATAGGAATGATGGAAGAAAAAGAACTTCAAAGCAGTGTCTCAGCTACTTCACTTTATCACATGTATTTTATACAAAAGAAGAATTTGAGTCATGTGAGTACACAATTATAGTCTCTCTGTTTAAGACTAGTACATACTCCTTCTATTGTGATATAGATGTTCCCAAAATAAGGCCTGTACCCTCCGCCCTCAGGTTATTTCTGATCACTTAAGTCAAAGAAATCATAGGACAGAAATAAAGATTTTGGCGTTGTACTGACATACCAAATGTGCCGTGCTTGCAGTGTACTAGGCAACCGCACGGTCCCTAACCCTAGTACGGTGTGGCACCATAACAATGGCAGCACCCCATGTATACAGGTGCCGCTATTGTTACATGATGGACACTATGTGATGTCATGAGTCCGCCATTGGCACACTTGGGCGTCACAATGGCGGCGCAAAAAGAACCCAGTTTTTGTGGGTTCCTTTTCCGCTGGTGGGAAGCCGCACAGTTTAACGGCTGCAGCTTCCCTCCGGTGGAAAAACAGGTGTCAGCGAGCTGCCATTTTTCGTCAGTTTGTTCCATGCCTTTGTTATAGACCCTGACCGGTTATGACCATCACTGTTAAGATGAAATAACTAATGCTGCTTGTCTTTCTTATATTGTTGTTGTTTAGAGACAGCTCAGGTGAATGTGTCAGTAAGTGGAAGCAGAATCTCTGTACTTGCCATGGACAGGTCAGATCAGATGATGAGGTCACAGGGTTCCTCTGTTATTTGGTAGCACACCTTGTTTTATAATTTTGCACTCTATAATTCATACTCCAACAGGAGGATGATAAATCAGAGATAGGCAAGACATGGCCTTTGGGAAGCATGCAGCCAGCTTATTGATTTCTGAGGTTACTCACAAGGGTTTCTTGCCACCACCAATGATATTGCTGTGGTACAGCACAAAGAAGTTAAATTTTCACACTAAGAAAGCTATTTATTTTAACTGATTTTAAACAACACAGACCTTGCTAACAAGTAAATAAGCAAAAGGCTTCTGTAATTGCTAATTTAATTGTTGAGGAACAGTGAAATAAATATTTTTGGAGGTTGATATCATCACCAGACTTCCTGAACATACCCTCAACATTTACACTGTACTATATATAATTCCACTGACATGCCTACATTCTTTACAATCCTGAGGTTTGTAGTTTGGTGAGGTGCTCAAGCTCTCTAATGGACCACTGTATGTACCTTTCCATTAACTGCAGGTTCCAAGGGTGCTGATGATTCTAAGGACGCCCCACAGGCAAACACACTTCAGTTCCAGGATTCCATGGGATGGAAACATGGCAGTTAAAGTGGACTCATAGTGCTACAAATGTGCAATGTCAAAGAGCCCCTGTTTTACTATTGATATAGTGAGATACAGTATGTGTGACTTTAGAGAATGAAATAATAGATAATAAAACAGAGTAATGCCAGAAAAAACAGGAGATTACAACCAAAACAACATTCTATTTTCTATGCTTTTCATTCATCTTCTCAGGGAAAAGTTCTAAACTATGGGCACAGTGCTATTACTGTTGTTTTTGTTTTCCTTTAACATTTATGTTCAGATTAAAGACCAAAAATGAGTCCTAACTCTGGGAGAAAGACAGGATATCATTTAATCAAACCATTCATTCTTAAGTTTGGCTTCCATTGGATCCATATCTTCTTTGGTTTCAAAATACCTGAATATGGTGGTACCCACTGTATATAAATGAAACTTACTGAAGCCATTGACATCTTGGCAGCTTGAAGTGAATGCTTCTTCATTATGAACAGCACTGAGTTTTGCAGAAGTCTTGTCGGAAGCAGCCACAGGTCCCATTTCTCGTTGAGTGCTGCTCTGGGTTTCCTTTTGCTTCTTTGCTAGTTTCCTTCAAAATGTTTTGTAAAGGGAAGAAATACTTATTAGTTTATTACTTTTTAATTGATCAAATTAAAAGAAATTGAAAGGAAACAAACAAACAAAACCCCAACTCTTTTTAAAAAAAGATACAAAACATTCCCAGCAACATGCAGAGTTCGTTACAAATGTGAGGAAGCATCACATTGCATCTCCATTGTAAATGAAAGCAATGGAGAGTGCATATGGAAATCAGCAATGGAGTAACATGGAAGTTAAGAACAAACAAAAGCTTGGTTAAGAAAAAGAAATCAAAGCAGAATGGGGTAATAATGGGTTAATACAGTTCAGGCTGCATCTGCACTGCAGAAATAATGGTTTGACACCACTTTAACTTTCATGGCTCACTACTATGGAATTCTGGCACTTGTAGTTTGTTGTGGCACCAGAACTCTCTGACAGAGAAGGCTAAACATTTCACAAAACTGCAGATCACAGCATTGAGCCATGACAGTTAAAGAAGGGTCAAACTGCATTATTTCTGCAGTGCAGATGCAGCCTCAGCTATCTAAAATCTATCCTGGAAGTTTTCGTTAATAGTTCACAGTAGTCCAACATCTGGCAGTCCTGGATAAATCTAGTTTCCCTGAGAATGATCTCTGCCTCTCCCCATGGTACAAACGAGAGGAACACATCAGGTAGGACTGAGGCTGGGCAAGGGCAGGGTAGAAATGTCCCTCCAAGTCTATGTCAAGGCCTGGGAGAAAATGGAAAAGGGGGCTCAGGAGGATTCTCCTCATTGGGGTTTCTTAGTACTTGAGAAGCCCCTCTTTCTTTCTTTCTTTCTTTCTTTCTTCACAAGTCCTAACATATTATTTCCATCCCTGGTACAGACACAACATACTTCTGCATCCTGTTTATGACTGGAAACAGAATAACAAATGTTCATATTCTTAAAATGCCATTTGAAGTGCAATGTAGTACTTTTCAGTGTTAGCACAATTTGCCATTTCTAACCAGATCTCTAAAGAACAAAATTTTCATATTAATTTCTAATTTGGTTAAAGTTATCAAAGGTAAGATAAGCTTTTCCCTAATGTTCTATATTTTCATTTTGTTTCTTTTTAAAAGGTTTTACCTGATTTTGTTGATAGTTTCATTACATTTTAAACTTTTGTTTGTCATGAATTCTTCACTATATTTGGTTTAACTTTTGTAAGCTGCCATTTGTCAAAAACTGGGAAGATGCAATAGTGCAACATCATATAGGGCATCATGTTTTAGAACCACTAACATGCATTACAAGCCCTTATGAGACAGTACTGTCAATCTGGGAATAAAACTGGTAGTTTCACATACACTGAGGCAGACCAAGTGCAGCCTTGAGACCCTTGAGATCCTTAAGTACAGTTCCTAAAGCTTAAGACCCTGGCACAACATTAAAAAAAAAAAGCCAGGCCAATTTGCAGATGATTCCCGCCCCCCCCCCCCAAAAAAATCCCAAAGCCCCCCAAACCATCTGCAAATCCAGTAGTTTGCTTCCCCCACTCCTTCAGAGCTCCCAATCATGACAAAAAACAAATAATACTGAAATATAGTTGGAAAATATATATAGTTGAAAATCAGCTAAAATGGCAGTTGGCAGTCCAAAATGGTTCCAACCTTCCATAGCTGCCCACAGAATCATACTCATTGCAGGGATTCCGGCGTGACTGGATATAACTTGCACCAATTCTCTTTAAAAGTCTTGTGGGATGGCAGACCTCACAAGATTTCAGTCAGCAGTGGGCAGGCCATATATAGGTTTAACCACAAGGAAGCCAACCATTGCTAACTGTTGAATGAAAGATCATGATTGATGCTTTTAGCTGTCAACAGAATGAAAGTGGAAAGAGAGATCAGCTAAGATTTTGTTTTGACACTTGATTGCTCTAATCTTAATTTGTATCAGAAGACTCTTTAAAAATGAACCTGTGACATTCTTTAAATTACCATGTTGGAAAGTTACCACATGAATCATCAGCACTACCTCTTCCATAAAAAAAAACCCCTGTTCATTTGGCCATTGATAAGGAAACAAAACAAATAAAAATAAGAAATAATACAGAAAAGTTACTGTAGGTTGGAAATTTATATTACTTTTCATCTGTTACTGAAATATGAATAATGAAATGAAATTATGCTAAAGTTTTTCTTCCTCACATAGACTAAATTGATTGATTTATTGGGTAAAATGGCTCATTTTTGTGCAAAAATTACTTTAATTGCTACATAGGAAATCCATCTTTACAATGATTTACTATACATGATCATTTAACACGGAAGACACTTGCCATTAAGAATGTCATGTTGAATGTTTTGGTATTAACTGTAATGGTAAGATGGGAAATTGAACAAACCGTACTAGAATAAATGAAGAACGTATGGAAAGGGAGAAACATGGCTCCTTTCCACCAGCTGAATCTGACCAGCAACTGGTTGTTAGCAAACAGAAGGGAATTACATACTTTTAAATTACTTTAATGCACTCTAGATGGGGCTTTGGCAAAATGTTTGGAAACTTCATCTGGTCCAAAGAGTTACAGCCAGATTGTTAACCAGGGCTGGCAAGCACACAACTCCCTTACTGCAAAACAATTGCTTGGTGCTTTGATTGTGGTTGGACTGGATGGCCCATGAAGTACCTTCCAATTCTACGATGCTATCAACAACTCCACTGGCTCCTATTAAAAATGCTGGTTATGGCAGCAGGTAGGGTAGGGACATTTGCTGGGAAAACAGCAGAAGGTTTTTCAGTGGCTCCCTCAGGGTCTGAAACTCTTCTTCCAGAGAGGTTAGACTGGCAACTTTCTTGATATCCTTTCACACACGCGCGCGCACACACACAAAGACCTTTCTGTTTCAGAAGGACTTTGAGGGCTGTCTACTCAGGGGGAAGGTCCTTTCATGTACTGTGTTGTTTTTATTTGTTATTCTTTTTAAAAGAGTTGTTATTCAATTGTTGTTAACTGGCTTTTTATAGTATAATTATTATTTTTTTAACTTTTGTAGAATGCAAAGCTTTTAGCTATGTCTCACTTTTCTAAGCTACCTTAAGTCCCAGATGGGAAAGGGTGGGATATAAATAAATATAATAATAATTACATATAATTATAATTTTATAGACATCATATAATATAATATAATATAATATAATATAATATAATATAATATAATATAATGAATATCCAGTGTGATGTAGTGGTTTGAATGTTGGGCTACAGCTTTGGAGACAAGGGTTTGAATCACAGCTCAGGCATGGAAGCCCACTAGGTGACCTTAGGCAGGTAATTCCCCCCAGCCTCAGAGGGAAGGAATGGCAAAACTCCTCTGAATAAACTTTGCCAAGAAAACCCCATGATAGGTCCACCTTAGTCACAAATGTCCTGAATGCACACAACAACAAAACAATAATATTATAATAATGCTTCCCACTACAGCCTCCAACAGTTGCCATGGATATTTCCTTGGTACATGTCCTGTGACTGTTTATTTCACAGAACTAATGGAAGCCATTCAATATTGTGATTACAGCAACTTTATGGCCATACTATTCCCAGTGGAGCAGGTACAGGGCTGATGTCAAGGTTCAGCATCATTGAGATCATATTAAGCCTCACACAACAAACAGGGGTGCTCAAAACTAAGTACTCTAATGTTTTGTTCCTCTACTGTTGAATCTCCCCAAGGGCTACTTGCTTCTCTCCTCTTACTTCCTTACTCCTGCCTTTTATATGCTTTCTTCAAACATGTGGTCTTTGAAAAGAGAAAGGAAAAAGAGAAAAACCACAAGTCATCACTCTTACTGTGGGATTCCTAAGGAAGGTTCAGTTAGCCTTTCTCTGCTCTTTTTTCACCGATGGGTCTTTTTATTTTGGCAGGTCTTTGGTGCTTAAATTACAAGCCAGAGAGATGTTTTGAATGTGGTGTGATGTCTCTATATATTTTAAACTTCTAATCATGCATTAAACATGTTTTAAACTGTTTTAACAGCGTGCTTTTAAAAAATAATTGTCTGTTTAATTGTTTTTTAAATGTGTGTAAATTATTTTACTAGATAAGATCTTAAGGACTAAAGATATACAACTGAACACCAAAGTTAGAATCACCCAAGCCATTGTATTCTCCATCACCAAGTATGGGTGTTAGATCTGGACAGTAAAGAAAGCAGATAAGAGGAAAATCAACTTATATGGTGCTGGAGAAGAGTGCTGAGGATACCATGGACAGCCCAAAAGACAAGCAAATGGGTCCTTGAACAGGTAAGGCCAGAAATCTACCTGTAAGACAAGATGATCAAATTGAGGCTGTCATACTTTGACAACATCATGAGAAGGCATGACTCATTGGATATGAGGCAAAAGGTGGAGGTCAATAGAAAGAGAAGAAGACTGCATGCCAGATGGACAGATTCAATCAGGGAGGTCACAGGCCTAAAGTTACAGGACCTAAACAGAGCAGTAGAGGACAGGAGGTCTTGGAGATCTCTCATCCATAGGGTCTCCATGAGCTGGGGACAACCTGAGGGCAGTTGACAACAACAACAAAATGATTTTTTAACAGGACTTTAATTTTTTTTTTTTTTTTTGGTAAGTTGTCTTCTTTGCTGAGAGTACATCGATCAATAAATCAATCATAGGGCTGGTATAGACTGGCCCTTTGTGACATCCTCATCATGTGCTAGGGTTGCCTCAGGGAGGCGCTTCCACATGCCCCTGAACCCTAGCATGTGACTAGGGTGTCACAATGGTGGCTCCCTGTACACACATGCACTGTGGCGCACTTCTTACGCCACAGCCACGGCGTAAAAAGAACCCACTTTTAGTGGATTCTTTTTACTCCGCAGGGAAGACACACGGTTGGGCGGCTGTGGCTTCCCTGCGGAGGGAAAACAGGCGCCCGCTGGCTGCCTTTTTTTGGGCAGTATGTACCACGCCATAATTTTCTGGCAGAGAGGGAGAGATCAAAAAGAAATGGGGAAATGAAATGGGGGAAACAAGGTATCTTACCCTTTATCTCCCAAAATTCTGGAGTCAACTCAAATCAGATTAATATTCCCTTTGGTTCTCAGTTTTGAGAGAATTCTCAATTAACGTTAGAATTCAAAACCAATCATATCTTGCCCGAATCTCATGCCTGGCTACTTTAGCTGCCCCTAGCAAAAGAAGTATATTCCTATTTATGTTCAAGCATGTTTTTGTTTACCATTTATAGATTGGTATGCCCAATCCAGTCAAAGACTAAGGTGTGCTAGAGATAAGAAAACAACAATGCCATGGTTGAGGGTGGGTAGAGTTTTCTTAAGAGAAGGACTGGAAAATATTGTAAGAATTAATGAGTCCAGTAAATTGAAAACATCTTTCTTTGACTTTGAAGGGAATGGGTGTAAGAGAACTGGGAGTTTTGCCTAATGAAAATTTCCCTCAGACAATTTGACATCACACTAAATTTTTCCATCTCAAAACACAGTGAAACCATCAAAGTATATATTTAAATTTGCTGCTTTCAGCTGAATATAAAAAGTTGCACATTCTATATTTTGGAGGAAAATCAGCTTGAGCAAAGGTAGGGGAATGAAATTACTTCAGAATGATGCTAAGTAATTCTAAGGGGTTCAGTGGTATTTATTCCCAGTGTGAATACCGAATCCTGTTTGTTTGTTTGGTTAATCTTAACTGACAGGATGTTTGATATTGACATTAAATCTTTAAATCCTTAACTGAATTATTCTGTTGCCAAACATGGGCAGTCAGATGCAAGACTATCTCTTTAAATCGAGACTCTGTAAATTGGACCCAAGACTATCTCTGCAAGTAAACTTCAGTAAAAAGACAAAGTATAAATGTAATATAAACAACAAAAATACATAAATTATTCACAAGAAATGTTAGAGGTTAGACAACAGTTCGCAGTGGAAGAAGATAGACAGCCCCGATTGTAGGGGGCTTGTTTTTTGCGGATGACTAGGACATCCAAGAATGGCAGTGTTCCTTCCTTTTCTTTTTTCATGGTGAATTGGACCCACTTTTTCCAGGCAAACATTCTCTGAAGATGCCAGCCACAGATGCTGGCGATACATCAAGAAGAAAATCTTCTAGAACATGACCACATAGCCCGAAAAACTCACAAAAAAACATGGATGCCAGCCATGAAAGCCTTCGACTTAACTAACTGGATGCTGCATCCGACCTGGAGTTGGGCTTGGTTGAATGACCTTCATTTCAGGCCTCTGCTGGCCTCAATTCTCACAGAACTGCTGGCATTGGGACTGCTAGGTGATGAAGTTCTAAGCAGCTGAGCCTCCCTTCCTTTGTCTTTACCTTCCTGGGTTGGAAGGGTATAAAAAAAACAGAGGCAGGCACTGGTGGTGGGTCCCCTCATGGGAAATTCTCTAAGTATTATAAAGTTAAATCTCACATACTTCCACAAAGCCATAAATTATTTCCAGTACTTTATTACTGGGGCAGGGTTTGAATAGTGTTGGAAAAGGGGAAAATGGAGGCTACACTGATGTTTTCCTTTACTATTCATCACGCACATTGCAGCTGTTGCAAGGAACTATTTTTAAAAAAGAGATTCTTCTAAATTACCATACAACGTAGAGGCTCCCTCTTACCCATTCTCCACTGATTCAAAGGAAGGCAAAAATACTGAGTTAAATTCCTTCTCTATTCTCCAGGAAAACCTAAACAATTATTTTGTTGCTTTTTGAGATTTTAAAAGCACAACTAGGTAAAATAAAATAATAAAAAGGTTAAACATCAAACACTGCTATACCTTGAGTTCTAGCCTGCCAGTGTGTTGAGCTGTTTTCTGAATGGCAGAAGCATTTATCTGAAAATGTTTCCCTTCCATAAATAGAGCAATTGAAACACTATCTCTGAAGTTCTGACAATTTATATCAGTGACAGTGCCTGTTCTCTTCTCTGACCAGCTTCCCATAAACACAACAACTGGACCAGCCAGGGTAAGTGGCTTTCATCACATTAATATCAGCCTTTTACAGAACACAGAATACATGAAATGTGGAACTGGTAGAAAGTTCACCAATCAGCTACCAAAAACTGAGAAGTATTAATCTATGTGCCTATCAATCTATGTACATAAGGCAATGGGCAGTTCTCAAGCCATCACCCAGCCCATTAGTCAGTGAGGATGGAGAAAAACCATGAACTGTTGCATCCCAGCAAGCTTAAATTTTATCATTTAACAACATTTCTCTTGATTGAGCAGTAACCATCTCCTGATACAGAGACACACTAGGGACCTGTACAGACTGGCATTTTGTGTTGGCCTGTGGGCAGAGTCAGGTTGCAGCGTTCTGACCATCAGAACATATGCCTTCATTGTCAAGAGTGCTTTTCTTTGCTTGTCCAGCAATTACTGAAGCAAATCCATAAAAAAGGACTCTACAAACACAATCCTTATAATAAATACTGCTGCTGTTCCATCATCTTTTCATTCATGTCAAATAGTTTTCATATGAGAACATTATACTGGCTCTTCATAATAATGTATTAAGAATAGCACAGCACCATTACTGTGTATATTCAAAAATACAAAGAGATGTTTATTTTCCTATATCCCACAGAAGACAGGAAGAGACTCAGCATGTAAATGGTGTCATTTGCCAAAAATGCTAGTATAAATTTACCCAAATTATTCTACTTGAATTACTTCTTAACAACTCCACCTATTGCCTTACATGTGAGATTGCAGAGAAAATCGTGTATTCCCTTCACAAAACCAGTTCTTTACAGTAGATGTTAAATGCACAATGAGCGAACCAGTAAAAGGTGGCTGAGTACTCATCTTGAGGTTACAGAAGTCTCCATATGTCATAGACAAGACAGAACATACTGTCAAAGAGTTTAAAGCTTGAACTAAGGAACTAGCACAGTAAGGGACAGTAAACCAGGAATAACAGAAAAGAAAAACAGATACACAATATTAACACTAACATATTGGGAAACAATATGAAGTCTGCATTTTCCTGGGGCATCATGTAATCTAAAGACAGTTTATCTTGGTTTAGGTCTTGTCATTGCCTGCATGGAGGAAAATATCTGGAAATTCTACTTAATCCTGCCTTGAGTTCAACATCTTAGATAGGAAAAACATACTGTAAATGTGAGCAATGGATTGGGAGTGATGTAAAATTATGCACTGTATCTAGACTATGGGGCAAAACAGACCACCCTGAAGGGATGCCTTGAGGCTGCCCCTGTGAGAGCCAGGTTGGGGCCATGGCAACCACATGCTGTGGCCCCAATCTGATGTTTTGCTGCACCAAAAATGCTGCTCCTTTTTAGAGCTGGCAAAAAGCCAGCTTCTCCTGCCCTGCCGTAGCTTTACAGTGCTTCTGTGGTATGTGGCATGTAAGTGCCATGCTGCCAGAGTGCTTTGGAGCCGGCTGTCATGCGGGCAGCCATGCGGCAGGCAGCTGGCTTCTGAGACTCTTGGACGCATGCATTGTGTGTATGCCATGTGTGCAAGCTGACTTCCAGCCAGCTTTCATATCGGTCTGTACCAGTTCTACATTAGTTTCATTTTGACTTTATTGAAGTTATTCAAATACATTAGTTGTCAATTAACTGACCTTTCATACATTTAATCAAAACCATAATGCAACTTGATCTGGATCTAATCCTAGTGTTACAAGGTGCTAATTTGGAGTTATATTTTTGTACAGTGTAAGCCTGTGATATATAACTGAACACAACTTAGAATATTGCAATCCATTGTTTCCCCTGCTACCATGTATGAACGTGGTTAAGCAATAACGTAAGAGGAAAATCAATTCATTTGAGATGGGGTGCTGGAGAAGAGTGCTGAAGATTCTGCAGACATCCAAAAAGGCAAAGAAATAGGCCCTAGATAAGATCAAGCCAGAAATCTCCCTTGAAGCCAAGATGACAAAACTGATGCTTTCAAACTTCAGACAAATCATGAGAAAGCATGATTCATTGGGAAAAAAACCAATAATGCTTAGAAAGGTGGAGGGAAGCAGAAAGAGATGAAGGCCCCATGCTGGATAGATAGACTCTATTAGGGAGTTCACGGATATGGGTTTTTAGGAACTAAGCTGAGCAATGCAGGACAGGGGGTCTTGCAGATGTCTCATCCATCGGGCCACCATGGGTTGAGACCAACTCAAGGGCATTTAACAACAACAAAATAAGCCTGTGAAGTTTGCATAGCATATAAATTATAAAGTAGAAATGTTTGTAAATACAATCTGACCCCCGAATTTACAGAGTTATAATAGAGCTCCACTAGATCCCTAGAGAGACTATCTTTCTAAACAGCTGGAGGCGATTCTGCACAAATTTATGGTCAAATTTCCAGCAGAAATATAGTATTTGCCATCATCTACAGTATCCACAGTCTGCAGTAAGTCTGGGTTATTCCCCCACAGATATGGGGATCAGACTGTACTAAGGGCACATGTACTGATCAATTCAGGTAGCAAACTAACCTAACTGTAAACAGAATGATAAATCTGAGATACAACATTAACAAATGATTGACTTATAATGAACTGCATTAGTATGAAAGGGTTACTAGTATTACATAACTGATGCAATCTGATGGAAGACAGTTAAGGACTAATGGTCATCAAGATCTTTAATCTGTTTGGAGGAGAATTTTTTTTTTTTACATGAGCATAGACCATCTGAACTGATTGGAGGCTGAGAAGAATATAAATTGGTTCAAGACAGACAGAAGCCACACTGACCTGCATGTCAGTCTCCCTCATACCAAAACAGCTATTCCTAAACAGATTTGCTGTTCCTAATTTTAAAAGACACATGCCATATTGGTATAAGATAACTTTTGCTTTTGAACAGACTGTATTTCTTATCTATTTCATAGAAAAATGCCTGAGATCATATATACATAGCATATGTGTATAGCAATGATTGTGTGCTTATCTACAGAAGTCACATTTAAGTTCCTCTATGTGTTAAACATAAGGGAGGGGCAGACCATCCAAAAAGGACGGTCTCCCGGTGCCCAGATTTTGTCCACAGGGAAGCTGCAGCCTCCAGACCACGGGACTTCCCTGCGGACCCAAAAGAACCCGCAAAAAGCAGGTTCTTCTTCCGGCGCCATTATGACGCCACAGTGCTCCAATGGCGCACTCATGATGTCACAATGGCACCGTGATGTGCAGGTGCTAGGCGTCCATCATGTAATGATGGTGGCGCCCTGTACAGGGCACCGCCATTTTGACACCCTCGTCACGTGCAAGGGGCATGTAGAAGCGCTGCCCCTCGCACGTGATGAGGGCGCCCTATTGCGCCTGTCTGGAGTAGGCCATAGCGATGCTTGCTAGAGACAATCAAATGATATAAAGGTTCAGTCCAGCTGAAAATATAATATGTTGCCAGCAATGTATTGTAATGAATGTAATGTTTAGATACTGAATGTTTTTACATGAGAGTCTAAAAGACTAACAAACAGCATTCTCATCCTCCCATATTTATATCATGAGATTCCAATACTTAAGAGTGTTTAAGTGGAGTCTTGATGCTAACTCTGACTGTTTGGATTTTACTGTGATTCACAAGTTGGGAGCCCAGGTGATCACACAGTGATCAAAGGGACCTCCAAACATATAGGGACTAGTTGACAAATGACAAAGAATCCTCAATCCCTCAGTATAAAGAGATAAGAGTGAGGAATCATAACTGCTTCACTAGGAATCTGATTCCTGCCTTTGCCAGGTAAGTAAGATCAGCTGGGCACATATCTGCCATTTTGAGTCACTGGTTTCAGATACCCTTAATCAGAAAGTACACTCTTCTGGACTCACTTTGTGTGCAGCTATAAACCACCTTGGCCTTACTTTGATGTACCCTTGACCTGAACAATCTGGATATTTATGCCGCTAGCATTTTAGGTCAGTGGGTTAGTTACACTATCAAACTTTGCTATGAAGGCAATGTAATTTGTGAAAGAAATAGTGTTTCAGAAATGAAATATCTAGATTTTTCTGTAATGATACTCAGCTTTCATGCAACAACAGAATTAATCCAGTCAACAAAAAAGGGAGTAAAGAGGCCTATAAATTCCTGTGTTTTACCAAATGGGGAAAAATCATGAGCATTTTATGAACACACTTTCAACAGGGGAAAAACTAATACATATAAAATATTGTTGTAATTGCTTGCTAAATGAAAAACAACTGGTTTAAAGTAGGATTATAACTCTATAAAGCATTTATGTTATGAAATAAAGAACTGCTTCTGCTCTTACTGATGCTATCTCAAACTAGGGAAAGAAGAGAATAGGCATGTTGTGGAGAGGCAGCAGAGAAAAACTAGGATGTCCCCTTCCGGACTGGATATTAATATGAACAGAGAAAAAATGTCCTCTGTTCATGCAGTTGATAAGTTTCTGAAGCTCATATTGAAACGCAACCTCAGAGTGGTAGTGGCATGTCCACTGTGGGTCAATTGACATAAAGTTGACTTGATATACTGAGGTTGTTGTTCCATCCATGGCTGCTCACATGGCATTCTGAGAAATATAATAAATCTTCTGTCAACCTAATTCAGTTATTCTTGTCTTACATGTCTGCTTAATAAACCAGAAATCACATTTCCCAGAAGATACGTGTTCTTATAACTTACAAATACAGTTAAAACTATGAGAGTGGAGGCTTATGACATTCCTAGAGCAGCATGGAAATAATGGCAGGTGTATGTGAACAAGTCAAACAGCCTTTATGTCTGCAATGTTATAGATTATTTGTATAAGAAATGGTTACACATAGAAATTCTGCATGGGATAAGTTACTCCTGAAACAAACTAACTCCCTGAAGAGAAGAGATTTTAGGTAGCTTGCAAGGTGCCAGCCTGTTAAGACATATTTATAGACAACCTTCACAACAATTTATATATTCCTACTGAAATCAATTGAGAAACACCACTGACATTTCCCAGTACCAATCCATTTTCATTTTTTTATTCTAAATATAGTGTTTTTAAGCACTTGAAGCATATGTTTTGCAGTGTCCACTACTATCACTCACTAATCATATCCCAAATAACCCCAGACATGTGAAAACAAAGACAGAAGAGAGCAATCTTTTTAGAATTTCATACTACCTTTTTCTCCTCCCTCACAACCTCACACACCACACTATCTAAACCTGGTGTGGACAACAACAGCATTCTAGATATTTTGGACCACAAAAATAGTTAGAGATTATGGAAGGCATAGTCCAACAATATCTAGAGGGCCAAAGTTAGCCATCCTGACTATTCCTACACATGAGAGTACAGGCCTTGAGCACACACCAAGTGTACTTTCCTATTCACTGAATAACCACAGTCTGAAAATTGAGGGCTGTGGTTTCAGAAGTAGAGAATACATTTCACTTAGACAAACATGAACCTCTCACTTCCTCTATATACCTTCATCATTTGCTGACTAACTCAGTGAGGTATTAAAATGCACTTTGAGGACATTTCTAAATGTGAGGCATACACTCGTTGTTCAAACTCGCCTCCAGGATTGGGCGTTGGTGGGGGGGGGGGGAGTCCATATGTAGCTATAAAATAAAGACTTAAATGTTGTGGGAGGGATCTCTTTTTGGTATAAATGGTCAAAGGAAAACAGTGAGAAATTGTTTTTAAAACCTCCCACCACACTATGGTTCCCATCAAATCCCATTTTCCCCTTATGGATCCCATTAGCATTCATATTTAATGCAGGTAATCCTAAATATGGCTCTTCCACTATATTCCATCTGGTTTAATGGTGCAGATTTTAAATATATATGTCTCAAGTGATCATCCCAAGCCTCTTCCATTTTAAAACTGTTCAGATAAAGAACAGACTAGCAGAAAAGCAAAAGTTGCAGTAACTCTTCAGTAGTTTCAATGAGCATGAGTGCCTCAAATGTTTACCATCTAGTTTCCATGATACTGTTCCCTGAAGGAATTGAGGACTGCTATAATAACCTAGGGTTTAGCCTATTTAGCTGGAAAAGATAGCAACCATGTTGAATGCCTATATTTATTCCTAAGAGGAAGATAGTATATTGCTGGAAATATTAGCTAGATGGTGTGTTTTAAAAATGCCAACTATTGCAAAAACCCAAACCAACAAGTGGTAAAAAAAAATGATAAAGGAAAAAAATCATGTGTAAATAAAACAAACCCTACAACACTAATCAGCATGCTCAAGAAAAATCATATCCAGCTAGGTACTTACAAGTAATAGGAGTACGAATATGCATTTCTTCTAAATATGCAGTCAGATGAAGAAAATGTCCAAAAGTGGGGAAGAAGGAAAAAAGCATGATTAGACTTTATATCAATTATTTTATACTAGAAATGTATACAGAACTGCACTGGTTCCTTTACTAATCAATTTGCTTTTATTTCCTATACATTTCTGAGCACTGCTGTAAGCTTTAACAGCGTATCTCTTAGAGTAAGAATTCCTGATTTCCACAATAATATCTGTCACTATCATATTGCATAGTCCTGGCAAGTCACTTGACTCTGTTTTAATTCCTCAGGAAATCATACCTACCCATTGTTGAAAAGCAATTTAATCTATTAATGTAGGAGCAGGGATTAACTTTCATGTCCAGGCTGAGAAAAGAGATTCCTGACACTTAGAGTGAATTTATTTTTGTGCAATTTTCTTCTAGAATTCACATATCTCAGTGTGTTTTCTGCACAGAGATATACATGTGTGGTTTTTTTTTTTCCTGGCAAAAATATTTTGTAAATAATTTTTTTTGGTATAGGAAACAAAGTAATTTGTACACAGAAGATTGTTTCCCACAAAAATTGATTTTTGTGCATGACATCCATATGCACTTGAGTGCATAGTCATTCCCCAGAACACTTTGAGATATGTGAATACTGGGAGAATACTGAAGGGAGATAATAGTTTTGCCTTGTGACAAGAAAAAAACTATGGAAATTGCATTTTCTTGTATATGAGGAAAATTATTTGATCTTGTATGTGAAGATTTACATTCCTATGTAACACACACACACACACACACACCTATTTTAAAAAGTAGAATACAGTCTGCCTTTGGCATGCACATCCATGCCGTATGCAGCTGCAATCTTACATGGACAGTGAGCCGCAAGGGACAGAGTGGCAGGAGCAGGATCAGGAGCGTGCCACCATTCAAATAAATGGGACTCCAGCATACGCAAAATTAGCCTTATGTGGGGGCTCCTGAATGGATCCCCTGCATATGTCAAGGACAGACTGTATTATCCTGGTATTAAATTAAAGTTCATGAGCCAACTTTGAAAGGCTTCGAATGAGGGATTCTGAAAGGGCCAATTAAGCAGAACATGAAAGTAATTCATTACAAATAATACATTTCCTGGCATTTTTAGATGGATTTTTTTTAAAGTAACTTATATCACATCATATTTTATTTATATTATTTGGCAGAGCATACCAAAGCCATTTATAAATACATATAAATATACATATAACATTATGTTTGGAAATACATATAAAATACATTTAAATAAAGACAAAAATGCCCTGAAATACATTCTAAAGAACTTAAAGAGAAAAAAATGGCCAGTCTCCCTCACAATTGACTTCAATATCATCTAGGAATTTTAAAAGAAGAGGAAAGGAAAGGAAAGGAAAGGAAAGGAAGAAAAGTGATATGTAATGGAATTAGTAATGGAATCAAGTAACATTTTTAAAAACTCATTCGTAGCAACAAGCTACTTACTGTCTGTAGAGTAAGCTACAACTTTCCAAGCTTACTTACAAAGATTTGCAAAACCTCTCCTTGCTTGCACCTTTTTATTACCTGTTTGTAGTCCTGTCAGCAGCACAGTGTGTTTTCCACAGTGCTGTGAAGCACAATTTCCCCATCTATTAACCCTGAGATTTCAAAGTAAGGCAAGAAAGCACTGCCCTTAATCCATTTTTTCCCCTTGAAATGTTATTAAATAGTCAAATCTTACTGCAATGTATGCAGTTCTTTATTATATCTGAAGCCAAATCCATGTGAGGGCATTGTTTGCTCTTGCTGTGAGATCTTGTGACTAAAAAACAAAAACCAAAAACAAAACAAGGAATAATAGTGTCTCAAAGCAGCAAGGAAAACAAATGGTGTGAGCACCTTGCTTCTGTTTTCAGGGCTATCTCAAAAATCAGCAAGAGAGAAAGTAGCATGCCAACAGCGGGGTCAATGATGTGGGTGAGTGAGTGGATGGGGGCATTTTGCCTCAATCCTCCTAATAAAGATGGATAGTTCATTTCTTTTCTTACATTTTCCAGTACAGTAGTAGAATTGCTTCTGAATATAAAAATGTAATAAAGTATGCACATGTCATAACTCAAATGTTCAAAACATACAAGCTATTCCTATGAATATATTGGTTTATTTGGTGGAAAGAGTATCAAATTCTAATAATGCCAAAACCACAGAGAGTAACTATAGATATTTGTACTGTAAGGAAATTTTTGCATGAAAATCACCTGTTCAAAAGAAACAGAATTAACCCTGTAGGTAGATTTCCATGCATCATGATTACACATGCATATACAACTAGTACAATTGCACATGGTGTTCCACTGGTACACTGACTATTTTGAGCATAGAATTATAATCAAATATTAGTACTGTATATAATTCTCCCAAAGCATGAAAGAGGATAGGGCTGCATGTACATAGCCTGGTTAATAAATTGGGGGAAATGATTTCTTCGTTCTTCCCTCTCTGACAAACAGGTAATTGGTATGATTGTCAATTGTGTAATAGTTACACATCCACAGTATCACTGTGGCTATACTGTGGGACTGAAGACAAGGAATAAGAATGTATGTCTCTGAAATATTCTTCACCATTACATTACTAAATATTTATTTTGTTAACAATCTCCTTTTCAAAATATACAGGCCTGAATTCTATTGGTAGTCTAAATTAGATTAAATCCACTGACTCAACGGTTGAATGGTAGTTAATATATTTAAATCCCTTTGAATAAATGGTCTACTGTAATAAGGACTGTCAATATGTTTTAGGCCACATTTTCCTGCCCGTTCACATATGAATCTCTTTAAAAGGGTCATACAAAATCTGATAATTGCATTCCACAATTGAAATCTTAGAGATGGCCCCAAAGTTATCCCTGAGAATTAATATCTCATGGTACAAATCGTCCTCTCTTGACATTACATACTGCCACAGGAGACAGAAAATAGTACAAACTTCAGCATAACGTTTAAGTCCTTGAAAAGGTTATTATATTTTTCTTATGTACAAAGGGAAAGAAAATGTGATGTTTGTGAATAGAGTGTCCAACAAATGATGAATTTAATGGCAATTAACATATGAAACATGTTCCCGGCAATCAACAAACTGCTTGCTCCATATTAGCTCTATATCATTAGGATTAAGTCTATATGATCTTCAATTAGGCAAGGGGAGTGAGATTTCTTCATTTCCATTCCATGATGGGTTCACTCTGCTTTGTGTCATCCTTCTCCCATATTCTGGTTTGGCTAGGAGAATTCTAAACCTAGAAGGAGGAGAAGTTGGTACAATTTCCTACAGGATTTCTTTGTATAGTGCTCCTGTCTACATAGGCAACATACATGTATGCAGTAATAGAAACTGTAAGAAGTGATCCTACTATAGTTTTTTTATTATTATTATTAGAGACAGATATGATGAAACATTATATCTCAGATTTGGAATAGAATTCAATGGTTTCTGAACTACACCCTATCAAAAGTCTTCAGTTGAGATGTTGTAGCATTGTACCCATAAATGGGACACCTCTGCCTAAAATTAATGTTAGATATTTCCTCTTTTGAGCCTTCAACATATTTTGTTACAATTAAATTTAGAACATAAGTATGCAGCATTTGCCTGATGATGGCTTTAAAAAGTTGAAAAGTGTTGAGGACTTCATAACCTACTTCTGAAGGAATGCTACTGGAGACTCACAACAATAATTTATGAAGTTTCTGCCTTCCTTTTGCAATATGTCTAACAGTTCTGTTGGAATACAGTGAAATAAAATGGCAAGTACGATATCAAAAATAACAACTGAAATAGATAAGAAACAAAATTACAAGAAAAAAATAATACAAAGTCATGGCAGTTCATTACATTTTTACTTTAAAAGGTATAGTTTAACCAAAAAGCATGAATTAGCATAATAAATCCCTGTCATTTGGATAACATACTACACAAAATCTCTAGAGCTCTTTCATTTAGATCAAACTAATAGAATATTTTACCATATGCCAAAGATATCTTATTCATTGTACTTTAGACATTCTTAGTTGTTAGAGGGGTTTGTATGACTGTCGTTTACCCCCAGCCATGGTGGATGACAATATTTTGCTGACAAATGATACAGCACCAGGAAAACATCAGACAGACTAAGAGAACATAACTCTCACACCTCATTAAGTGTGCAAACCCACACCACTCCTAAAGAACAAGGACACACAGTGGAAACTTTACAGAAACAAAAGACTTTGCATCCGATCACAGACATCCTACTGAGAGAGAGAAAAGAATATGTAGAATAGATAAATTGCACTGGTCTTTGCACAGCCTTACAGGTACCATGAGTAGTCATTTTCGTGTCAGCTGCTAACACAAGGCTACCAGAAATCTCTCCAAAATCCCAAACTATAAACAACAGTACAGATGACAAAGACAGAGAATGGAAGGAATTCCACCAAGTGAACAGAGGTAACTCTCTAAGCACAAACATCTACATCATCTCTATTTCTCCCGCAAACAAATAAGGAAATATAATGAAGGAATAATGTATTTCATATCCCAGTCAGTAGGGGTAAACCTCCACTCTATACAAACCCATTTTACTTAACAGATTAGAGCAATGTCTCTTACAATGGATATGCAAAGTAAGTATATAGTCAGGAATACTCGGACTCCCTTCGCAACATCCTCCAGTGAAATATTTACCCTATTCATGGTCAGTCAAAATGGAGATGGAGATTCAACCTCTGCAAGATCGGATTACACTCCTCCTGAAGACATAGTTTGAAGTTTGAGTATAATCTTGAAATTAGCCTTGAATCTGTAGGCCCAGATTGCTGCAATGTCCAGGAATGCTTTTGCACATAGTGTTAGTGTGGCAGTCATGGCTATTATTGGAGACACCTGGCTGTAGTGGCACATGCTTAGTTTCGTCTTGTTTGGACTGTAATCCACCTTACATGTGGTGCCTTAGAAGAATTTTTGGAAACTTCCGTTGGTACAGAAAATAGACAGATTGGGCCAGATTACAGGGACCCTAGCTACAACAGCTCCACTGGCTGCTGGGTTGTTTTTGTGCACAATCCAAAGAGCTGGTTATGGACAATTAAGCCCATACAACCTGGAAACAGGCTACCTGACAAATTGAGTCTCCCTGTATGAGCCTGCCTGAACCCTATTACTCACACAAGAGACCTTTCTCTCAGTCTTACCATCTCACAGGTATGACTGGTGAAGATGTGAGATAGTATTTCCAGTGTCTTGCCCTAGGCTCTAGAACACCTAAAGTTAGTGTGGCAATCACAGCTATTATTGGAGACAAGCAGGAAGGCTGGAATGGCCTCTCCTTATCTTCCATCTGAAGATTAAAACTTTTGTATTCTGACAAGTTTTTCTTTTCTTTTCTTTTCTTTTCTTTTCTTTTTTAGAACTGAGGTCCAAAACACATGGCAGAAATAATCCAGTTTGACAGCACTTTAACTGCCTTGGCTCAATGCTAGGGAATTCTGAGAACTGTAGTTTTCTGAGACATTTAGCCTTCTCTGTCAAATAGCTCTGGTGCCACAATAAACTACAGTTCCCAGAATTCCCTAGCACTGAGCCAGGGCAGTTAAAGCAATCTCAAACTGGATTATTTCTACAGTCTGGTTTGGACCAATGTTGATAAATAAAACCCAGATTCACATAAATGTTGTTACAGTCTTGCCCATTTTATTTCATCCTATTCCTGATGCAAGTGAATTTGGCATGTTCAATTGTTTTATTTTTTCATTCAGCTAATATGGAGAAAACATTATCCTCAAACATTTTGGATAAATTAATATCATTAAGTAATGATGGGAAAATTAAGAATGCATTGCATTTTTTGGGTATAGTCCTTTGGCTGGTCTTGGAAAGATGTATAAGTATTATACTCTGTATATTGACATATACACAACACACAGACACCACAAAACAGCAATTAATAAATAAATAACCCTAAAAACCCCACAATTAATTTCCTTAAATAATGTGTACAAAGATTAAACAGTTTCTGCTTCTGCTATCCCATCAAGCCAATCATTCTAAACTACTTTCATAAAATTTTAGGGATAAGTGGTCTGGCATTTCTCCAGTACAAGTGTATTGTACATCTTGGATTTTGTTGATCTGTGTCCAGGTCAGTGTCCCAAAACTGGTATTGTAGCAACACAAACAACAGAAACTGGTTATGAATCTGTTGACTTTGATAGGCATCACGTCATCATGCAATTTGTTGGACTAAAATAGATTGAGGCTGTGGTCTACTAAACTCAATAGGGCTTACCTCTAAGTAGGCACAAATAGGATTGTAATGTTAAGTGCTAGAGTTAGGGTGGGTAAGAGTAATGATTTACCAGTTTTTCAGCCTATCTGTTCTCCTGACCTTTCCTCAGATGTTATTAACTCACATAAACTACAGATGATAAGGGTATACATTCTATCACTCTACCTACTTTCCTTGTTCTTAATATTCAACTGCAACTATCATTTTGCACTTTCTTCCTTGACTTTCCTAATGAATTAACTAAGCTTATTTATTCATCTCATTGAATCAATTACATTTATGTTGATTTACCAGGTTCACACTGATTCTGTGTGGCTGTTCTTTTTAATTGTGTATATTCAAGTCATTTCTGATTTATGGCAACTCTAAGATAACTTATTACAAGCTTTCATTGGCAAGAATTGTTCAGAGGGGAGTTGCCTTTACCTTCCTCCGAATCTGAAAGAGTGTGACTTATCCAAGGTTACTCAGTGGGTTTCCATAGCTGAGCAGGACAATCCCTGTTGTTCAGAATCGTAGTCCAGTGCTTAAATGACTACACCATACTGGCTTTCAAGGCTATTCGAATTGTGATTAAACATTGGATTTAGGTCCTAATTTTATCCTTTCTTAAATGCATATAAATTTCAATTAAAATGAAGATGAGTACTAAATACTCTTGAGTGGATAATGCTCACCCCTTTGTTGCAGAGACAGGGAGGAGCAGGCAAAGGTTTTCCCTATTCCTTTAATGATCCCTCTTCATTTCTTATTCTTGCGTTCCAGCTCCAAAGGCAAGATTCCCATAGCTTTGTCAATATGAATATGCTTTTGAAGTAAAGCAGCACTGGAAGGGAAGTGGAATTTGGAGGAGAATTAAGAAGAGTGGAGGAAGCTCCATTCATAGTGTTGTGTGGATGAGGTAAGGAGAGGGCAGTCGTTAACTGGAATGCAGGAACTTATACACAATAATGGACACTATTTATATTAAGATGAGAATTGTTTCTTAATTTTACAAAGACTGTCACAGAAAATATCAACCTCACTCACTATTTTCAAGTGAAAAGGCTTGAGTAGAGATTCCACAGAATGAATCCATCAGTTCTCATCTCCCTTCATCTAGCAGTGAAATGGGTGTGCATAACACAGATCTTCTTGTAAATCTCTCTCTCTCTCTCTCTCTCTCTCTCACACACACACACACACACAGAGTATGCATACAGTATGTGTGTGTGTCTCTGTGTGTGAAGTCTAAGTAAGTCTGTTCAGTTGAAACATAGACTGATAAACTTCTAAAGTCTGCAGGGCTTCAATATTGTCAAACACATCTGAGGGTGCTAATATTTAACAAGGAATCCCTTGATTTCCTCAAGTAATTAAGCTTCCAAGAGGCATCTCAATCTGTGTGTTTATATTAATCATATGAAATCTTTGACTATTCAGCCATCCCTAATTTCAGTCATGTTTACTTCTGGCAATGTGTGTCTTTTCACCCTGAAACATTTTCTCCTTATAGAATCCCACACTGCCATCATTTCCCCCATTTGGTTAGCAAAATGCTACATTCAGGAAAATTAAATGAATTGTGTCTATTGCTGATCAGCTATAATGCCCTCAGCCATGAGCAGATGTCATTCTGATGTCTGAAGGTAGTGCCTCAGATTTGTCTAATTAAATTACTTCTTGTCTGCCTCATTGCCTTGAAAGACAAGAGAATCTTTTACTAGCTGTTCTGGGGGCTAAGAGATTATTCTTTCTATGGAAACCTGAATTCAAAGTGTTTAAGCAACATATGCTTCTTTTTATAAAGACATCCTTTGTAAAGATTTTTTAAAAGATTTTTTTTAATTACAGAAATTGTTCCAGTCCATCAATATCTTTGGATACCTCCTCATCCCAAAGTTCTGAATTTCAATGCAAGATAGGCTTGCTAGCCCTTCTTTTTTTTCCAACAGGACACTGTTAGTAACTATTGTCCAGTTTATGATTCATTGACTGAGATCCTGCACTGATACTGTCAGCATTGACCAGAGTTTATAGAAGATAGTCTTTTGATCTGCCAGAGAAGATGATCAGACCTGCGCTTAAGCAAGGTAAATAGCTGGTATATAGCTGCTGAAATGTTGAGGAAGCGCACACATGTTGACACAGCTATGGGAATCTTTCCTTTGGAGCTGGAAAGCAAGAATAGGCTTTCAAGGCCAGCATCCATAGTTTTTTGTGGGGGGGTTTTGGACTATGAGGCCATGTGCTAGAAGAGTTTATTCCTGATGTTTCACCAGCAGCTGTGGCTGGCATCTTCACAGAATGCTGGAATGGAGGAAAATGGGGTATATATACTGTTGGTTGAGAGGAAGCGATTAATCTGTGTATTGTTCTGTTGTTGAATGGCAGGGTGTCAGGATGTCTATTTAATTAATGATCCATTGTCTACTGGGAAACCCCCTCACCCTGTGTGGTTTTCATTTGTATTTGCTGGGTCTTGATTTTGTTGTTTTTCAGTAGCTAAACTTTGTTTACTTTAAGAGTTTCTTATTTCCTGTTGAAGTTGTCCAGGTGTTTATGGATTTCAATGGCTTCCCTAAACATTCTGAAACTACATTGATTGAATGTTGATGACTGATAATCTTGGCCATGTCTGCACTGACAGGAAAGTTCACCTTACCATCAGGGCGTCCATATCTGCAGAGAGGATGAGCTGTCCGCAAAACTGACACCCACAATGGGCCAATAGTAGCAGCACTATCAGCACACTCTCTCAGGTTAGCAGCTCACCCAGGCCAAGCTGTCTCCTGCTAATCTCTTCAGTGCATTCTATTCCTCCCAGTCCCCATTCTGTCATGCAGTCCACATGCCTAGAGGATTTCCCAGAGTTTCCAGTCTGATTCATGGCAAACAGACTCTTTTTAATTGCCCTGAAGCATGGATCAGACCTGCTTTCTGTCCATTTTAACTGTGGGTCATCTAAACAGGTCAGTGAGGGAACAGGATAGGAACTTTTAGTTTCTTACATATGGACATGGTCACAACAATGAATGACTGATTTACTCTGGCGTGGCATACTGTGCAAAATCAGATCTTTCCCATTGTTCATTGTAATGGTAAAGGGTAACAATGAATATGATTAATAATAATAATAATAATAATAATAATAATAATAATAATAATTTGTTTTATTTATATACCGCTATTCCAAAGATCATAGCAGTGAACAGCAAGTAAGCTAATTAGCAAGTAAGCTAATTTGCCCCCAACAGTCTGGGTACTCATTTTAGCGACCTCGGAAGGATGCAAGCCTGAGTCGAGCTTGGGCCCTTTTGCTGGTCTTGAACTCACAACCTTGTAGTTTTGAGTAAATGGCTGCAGTACAGGCATTTAACCACTGCACCACCAGGGCTCCTTAAGAATTAAGAATTATGGTGGAAGGCACCTAAATGCATAAGCACTGTAAACTGATGCTTCTAGGAATATGGATCTAAATATTTACATTATTGCATCTAATCCATCAATATGAACATTTAAGATCATGATTCATATTTTGATATGTCATTAAAATATTAAAATATATTATCTAGTAAAATGGAAATAATTGATATTTTTACCATTTTAATATTAATATAAATTATCAGTTTATTAATATTACTGAGTGATATATTGACTACAAGACGAAACAATCCAAAATGTTTTAGACAAAGGTATTTTTCATGTTCTTTGGAATTTTAGCCTATTTTACATAGGTTTGGATAATTCACTATAGAAATACATCAACAATCTTGCTGCCCACATCCCACAAATACGGTACTGTTCTGCATATGAATGGGAATGATTTACAACAATGGGCACAGGGAGACACTATCAGATATTTAAAACTGTGGCAACCTATTAAGTTCATTAAGGCAGAATGCAAGCCTGAATGCAATGATTGCTTGATATGAGACAAATATATTTCCTGTAGCTATAGTTTTGCTGATTTTTATTGAAATTAGTAGGGAGTAGAATAAGAAAGTTAAATGACAGAAATTCAGCCATACAGATTAGGCTTCTATTTCCTTGACCCCATTACAAAAATGGCAAAATAGGCAAAACAAAAGTTTAATTTATTTCATTCCCTTTTGACTGGAAGTATTAGACTAAAATGTATATACAATTATAAGGAAATGCATGCAGGATACTCACAGAATGTCCCAATCCAAGGATGTAGCCAACAAGGTCATTTTTCATGGCCGGCATCCATAGTTTTTGTGGGTTTTTCAAGCTATGTGGACATGTTCTAGACGAGTTTATTCCTGACATTTCACCAGCATCTGTGGCTGGCGTCTTCTCTGAAGATCTTCAGAGAAGACGCCAGCCACAGATGCTGGCAAAATGTCAGGAATAAACCCTTCTAGAACATGGTCACATCGCCTGAAAAACCCACAAAAAACTAAGGTCATTTTTGTTCCCTCAAGGAACAAAATTTGTTCCCTCTAATAAAATGTTTTCCTTTAAAAAATGGCCACAAAATTGCCAACAGTGGCCAGCCTCCAGCAGGCAACCATAACAATTTCCCCCCTTTCAGGCCAATTTAGATCCAGAAGGGATCTTCTTTTCACTGTCTTATTGATCTTTCTAAAAAAATATAACCATCTTTTTTTCAAATCAAGGTTCTCAAGGAGGAAGGTTATGACCATCTCCCACCCTTAGAACTTGCTCGTTTATGTATTAATTTTAATGTACAGTACAAAGTAATATTTGCAGTTATTTTCTAAAGAGTTCCTAATCATACTCCATACTTCTGAAAGAAATATAATCTGACGTTTAGTGCACTGGTATTTAACCTGGGCACGCTTCTAGGTGTAATATTTATATTTGCAACTTTGTGGATGCAACTCTTGAAATGAAGGAAAATGACAAGTGTGTTGAATAAAGCCTAGATTGGGCTTTCTTGAGACCTTACCTTTTATCCCAGAACCACCTTTATGTCACATAATCTACAATACAATTTAAATTTAGCAGCAATTGTTGGCAAGCAGTAGTCCATCTATGATTAAATAACCCTGTTTAGTTCAACTAAAGATGAAAAATTCAGCTACTTATATCTGCAAATGCACACAATCATTGTGATGCAGGGATTCACCAAACTATGGTTTTCCCTTAAAACTATGTTTTTAGCATGAATATTATGACACAAAATAATAATGAATCGGTTCAAAACAAATGCAAAAATGCCTCCTTAGTGCTAGATACTGCCCAGCTTAATTGAATCACTGTTTCACAGTATGAGGTAGGCATGGTGGTCATAAAATGAGTGCAAGGAAACTCAGCTAACATGCCATGCTGATTCAATGTGTGAGAACCAGTGGTTTACACAGAAAGCATATACAGATGTGAAAGAAAAAAAGAAAAGAAAAGATGAACTGCTCAGAATTTTGTTTCCAATACATGCCAACAACAGCTTTATAAAGTGGTGGTCATATGTGAACTGAAACAAATCCTCAGACAACCCTACTTCCCCAGGCAAGTTTTTAGAACTTTCTCCATCTGAATAGATGGTCCAGAGGAAATGGCTGTCAGTGAGCATGCACAGTCAAGCCACACTTAGAAGGTTAATAATCACCTTAGATCTACTGCACCGCTCCTTCAAAAAAGAATAGAAAGGGAGTTTTTGGTAGCATCCCACACATTTCACAGCTTGTAATATTTGACATCAGATGGGAAATGCCACACACTTACAAATAGGACATTTTGTTCTATTCCACATACATACATACATACATAGTTATATACATACATACACCATATTTTAATGGTCCAGTTTTAAAACAGAAGACATTCAAATTTAATAATGTTCTTTGTGTACATAAATTTATATAGTGCTGGTCATCTGAGAGAGTGGAAGTATTTGACCATTAGCTTCCTCAATGCATCCATGAGGCAGTGCTTTCAAATGTACATCTAAGTGAAATGACTTGCAAGGGTAGACAAAGTTGCCTTATCTATATTACATAATTAGTTTAGTTTATTGTTAGAATACCACTTGTAACAGCTATGACAGCTACCAAAGAAATTTGTGAACTGTATTTTGGTGAAATGTTGGAAAATTGTGGCACAAATTTCTGCACACTTGGGAAAATATTACAGAACTTCAACTCCAATTTTTTCTGGGAAGGGAGAACTATGTGAACAGTATAAACCTGAAATATGGATATGCCCAGTGACAGAACTGGGTCTAAAATTCAGGATTTCCAGTTGTTTTGAGATATGCTTACATTTTACATTACAATGGTAAATTAAGTTTCAAAGTGTTCTATACTCTTTACACATTTATCAAGTCAGATGTAAAAGTGCCAGTGGCTGCAATATATACATGTACATTGACTTAGCCACATGGAACCTAACTATAGAGACGTGGTTCCCATTAAGGGCTCAAAACACACGGACCAAAAAGTACAGGTTCCAACCACTTTGGGGACTGGCTGGAAGTTGCTCTGTCGCTGTCTAAGGCAGCCAGAAACAGGCCAGAAAAAGAGCAACAAAAAGCTGCTCCTTGCCAGAGGCCAGCTTTGCGGCCATGGCATCCAGTCATCATGGTTCTGGGATGATTGGGGGCTGACCAGTCAAATTTGCCAGTCTGCTTCACCCCAAAGTTAGTTTATGAAGGGAGACATTTATTTAAAGCTCCATTAAAAAAAAAAAAACTATCCTAAACCAACTCAGCCTCCATTCCCCAAATGAGCATAAAATACTTAAGTACTAAAGTACAAAGTACTGACTTTGAAAACAAAAGACAAATGTAATAGGCATTCTCATCAAAGCAAATTAGCAATCTTAAAGACTTACCTCCTCTTGATTGTAAGCATTGCCCCCAAAAGGATAATTACAAACATCAGAAGACCAGCTATGACTCCTGCCATCTTCACTGTATTGTCGACTTGCTTTTCTGGCTCTACTGCATTGGAGTTCTGTGTAGAAGCTCCTTAAGAAGTTACAGAAAAGAGGGAAAAAATAATGAACAGGGATTGCTGGAATATCCCAGGAAAATCAGACTGTGACAATCAGATTCTGACAAAACATTCACGAGAATGTTTCAAAAGAACAATCTGCATCTCAGAATGACAGAAACAAAGGTGTAAACCAGTCCCCAAGTATAATGTGACAAGAAGGATTTTTTCTTCTTCTTATGACACTTTCAGCTACAAACAAACATCAAGTACACTGAGCCTTGGTAGTGGTGGCTTCCATATCAGTGGAGTGGTAAATATGATCAAGACTTTGGTCCTAAAATAGGTTCAGTATCTTTAAAGTTTCTACTAAAACCCAGAACAGATTCACAACTTCACTGACAGGAAGCTACCAGCCACAACTACAAATGCTTGCAAATGTTGCAACACTGCTTAAGTGATAATCTGTAACCAGTGAGTTGAAGAACCTGGAAAGTAACACCAAGAGCCGTAAAGCCATCAGATGCCAAGCCATTTTAAAATGTTATATTTTGTTTGTTTGATGGTTTTAGGCCTATTAGTATTAAATATTCTAGGCTCTGAGAATTATTGGTTGTAGTCCCTTTATTGGGAGAAATGTGAGATAAATGTAAATATGAAGAAGAAGAAGAAGAAGAAGAAGAAGAAGAAGAAGAAGTTGTTTTTAACCACCACACTACATATCACATTAAAAAATTTCAAACCTCTGACAATTAAAAATGTGGATACTGGGCTTGTGCAACCTGACCCCACAAATGAAATGGGTAGACATTTTTTTTCAACTTCATGTATGCACTTAAAATAGTGTGGTGGTGAGATTTGCCTCTGCCAATTTCTATACAACTATTGATTAGGTGAAAAGGTATCCTCACACCATAAATCAAAGGCTTAACTAACTGTTCTGTCTTCCCATCAATATTCCCAACCATAGCAGAATACCAACTTAACTGCCAAGTACTGATGGAGATAGTAAGTGAAAATATATCAACCTAGCTCTGCACACCTTCTAAAACATCAATAGCTTCCTGAACTTTTCATCCCCCTGTTTCCAGGCACTAGATCTTTCAACTAATCTGCTAGATCTCAGAGGCAAAAGCAAGGAGTAGAGATGATCCCCATTCTGCCTACCCTGCTGGAAATGTAAACAACTATTGTAATTCTACTCAGCTTTTGAAATATCCAGTATAGCTCCAACATAGTTGCTACTCCAATTGGATACTGGGGACCTGCCGAGTAAAATGTATTACATGATCTGCTGCAACAATCTACTAATAACTGTTTGTTGTGGTATTTGGATAATTTCCAGTAAATGATGCAACACTCAGACGAAATCAACAAAACTGGAATTGAAGACTTTGGGGCATTTTTAGAAAATCAAGTGAAGCTGACAGCCAGGTGCCAGAAAGAAGATAGACTAAGAGGCTATACAGAATACCAACACAAGCACATGAAGAGTTTTAAACTATCAGACTATCACAGCAGAGTCCTATTTGCATTAAACTACATTCTTTATTGTAAGCTACTTTAAGTCTCTGTGAAAATAAATGGCATAAATAAATAACATGATAGATTGTGTCTGTGTAATAGTTTTAGCTACATAAAGCTGAAGAAAGATGAACTGCTCACTCAGTTTCAAAACTATGGTTAAAAATCTGTAAATCTGATGGCTTTTCACAGCCCATGTTTCCCTGTAAGTAGCTTCTTCAAAAGAAAGACAGAAAACAGAAGCAGAACATTAAGTGGAAGTCAAAAGAGATAAAGAGACATTGGCATTACCAAAAAAAAGAGAGAATGTCCTTTGTCTAGAAGGCAATCTATTAATTCCTGTCATCTGCTTAAACTCACACTATTGTGAGCAAAAGTATCAACAAAAATTATACTAGGCTCTGAGGCAGCTCTAATATAGTGAGATTAGTATATGCCTGTTAGCAAGAGGGTAGAACCAGGAAATCTTTTTTCAAGAGAAAGGCTAGTTTAATTGATGTTAAAAATAACCAAGAACA
Organism: Sceloporus undulatus; assembly: GCF_019175285.1. Taxonomy (NCBI): domain Eukaryota; kingdom Metazoa; phylum Chordata; class Lepidosauria; order Squamata; family Phrynosomatidae; genus Sceloporus; species Sceloporus undulatus. The sequence continues at coordinate 35,932,474 of NC_056525.1, read as the reverse complement.
CTGTAAATGCTATGCAGCTAAGTAAACCCCTGTTTCCCTTGGTAAAACACTCTAATTATTCAGTGGAAAATGTCCCATTCCTATCCAATTTTGCTTGCTCAGCCCAAGTACCACAAAGTTTATGGATTCCATTTCTTGTTTAACAATGTCTAGTTTGCCCTGATTCATGCTTCTCACATCCCACATTCTGTTATGTGCTCTGCACATCAAATTTTCCTTTCATGTCTGAGAATATCAGCAGTTCAACATCCTTTTAGTGTGAATCCAGTGACATCATTAGACACAGTGCTACTTGTCCTCTGCTCTTCCCCAAGAGCTGGTTCAGCCCTTCTTCCAGCACTAGCTTTATTTCATTTTGTATTGTCTCATCACAGTTTTTGGGGTAAACAACATTTAGAAGTGGTTTATCAGTGCCTGCTTCTGTGCAGCACTAACTAGATAACTAGAGGCCCATTACCATTGTCTCCAGGCACATCAAGACTGATTAAGAAGACCAGAAAGTCCCAGAGTGCATTTATATTGCAGATACAATGCAGTTTGGGACAACTTTAACTGCCACAGCTCCATCCTACAGGAACCTGGGAGCTGTAGTTTTGTGAGGCACCAGCACTCTTTTGGCAAATTACAAATACCAGGATTCCATAGGTTAGAGCTACAGCACTTAAAGTGGTGTCAAACTGCATTCTTTCTACAATGTAGATGCACCCCTAGATTTTGTTCCTGTTCTTTCCAGTTTTATTTTGGAGATCCAAAAACATTTTTTCATCCCAAAGTATTTTGTATCAGCTCCCAGTATAATCAGATACTTTTTATACTAGCTTCCTAGGTTGATTTATTTTAACCCAATGTAAAATCAGAAAGAACAGGAACTTAATGAGACTTTTTCAATCAGTCTGAGCGATCCTCTACTAGTGTCGAAACAACACCATCACCAGAACTGCTGCTGCCCAGAAACTATTTGGCATCTTTTGTCTGGATTCTCAGCAAAAATGTGTCTGATTCCAGCAGCAATGCTGCCATCACCACAGCCATTTGCCTTAGAGCAGACAACAGCACCATGCAGAAAACAGCAACCAACATGATTACAGCAATGGAGCAACTTGCCTGTAAGCAAAGGCTACCAAATTTAGCACTCTTCAACAAGAATAAAAGGTGAGTTTTGCAAAAGGCATTAGCATTGTGTAAAGTTGATATAGATTAGCTTTTCTCCCTCTTGTACAACATGGTTATCCATGGAAATGGTGGAAGATTCAGGACCGAGAAAAATATTTTCTCACACAGTGAATAGTTTGCAAATTCATTATGGCAAGATGCAGTGATGTACCATTATGAATTGATGTCAAAAGCCACTAACTGTAGTATTTCTAAAATTAAAGGCAGCATGCCTCTCAATACAAACTGCTGGGGAATGCAAAATGGAGAGTCCTTCCACATTCATGGTATACTGTGTCCTTCTAATAGGCATCTCAAGGTGTAACAATCCTGGACTACATAGGCCTTTCTGCCATCAAGCATCTTTGCATGTACTTCTATTCTTCAGAAGGTAACCAGCATGACTAGACATTTTTGGACAGATTCTTGACCTGTTAGGCATGCAATGCCTAAACAGCTTTTGTTTTCTGCTTAACTTTATTTGCTTCATTACAAAAATTATAGCATCCTGTAATCTTTTGATGCACCTTCAGGACAAACATTTTAGAATATTTTTACAACTAATTTCATTATATCATTTTTGCTAATACTTCCTGTTTTTGCAAAAGCAGAACAGCCTTTACATATCTGCATTTGATCCATGGAAGTCAGCTATATTTTACAGTTTTTAATTTTGAAGTAAATTATGAAAGCTGTTTCATACAGTTACTTCTTAAGATGCTTTCAAGACTCAGTCTTCATCTTATTTCATCATATACTCAAATAACATGTAATGTTCAATTTAAAAAAAAATTTTTTTTTGCTGTTCTTGAAGTGTTCTTTTCATAATAGCCAATTTAAAAGCAGTAGGAAATGAAACAGAAGTTATTACAGGCAAGTTGTTTTAAAATAGGTAGAATAGATGGAGCAAAAGAATAAAAAGGAAAAAGAAATAGGAATACTGTAGTAAAATATGTGTTAACTTCAGAAGAAAAAAGGAAAAACTGGAAACAATGAACACCGAGGCAACTGCAAAACAGGATCAAGGAATGAAAGGGAGGGGGGTATAGAAGCAAGAAAAGAAGCATAAATAGATGCCATTTTATCAAGGAAGAAAAAAAATAAAAATCCAAAAGTCAAAGAGAAAAGGAAGGGCATGAAGAGGGCAAACATAAAGAAAAGATATCACAGTAAGGGGGGGGGGGTGAAAGATGACAAGATAGGGAAGTGGATAAATGAAGAGCAGGAAAAAGATTTGTTTAATAGAGGACAAAGCATTTAAATACAATTGTGACATAAACTGATACAAAATGAAGTCAGGGACAGAAAGAAACAAAAATATGGATAACAGTGTGAAAATCAGAGTCAAAACCCTGTAGAAGATTAGTGGTAAATGCAAATAGGGGAATAAAATGGTCAAATGAAGATTGACCAGAATCCAATGGTGCAATTCTGCTGTACAGACCTTGATGTCTACTGGGATCCCCTGTGGATACCAATATCCATGGATAGTCAATTCCCATTAAATACAATGGATAGTAAAATGGTGACCCTTATTTTAAAAATGGCAAAATCAAGGTTTGCTTTTTGGAATATATATATATATATATATAAATCAAACCATGGATGCTTGAATCTATGAATACAGAGAGCCAACTGTACCTTTTTTCTTTTTGCTAGAACTCTAAAAATCTGCTTTGGAGGGCTAGAAAACTATGTGGAGCAGGTTTTTGATAGCTACAGAATGTTGCAGAAGAAATAAACAAAGACCATTCAACAGTTTGCTGTGAATAATTTGTGAGTCACTTTGCAGACAAAATCTCTCAGATCCACTCTGACTTGGATGCTGTAGTTGGCACAGATCCAATGGATGTAATCTTGGCACCTGCTTGTCCTGCACTGTTGGATAAGTTTCAGTTTGTGCAGCATGAGGATGTGGACAGGATCCTTGGAGAAGTGAGGGCCACCACATACATACCTTGCCATTCCTTGCTTCTGAAAGCAACCAGAGGGGAACTGGCTGAGTGGTTAAGGGGAGTGACAAATGACTCACTGCAGCAAGGCAGATTCCTATCCTGTCTAAAAGAGGCTGTGGTGAGGCCTTTACTGAAAAAGACCATCCTGGATCCCACTGTTTCAGGGGTTCCTGGATGAAACGGGTTATCTAGATCCATTTCAATCTGACTTCAGACCTGGCTATTGGACAAAGACAGCTTTGCTCACCTGGTGGGTGACCTCCACAGGGAACTGGATAGGGGAATGGGTCCCTGTTGGTCCTGCTGGATCTCTCAGTGGCTTTCGATACCATTGACCATGGTATCCTTCTGCGCCGCCTTTCTGGGATGGGACTTGGGGGCACTTTTATCCAGTGGTTCCAGTCCTTCTTGGAGGGGGAGACCCAGAAGGTGGTGTTGGGGAACTCCTGTTTGACTCCTTGGCCTTTGACCCATGAGGTACCTCAGGGTTCTGTTCTGTCCCCCATGTTATTCAACATCTACATGAAACCACTGGGAGAGGTCATCCAGAGTTTGGGAGCGCGGTGTCACCAATATGCTGATGACACCCAACTCTGTCTCTCCTTTCCATCTGACTCCAAGGAAGCTGTCTCTGTAGTGAACCTGTGTCTCCTGTCAGTAATGGACTGGATGAGAGCGAACAAATTGAAGCTTAACCTAGACAAGACAGAGGTGTTCCTGGTCTGTCGTAAGACAGATCAAGGAATGGGGATTCAGCTTGTGCTGGATGGGATTACATTCCCTCTGAAATCTCAGGTTTGCAGCTTGGGTGTGTTTTTGGACTGTATTCTGAGCCTGGATGCCAAGGTCTCAGCAGTGGCCAGGAGTGCATTTGCACAGCTAAAACTTGTGCACCAGCTGCACCCATTCCTTGAGATGTCACATCAGGGTAAGGTGACACATGCCTTGATTACATCCCATTTGGACTACCAGAACACACACTATGTGGGGCTGCCTTTGGAAACTGTCCGGAAACTTCAATGAGTTCAAAACACCACAGCCAGAATGCTGATTGAGGCCAGTTACAGGGAGCATATAACTCCTTAGTTAGATCAGCTTTACTGGCTACCTATTCATTTCAGGCACAATTCAAACTGACCAGTACTTTGAATTGTGCCCGGAAATGAACAGGTAGCCAGTGAAGCTATATAACCTATAAAGCCCTATATTGCTTGGGTCCAGACTATTTGAGAGACCATGTCTTCCTATATGAACCTGCAAGAGCCTTAAGATCTCTCTCTCAGTCTCACCAAGAGATCACAGGCTTGCCTGGTGAGGACATGAGAGAGATCCTTCTTGGTAGCTGCTTCCACCCTGTGGAACTCCCTTCCATGGGAGGCTAGACCAGACCCCTCCCCTGCTGGCCTTTTGCCTGAAAGCAAATGTTATTCAAGCAAGCTTTTTAAGATCATGCCAGCCTGGACTTATTTGGGAGCAGGGTTGTTTTAGAATACATTGTTAACTTTTATATATTTTATGTCATTTTATATTGGATACAGATATTTTTTGTTTTGAATTTTATGAGATTTTAAATGTTTTATCTCTGAGCTGCCTTGGGTCCCTCTGGGGAGAAAGGAAGTGAATGAAATAAATAAAAAATAAATAAATTGCAAAAGGGAATGAAAATCTGAATTCTACTAACATTGGCCTGTTACAGACAGCCAAAATAAAGCTGCTTCGAGTCACAGTGGAGGTATGGTGTTTCAATGATGCATGCGTCCTAAGAGTCCAGAAGTCGCACCAAAGGCACGCTCCAGCCCTTAGGGCTGGAGCGTGGCTTTGGTGCGACTTCTGGACTCTTAGGACGCATGCATCATTGAAACACCATACCTCCACTGTGACTCAAAGCAGCTTTATTTTGGCTGTCTGTAACAGGCCATTGGAAACTAAAGCACACCACTACATGAGAAAAAGGAAAGAAGCAGCAAGATGGGGAGAAAAATAATGTGATAATGGCCTGGCAGAACAAAACATAAAACAATAAAAAAGACAACAACAAAAGAAAATGAAGTATATGAACAACAAAATTAAGAGAGCCCAATGCATGCCACTATAAATCAAAGTTAGAGGAACTGTTAAAGATAAAATAAGAGTATTAGGATCAAGATACATAGTGATGCCTCCCATTATAGGAAATGACAATGAGAAGACAAAAACAAAATCATACATAAAATGAAGAGAAGTAGTATCAGTATCAGCTCGTCAGTTATTAAAAAAGTAGAAAATGGAACTGTGATATTCCAAAGACATGTAAGAGTAAAGAATAATAATAATAAAAAAAACCCGTGAAACTACTGTAACTAGAAAACAAGAGAATTTAGGGTTTAGGACAAAAAAGCATTCTTCTGGACAGTGCTTATGTTTCAGCAGCACTTATCTTTTCAATGTACATGGGGCATGAAGAACTAGGAGAGAAGGTTTTACGATGCTTTGTTGTTGTTATGTGCTTTCAAGTAACTTCTGACTTATGGTGACCTTAAGTGAACCCATTGCTGGGTTTGTTTGTTTGATTTTTTTTTTTTTTGCAAGATTTGTTTGGAGGGTGTTTGCGTTTTCCTTTGCCTTCTTCTGAGGCTGGGAGACTGTTACATGCCCAAGGTCACCCAATGGATCCGTGGGTATTCAAACCCTTGTCTCCAGAGTTGTAGGCCAATACTCAAACTAGTACATCACTCTGGCTCTTGTTAAAATGCTAGTAATGTAAAACATTTTTTTTTGAAAAAATCTGATTCTAATTCTGTTTTGATTTTTAATTCCAAAGCTCCTCCCTACTATCCTTCCTGTGAGGAGAACATATTGCAATCAGGACAGGTTATTATATCATCCTTCTCCAATATCTTGAAATAGGGGTTGCTATAGTGTCAGTTTCAGAGACAAATTCCTATAACCAGAGATCCTAGTCTTTTGATTAGGAAGCTTTATAGCCTTTAGATTCTAGTGTCCTATCTTATCTTTCAATTTCCTTCCTGAATCCATGCTCTTCATCTACCAGAAGGACAGAGCAAGATCTTTCATTTGACACTTCAGTTTTGTCTTAGAACAGTTATTCTGCAGCACACAAGACAGTACCTACCTATTATACCAACAAGGGCAACCGTGTAAGTTAATAAATCTTAGGAGTCTGTTCGACTATAGAAAAATTATCTAACAAGTAAATATTCTCATTTGGTGAAATAATTTGCTGCTTTCTCCTCAGGGTAGATTCTGAACCAGTGCATCTTATTCCACAGTGTTTACACTGACTTGGGCTTCTCAACTAATCTATAGCAGAGACATTTTTATTCTCTAGGGAGTTGTATGGACAAAAAATTAGGGGTTAGCAGAGCAGAACTCTATGCCCCAGTAGGATCACCACATAATATATTGGCATATTGGTATACTGAACCATTATTTCAGAAAACAATAACCACTATTAACCTGACCCTATCACATGGGGTTAAAACCCCAGTTTACTCTTCCCAAATTCAGTCCTAATTTGGAAGGAAGCTGAGTGTCAGAAACCTCTGACTTCTAAAAATGGCTTTCGAAGCGGCTTACACGACATGGACTGCACTCTGGATGGACCCAGGCAGTGATTTGGCGGTGATTTCTTTGCGATAACACCTCCAGAATTAGGACTGAATTCGGGGAAAGGTAAACTGGGGTTTTAATTCCATGCAGTAGGGTCCTAAAATAGGTTAAACTGCTGAGGTACTTAGGCCCTTTACAGACTGCCTGAAGAGGGCGGTCTGCCGGCGCCTCCGCTTGCTCTGCGAGGGAGCTGCAGCTTCTTTTTGTGCCATAGAAATGATGCCGCAAGGCGCCAATAGCACACTCGCGGCATCTTTTCCACTTTACGACATGCGGAAGCTAGGCATCCGTGACGTCAAAATGGCGGCACCCGTGTAGAATGGGCACCGCCATTTTGTACGCGCCGAGCACGTACTAGGGTTAGGGGCGTCCAGAAAGGATGCCCCTTTCTAACACTAGTATGTGTGCGGCACATACTTTCTGCCCATGCGGAATGGGCCTTAGATGCCCTTAGATCATTTTATTTTGTGACTACTGCAATGTCAGATTATGGCCAGTAGTCATGAGTGTCGCAAAGATTCCAAAGACTGTGACAACAAACTACCATATTTTACACGAAACTGTTGTTTGTTCTCTGTGAGAATGACCAACTGCCACTTAAGTAAACACACTATCCATTAAGTGACAGATAATTGTTTTAGAACATGTTGTTTATTTTCACCGCCTGGAGTTTCTTACTGCTAATTCTATTCTTGATCCTTTTCAGTCTGGCTTGCACCTACTGCATTCAACTGAGATTGGTCTTGCTAAAATCACTGATGATCTGGCTGAATATAAAAGTCTTTATTCTATTCTAGTCCTCCTGGATCTCTCTCTTGCGTTTGACACCATTGATCGTAGTCTCTTGGTGGATTTACTCCAAGACCTGAGTTTTGAGGGCTCAGTTTTAATGCTAGTTACATAAACCTTTTGCAGTGGTTACAAGAGGTCAGGATTCTGCCCCTGTTTCATTAGCTGTTGGAATCTCTCAGGGTTCTGTCTTGGATCCTTTACTGTTCTCCCTTTATACCCTGTCCCTGGGAAATCTTATTAGCTCCTACAGCTTTCAATATCACCTGTACGCCAACAACAGCCAGTTGAACTTCTCTACCCCTCAGATTTTCTCCGGGTGTTGAGCAGTGATTATCATCATGTTTTGCTGCTGTCTCTGAGAGGATGATTCACCAGTACCTGAAGCTCAACATGGCCAAAACTGAACTACTTGTCTTCCCACCCAAGCCATCTTTGCAATGTTCTTTGTCAATTACTGTGAATAACATTTCTATTCAATCTGTCAATGAGGCCTCTAGTCTTAGCTTCCTATTTGACTCTTCATTATTGTTCATTCCACAGATCCAGGCTACAGCCAAGTCATGCAGATTCTTTCTTTATAATCTCATCAGAATTCGACCGTTTCTTTCTATTTCAATGTCAAAAACATTGGTGCTTGCTTTGGTGATATCATGCTTGGATTATTGCAACTCATCGCTAGTGGGTCTTCCTATTTCCCACCTTAGCCCCCTAAGCTTTATGCAACACTCAGCTGCCAGGATCATCTTCTCCGCCCATTGCTTTGATCATTTTACTCCCTTGTTGTTATCCTTTCATTGGCTTTTTCTTCCTTTCAGAATCTGATATAAAATTCTTCTCCTGACCTTACAGCCTTTCATGGCTTGGCTCCCTCTTATTTGTCAGCACACATCTTTCCTTACCACCCTCCATGCGCATTGAGATCTTATGACACTGGTCTCCTGACCCAGCCAAGGGTCTCCCCCTCCCCTGCCCAAATCTGCCCCTTCTCCTTTGCTGCTCCTTATGTCTGGAACCTCCTCCCTACACAATTAAGAACTATTACTTCCTTAGCTGATTTTAAGGCTGAATTGAAGACACTCTTGTTCAGGGACGCATTCCAAATTATTGGTTGTTAATCTGCTGCTTACTTTATTGTATACTAGTTAGTATTGTTTTAGAGATATTTTAATTTAATCGTGTAATTTTGTTGTTTTGGATTGTATGCTGCTTGGCAGGCTTTTATTCTTTTATTCTTATTTTATTTGACCCTTACTATGTAAAACACTGTGCAAAATTTACAGCACTCTATAAATAAATGTAAATAATAATAACAAATGTTGCATACAGATACTAATCCAAATTCCCCTATAATCCAAGGAAAGGATGTACAATAGAAAAGGCTAATATAGGCTGGTACACACCACCATAAAGCAGCGTGCTCCTGGTGATACTAGGGTTAGGGAGCACACACCAACTGCATGCTCCCTAACCCTAGTATGTGTGGGGGATGCCATCATTGCATGGTTCCATCCATACGGCACACGTAATTCTGATGTCATGCCCACGCTGTGTCCAAATGGCACGGCATGCATGTGACATGTCCGCACCACCCCAGGCCACTTATGGCGGCTTGGCAGTGGCACAGAAAGGAGCTCCAAAACATAACTCCTTTTGGATCTCCACATCGTTGGTGTGGCAACCGAACAGCCGTGACAATGATACAGAGGAGAAAGGGGCAGCTGCGGCCTCCCCTTTCTCCTCTTTAGTGCTGGGGTGCCCTTGATGCCTAAGATGCTAGGGCACCCCTTTTCCAGGCCAAAAGAAGCGGCATTTTGCCACTTCTCTTTGGTCTGGAAAACACTGGATTGGGGCCGCAGGGCTGCTGGTCAGGTTGCCCTGGCCCCAATCCAACATGAAAACAGGCGGGTGCAGTTCACACCTTTGGTCAGTCTGTACCAGGCCATGGATAAGAAGGGTTTTGCAGACTATGAGGAACAGTTACACACACCTACAGGATTTCATGGATTGCACATAAGAATTTGCAGCACTGTGTAAACAAAATGTTTCATCCCAACAATCTTAGTACCAAGAGAATTGATCATAAACTTTCCTTTACTGAAGATCTGAGCAGATGGTCTAAATTACACTTGTCACTTTTTGGTAGAATAGCCGCCATAAAAGCAAATGTACTTCCCAAATTTTTGTTTATATTCCCGAATTTGCCTATTATTGACAATGATAAATGTTTTCGAGAATGGAAAAAGGAACTGGCAAAATTTATTTGGGCTGGCAGGAAAGCACGAATAAAATGGAATAATGTGATAGATGTAAAAAATAGAGGAGGCTTGGGTGCACCAGATTTACAAAAATATTATTATGCTTGTGGAGTGTTGTGGCTGGAAGACTGGATTAACCTAAGTAATGAAAGGACGCTAAGATTAGAGGGTCATAACAATAAAACAGGATGGCATGGATATTTAGTGTATAAAAAATGGAAAGAAAATAAGGAATTTAAAAATCATGTGATTAGAAAAGGACTTTTAAAAATTTGGGAATATTATAGTAAAAGATTTTACAATAAGATTCCAGGGTGAACATCACCACAAGAAGCTCATTTTGGAAAATTTAGAAAAGTACAAGAGAAATGGATAACATATGAGCATATTGTGGAAGAAGGGGGGAAAGCGGTATTAAAACTTAAATCTAGAGAAAAATTAGAACAACAGAATATAGAAATAGAATGGTTTGCATATAAACAATTAGAAGAAAGATTTAAGAAAGACATGAAGCAAGAAGGAATAGAGAAAAAAACAATGAATTGGACATAATAATATTAGAAAAACAGAAAAAGAAAAAGATAACAAAATATTATAGGGAACTACTAAAAAGAGATTTGGAACAGGAAGTGGTTAAAGAAAACATGGCAAAGTGGAGTCAAATAATACAACAAAATATATTCTTAGAAAACTGGGAATTGTCATGGAGGAAAACCTGTAAGTTCACCATGGCACAGAACCTGAAAGAAAATTATTTTAAAATGTTTTATTTTTGGTATTTGACACCGGTTAAGCTATCCAAAATGTACAAAAAGGTAAACAAAATGTGTTGGAAGTGTGGGAAAACAGAAGGAACGTTTTACCACATGTGGTGGGTCTGTAGCAAAGCAAAGCAGTTTTGGGGGGGAAATATATGAAGCAATGAAAGAAATGTTGGAAAGGAATTTCCCGAAAAACCCGGAGTTATTTTTGTTAAATATGACAGGCGTGATAGGAAGAGAGACTGAAAGAACATATTGGAAAATTGTGTTATACATGGTGACAGCAGCAAGGTTGTTATACGCCCAAAAATGGAGATCTACACAGACCCCTACATTAAAAGAATGGACTAATAAATTGTTAGATATGAGAGATTCAGACAGATTGTCTAAAAGGTTAAAAGGAGAGAAAGAGGAAGAGGATAAGGATAAAGGTGAATGGAACATAGTAATATGGTATGTGGAAAGAAGAAAAGAAAGTTAGTAAAAGGAAAATAAAGGAGAGATATAAGAAAAGGAAGATTAGGAATGTAAAGAGGTAAAGAGCGAAAGAAATGACTTGTATATAGATATATGTAAAGGAAGAATGATGATTGTAAAGGAAAATTGAAAGAGTAATATGTAATCTATAAAGGACTATATAGGTTGGAAGTACTAGGATGTGTACAGGGGGAAGGGGAGGGGAAGGGTAAGAGGGTGGGGGGTTTAAGGGGGGAAAGGGAGGGAAGGGAAAGGGAAGGTACAGATGATATGTATGATCTTTTATTGATGAATACTGAAAATAAGGATGTAAAGAAAAGAAAAACCAAATAAAAATAAAATTAAAAAAAAACTTTCCTTTACTATTAAATGCTGTTATACATGTTAACCTCCATTTATTTAATACCTATTTTTCCTTCTTGCTGAACCACTCACATTCCGTGCTTTTTTTCTTATAATGTAAAATTGAGAGGCAAACAGAGGTAAACCCCCTCATAGCTATTGTTCTTATTAGTCCATATAAATTAGATTTCTACAGTTATGCAGTTTGGGGCCAACATCCATAAAAGCTCAAAACCCATCAACCTAACACAGAGAACAAACATGCAATATTTATAAAACTGTTGATGTTGTTTGAGAAAGCTGGGTTTCAAAGCTCTCTCGAGTTTTCAACATTTTAAACTCAGGGGCTATACCTCCAGTCGCTCCTTTTACAGCCAGATTGTGGTTGCAGCTCTTGTATGGCAGTGGTTCCCAACCTTTGGGTCGGGACCCCTTTGGGGGTCGAATGACCCTTTCATGAGGGTCGCCTAAGACCATTGGAAAACACCTATTTAATTACAGTTATGAAGTAGCAACGAAAATAATTTCATGGGTTTGGGTCACCACAACATGAGGAACTGTATTAAACGGTCGCGGCATTAGGAAGGTTGGGAACCAATGTTGTATAGGATAGTGTGAATAGACCTGCTCTTTCCAACTTCTGCCTTTTTTCTTATATCATTATTAACAGTCTGTTGCTACTACTGAATGTTTCGATATTATACCTGAAATCAGAAAGTTAATGCTTTAATAATAGTAATAGCTGCACAAGGGGATAGGCACCCTGAGAATATGACTTATGGAAACCAAGTCATGATGCATTAATAATAGGTTTCAGTTTGCCTTGCCTTTGCAAGCATAACTTTAAGGACATTTAATGCCAATAATATATTCATGGAAACCTTTTGAAGCAGTCCAGAGAGAATGAACAATTGTGATTCACATCATTCCAATGAAACAATTTTACTCCTTAGGGACTAGGCCAGCACACCTCATGTAAAGGTGCTAAGACATGTAAATTATTAACAGAATGTCAGTCTAGTAAGTGTTCACAGATACTGTATACAGTCTTCCAAAGCTGTGATATTCATTCTTGTCTAATTCTCCCCTTTCTCATAATACATGTGGTAATTACCTAGGCAAAGTTCTGTGCAATGCACAATGATTCTAGATAACCCATCTTTTTTTCATTTGCTCCATTTATTTTAATAAATGAATATGTTAGACTTATCCAAATTTTATAGTAAGAAAGGGTTTTGCATTTCAATAATTTAAAAGGGTATGGTCTAAACTAAAGAACACAAATGCTCCTATAAACTTACCAAGGCCTCATTCCCACTTGGCAGATAAAACGGCTTATATTGGTGCGATTCTGACTCAGATTATTTTCCAAGTCTAATTCAAAATTTTTCCATCATTTCCATTACGAAAGGGGGCAAATTACCTCAATTTATTTAGACCCTGTTTTTGTACCCATTTATTTTAAATAGCGGTATTTTAAAGCAGAGTAATTTGCTCCCCGTTCCCATTTGTGTTTGCAAGCTGTCAATCAAGAGCATAGGCTTCAGATGTCACAAGTGTCCTCACCTGATTCGAAACACTTTGACACGGTTTATTTTGCTCCCTGTTCCCATTTCTGTTGGGGTTTTTTTTTGGGGGGAGCCAATGAAAATCGGCTGCATCTGAGGCTCTTCTGTGTCTCCCCAGACTCCCTCCAGGAAAGAGAGAAGGAGCCTCTATTCGTACTAAACCCCTTGCATCTGAGGTTCTTCTGTGTCTCCCCAGACTCAGGCTCTTATGTGTCTTCCCATAGTTCCTCTGGGAAAGAGAGAAGAGGAGCCTCTAATCACCCCAGATCCCTTTGCCTTCCCCATTGCTCCCTGGGCTGTCTGGGGGGTGATCAAGCAGGCATGTACTGCAAAGCCCATCTGCTGCTCAGGCAATCAGGCAGAGGCGAAAAAGAAAAGAAGAAAAAAGAATAGTTTAAAATGGTTTTCAATGGCTCTCCTCACACATCAGTCTATGAATGTGGATCAGAGGGGAGGTTGCAGGGGGAGTAATATGTTTACTGCATTTGGAGCTCAATCGCCTTACCCTGCTTCCCAATCCACTGGGGGAAAGGCTATGCAAACAGAAGAAAATGGTGCTGGCGATGTAGAAAGAGAACAAAGAGGTTGACACCCCCAGGCCAGCCCCTTGAGCGCTGCTCCTCCCATCTCCAGGTTCCCAAATCAGACACCCTTTTGTTCCCATTCGTATGCTGCAAATCAGACTCAGGAGGCACTGGAAAACTCACTAAAAAGCCACTGTTTTTTAAAACCGGTTTATCGGCCTATAATTCAGGTTTTTTCAGGATAATTCAATTCAGATTCGAATTCCAATGGGAACGATATTGGAGCAATGCAGGTCGAATGCGCACTCAAATGGAAACGATGCACCCATGATTTGCGTCCTAGATCTGCATTATAGGCCAGTGGGAATGATGCCCAAGTGTATAAATTTGGGAAATTTGCCACTCTGTAAAAGTGCTATAAACACTGTTGTTACTAATTTTTTGTTTGTTTGTTTGTTTGGAATAGCCTTTGGGCAAACAGAAGTGACACAAGAAAGATCACAGCTCCAGCCTAGGAAGGGATGCATTTAGGAGGCTATACAGACTGCCCCTTTACTGGCCGGATTGGGGCTGCCACCACCTCACGCCACAGTCTTTATCCGGCCTCTGGAGAGTGCAAAAAGGAGCCACAAAACCCATTTCCTTTTTGCACTCCCTAAGGGGTGCCATAGCCATGATGGCATAGCTTTATGATGCCCCTTAAATGCTGCCTCATGGACCGGCACGTGCCAAAATGGCACCCTGGAAGCAGGGTTAGTGCATCCAGCTTATGGACACTGCGCCCTAACTCCGTCCACAGGCCAGCACAGAGTGCCAGTCTCTGTAGGGTCAAAGTCATCTGAAAATGAGAAGATATACTGGGACAAAAATTATAAAATAGATAGCATTCAAATATATTGAAAGACAAATTGCAACGATAGATTTATAGACATGGAAATAGTTCTGTTTTAAGGATGTGTTGTCTGTCTGTGAAATTAGAATATGTTTAAAATAAAAACAATGGAGTTAATATTTGAAACTAGTCCAATGAAATGAACAAAAATTTAATAGAACAAATGCTTAAACTCTGTGCCACATGGTTTCTCCATTAACTTTGTGACACTTATGTTCATGTATTCAAGATAAGTGTACAGAGCTTCCCCAAAATCAAAAGATAAAAGCCTTTTGAAGAACAAGAGTTTCTGGACTCATGATTGGCATGCACTGAACCATCTTCAATTGCTATTTCATGACATGACTTCTTGCTCATAAATCTTTAGAAATGGGATCTGTATTTGTGCATCTAAGCTACAGTTCCTAGGCATTTCCATAAGGATGGAACATTATTGTCAAAGTGAGTGAAAAATTCTCCCCATATTCCCCATTATGGCAAGTAGCACAGTCTCGTCCTGCATTCCATGCATAAATTATGCTTGCCTTTTATCAACAATTCTCAAGTTTCTACAGCCTGAAGTTTTTCCAAGGCAAATTATCCTAATGACCAAGCAAGAACAAAATCATGATATTCAAACTTCTGAAACTGAAATAATGTCAATATTGGAAAGAATCTGAGTTTCATTAAATAAAATGAAAGGAGGAAAGACACTGTCTATTCACTCAGGTTAAAGGCTACACTGAATTTGGCCAGTGAAAAATGAAGGAAATTTCATTTCAATTTGCTTTCAAACTTTGAATTTACAACAAAACAACCTGAGACTTAAAGAAATTGAATGTGTGTGTGTGTGCGGGGGGGGGGGGGGGGGGCAGCAGATTTTTGCATCTCTAATCATGAGTCCTGCTACATTCAACCCATCAGTGAACAATCAAGATACCTTATTACCTCTCTGAATATTTCCATTTTTTCACTCTTGCATAACAAATAATATTATAGCCAATCCAGTATGAGGAATGTGTGGAAATAGCTAATAACTGTTATAATAATGAGAATCAATGAAGAACTTCATAGCTAATGAAGCCAGGGGTGTTTCTTGAAGATCTCAAGTCTCAGAGAAGAAGTTCAAGCTTGCTTATTCTTATACTTCGGGGGGAAAGGAATACTGTTTTGGAAATGGTGGCTTTAAAGGCATAGATGCCTAACCACAAGCCAAAGAAATTCCATTAATATAAACAGATAAAAATGAACTTGGTTTAGAATCCTGGACAGAATGTAGACTTCATGTCTTTAGCTAAATTCTAAAACCTATGGAATCTTAGACCTTCAACAATGCAGTCCTGTACTTCCAAGGGCTACTTCACTGGCTTCCATGTTATAGGGTAGCTCTACGATCATATTTTCATATATTTCAAGTAGATGAGATTAATATGTGAGAAACCAGAATTAATAATATTGTCAAAAATCTTCTTATATAAATTCAAAACTATACGTGTAAGTTGAAAACTGTATATAAATAGAAAATTGGTTTGATATAAATTCATTTAATATTTTCCAACATTTCAGCAGAGATTCCCTAGAGATACTTCATAGTATCACTCTTATCTTCACAAGTTATTTATTCAGCACTGAGCTTATCTATTTTCTTTCTTCCTTTTTAAAATGACATTTCTTAATAAATGTACAGAAACCATAGCTATGTTTTGACTGTCTATTATAACTGTTCTCCAGATGTTGGCCTGCAACCTCTGGTTTACTAGAAACATTTCCAATTTTGGAACAAAAGAAAAAGAAGAGATACACCTTTTGAAGTTTAGAAGCTGATTTTATAAATGAAGTAGCAAGGCTAGTGTTGTAATGCATGCTTATTCCCAGACAGTTTGAGGTATCATTTTGAGTGTAGCAATCCAACATGAACTTAATATTTAACTAGAGCTTATAGACATTCAAATTGGGTTTGTACTGGCCTAGTGTAAAACTGTTAAGAAATCTATAAACAAATCAAACCAACATCATACTTGTTTTGACATGCAGGCAAAATATGACATGACAATCTAGTGAGTGCCAAAATGTTTGCATTTATATTACATTCTCTTTCCCTTTCCTGAACTGATAATCACCTGTGCTCATGAGGCTGGGCGGATTTCGGGTGGTCACCTGTTGCCTACTTATTACTGCTAAGAACAAGGAAAACGGTTCCCAGGCAGCATGCACAAGAGAGAAAAGAAAAAAGGAAAATAAAAATAAAAATGTGCCACTTAGTAAAACTGCATTTTAATTCCAATAACTTGCACTCAGAAAAATGAACGCCGAGAGATATAGAACCATTTATGAGCCTCTGCCTTAGTTTCAATTAGGTGCTGAAATTAATGAAACATGGTCTGAGAACACAGGAGGTAATTGTTTTCTCCTTAGCAAGAAGATGCAATTTTCACTAATAAAGTGTCAATACTAACATATATTGTTTGGGTAGAAGAGGGGGGAAATCAGTTCATGCCAAAAGAATAGCTCAAATTAAAAAAAGAACATAAAGCACATATCGTTAAAGAAACTAAAGGGGCAAAAACTCATTAAAATCCTTTTTGAATTAAAATTTCCTGGCAGAGAACTGGTAAACTGGGATTTAATTATCAGCTTATTTTAAAGGGATGCCTGTTAAACTAATGATACACATTTTAGTTGAAAACATATTGGCTAATGGCCATTTTTAGCTTGAGTAGACTCCCACCTTCCCATAACTTAAACAGGATCAGTATGCTGGTGGATACAAATACATGGAGTATATAAAAGAAAGTGTAGGGTTTTTATTTTATTTTATGGATTGCATATGTAATTTAAATATTAAGCAGCCACAGAACAAAGGACAACACACAGATCTCTTAGGTAAGAATGAAATTGTGACTGTATAAAACATTATTGATAAATTCTAGATGTTCATAAAGAAAGACTGGAAGAAATTAAGATGTACACAAACTTCAATGGCATAACTTTCACTTTTACCTTTCAGTCTAGGTACAGATTTCTTTATTAAATTTTGGGCATTCAGAAACATAGGGCCAAAACAGACAGCCCTAACGGAGTGGCTTGACGCCATACCTGAAAAAGCTGGGAGGGGGCATGGCAACTGCATGCCACGGCCCCAGTCCGGTCAGCTTCCACCCCAAATTGGAATGGAAAAAATCCACTCCTATTTGAGGTGGAAAAAAGCCACCAAACTTCAAATCACAGGATTCTGTACAATGAAGCCATGAAAATTAAACTACAGATATAAACACAACAGTGGTATAGTTGTATAGTATGGATTTATCCTGTCTTATGAAGTATTTGTACTACTACAGAACTCTAGAAAGCAATGCCTGGGTGGTGAATGCAGTACCCTTCCTATTCTAATGGACTACATTTCAATTTTCTTTTTGGCTTAAAAAATGAAGTTCCTAGAGAGCCTATGGTAAGTAAAAAATAAATAAATGATGTTTTCATTTGGGAAAAACAGGAAATGTAAAAACAGACAAGTACAACATTATAGCATGGTAGAAAGTCAAGAGCTTATAAAATTGCTGGCAATGAATTACCATGTTTTTCTGTTCTTTGATTTGTGTCATTCCAGGAAAATAAGAAATTTATTATCATAGCAAACAGAATTCAAATATGCTATTTAGTCCCTTTGTTCATGCTCAAACATAGTAAGCGCAGTAACAAATCCATGCAAAAAGGGTTAAGGAGGGGAAAAGCACATGGTATACAAACACACACATATATCACATGCAGATACATTAAAATTATAACCACTAAAATATCAAATAGAGATGTGGTCCTATGCTACTTCAGTAGATTCAATACTTTCTTACTTATCCCAAGAGTAAAGATAATACTAAGCATTCAGTAAAACATGCCACAGTAGAAATTTTAATTTTGCAACCAACTTCATGGTTAGTGGAAGTCTTCCACAACTGGACTGTCAAAAGTTAATTTATTGGAATTTAGCTATTTAAACTCAGTTCCCAAATCCCAAGGATCAAACAAAATAAAACAAAACAATAAATCCAAAACTCTGGCCTTATACAGACCGGCCCAAAAGACCTGATGACGCATATCATGACTGCCCCCAGGGCGCCATGATGCCGTGCACCACTCCAGATGGTACATGGCATTATGGAGCGCCTCTGGTACTGCATCCAGATGATGCATCACCGAAGGGGCAGCATACAGCCATGCTGCCGTGACTATGGCATCCTTTGGAGGGTGCAAAAAAGGATCTGCTTTTTGTAGCTCATTTTTGTGCCCTCCAAAGGCTGGATTGGGTCCACGGTGTGAGGTTGCAGTGGCCCTGATGGGGCCAGGATCCCGCCACCCCTTAGAGGTGATCTGTAGAGCCCCTAAGATCTGAACTCTCTAGTAATAATAATAATAATAATAATAATAATAATAATAATAATAATAATTTGAAAACAGGAATTGGTGGGAATCACAGTTTACACTGTTTTTTGTGGGGTTTTCAGACTATGTGGCCATGTTCTAGAAGAGTTTATTCCTGACGTTTCGCCAGCATCTGCGGCTGGCATCTGAAAATAAAAATGGAAAGAACAGGAATGAAATATGGGACCTTTTGTCTTTTTAACCAGTCTGGATCCACGCTGTATCTTATAGAATAAGAGAAACAAGAAAGGGAACTATGGATTCATTATTAGAATATTGCTTCACAATATACTTATTTCAAGTCAGAACTGTTCACTGCTATGCTAACACTGAATGTTCCTATATGTATGGACTGCCTTCTCATATTTTAAATGTGACCATATTTTACCCCCATGGACAATCTAACAATATTTATGGTGCAATTTAAACCTCACTATTCAAGCTGGAGATAACCAGTTTGCACATAAATATTCTAATTTTCTTAACATTTCATCTCATTTCTTCAGTGTTCTTAACCACTCACTGGAAGATATACACTCCAACACATGCAGAATTTGATCATATGTTACCATGAATTTATATACCAGGGCTTTAGTAGTGATTGAGTCCTTGTACAGACTGGCCTGAAAGGCTGGCCTGGGGGCACAGTCGGGGTATAGCATCTGGATGACACATGCCTGACTCTGCCCCCCAGGGCTCCCTGACACAGTGCGCCACTCCAGATTACATGTGGCAACATGGTGTGCCTCTGGCACTGCATCCAAAGGAGCGCCATATAGCCGTGCCACTGCAGCTATGGCACCCTTTCGAAGGCACAAAAAGGGGCTGCTTTTTGCGCCCTCAAAAGGCTGGATTGGGGCTTAATCCAACTGAAGAAGGGGCGGTTGGAGGCCACCCCTTCAGGGCTGTTTGTACAGCCCCATAGTCACTGTGCACCAAGTGAGATTACAGCTGTATTCACATGCCATAAATAATCCAGTTTGACACTGCTTTAACGGCTATGGAATTGAGATTTTTTAGTTTTGGTAGATATTTAACCTTCTCTGTCAGAGAACTCTGATGCCACAACAAACTACAGTTTCCACATATTGAGCCATGGTAGTTAAAGTCGTGTTAGACTGAGTTTCTGCAGTGTGGGTGCAGCCTCAATATTGTGTCGGACTCAACACATTATCCCCCCCTCCAACCACATGGACATAATTGTGAAGAGGGTGTTAAAAATATCCTCAAACTTTTTCACATTTATAGTTGAAGTACATGACCTCAGTGCCATTCAAGTATATTTAACTTGCTCTAACGTATGTCCAATGCCTCTTAAATGTATAATGTAAATTCACAGTAGGAATAAGCTCTGTGAAACATTTCTAATCCACACATGGGAATTAAGATGACAGACTGACAAGGAACTTGTAGAAAGGAAAAAAGGCATGGCAGGAGTGCGAGCAGTATACTCAACAGCTCTGTGGTACAAGAATAACAAAAAATGAAAGGATGACATACTCTCACAGCAACAGTGTAAGCCATTTATAGCAGCAGGTGTTACCATTTTAAGATTTCAGCAACAGCATTTCTGCCAGGTTCCCTTGTATTTCACTAGTCAGCTGGGCTGCTACTTGTGACTACCCTACCTATTGCAGATTGGGGAGCCCTACAAAATGGTTCCGTTTTGGACACATATATGATCTGAGTTCTTAGAGGGAACTCGAGGCCTGGATTATTTTTCCAATCCTAATAAGGTGCCTCAGACAATGCACAGACCTGTCACTGTCATTCCTCTCTTGTTGGTGCCCCACTCTCCAACCTAGTTTCACTCTGGTAACTTTCCCAACAGTTAACTGTGCGAAAAACAGAGGGAGTAAGGTGGAAGAAGAAAGGGATTATTGCTTTTCCTCCCAGTGTCTCCTTTTCCTGACATACTGATAAGAAAAGAACAAATACCATGATAGGATATATTTTCAGGCATCAGGTGTTATTCTCCATGGGTGAGAACATACTCTTAACTCTCTGCTGCATCCAGGTGCTTCTCTCACTAACATTTTGGAAAAATAGTGTGCTCTTCCAATAGTTTTAAAGTTCTTCTGCATTCCACTAGATCAGTGATTCCCAAACAGGATCTTTCAGGGGTATTGGACTACCACTCCCAGAAGCCCCAGCTAGCTTGGCCAACAGTCAGGAATTCTGGGAGCTGAAGTCTAAAACATCTGGAGGACCAAAGTTTGGGAACCATTGCACTAGGTGGAAGATGTTTTGAGGGTATGTAGGGGGAGATTGTTGAAGACATTGGCTGCCTCTTCAATGCAGAAATAATCCAGTCTGGCATCAGTTTAATTGCTATCGCTCAGAGTTATGGAATTCTGGAATTGTAGTGTATTGTGGTACCAGTGATCTCCAACAGAGAAGGCTAAATGTGTCACAAAACTACAGTTCTCAGAATTTCATAGCACTGAGCCATGTCAGTTAAAATGGTGTTGAATGGGATTGTTTCTGCAGTACAGAAGAAAGAAAGGGATATATCTGGGTACAATTTAATCTGAGTCACACAAGAATTTCAAGCCTTCTACAACTCCTCTTTTCTTTTCAATTAGTTTTCAGGTACTTTTACAAGTAAATCCATAGTTTTACAGGTACCTTGTAAAAGATTTCAAGCTTGGCTATAAATATGGCTGCATATTTCAGATAGATGTATGCTATGTTCACCAGGTATTTCCTCCCCTGCACTGCCCCAGAAGTATACAAGAAAAAAAAATACAGTCATGTGTGAGAAGTATTCATGGGGAAATTCTTTTTGTCTGTGTGAAGGACAGATGTTATGGGGAAAGTGATCGTCTCAAAGTACAGTCTGACAGCTCTGATGAAAAAGCCTTCGTGTTTCAGAATACACTGGTTATTCTTATAGGTCTAAGATTTCTCTGTGACATTGGCATTAGGTTGAATCAGCACTGCAGAAATAACACAGTTAGACACCACTTTAACTGTCATGGCTCAATATTATGCTGTTCTGGGAATTAGAGTTTTGTGAGACATCAGAGAGTTCTGATGCCACAACAAATTACAATTTTCAGAATTACATAGCATTTAGTCATAGCGGTTAAAGTTGTGTTAAACCGGATTATTTTGCAGTGTGGATGCAGCCCTGGAATTTTATGCTAAGAGGCCTATAGAAGAATGTTATTCAGAATGATATCAGGGCAAAGTCCAGGTAAAAATGTGACAACAGATAACTGTTGGTCTTTTAGCTACATACTTTCCCCCATTTCTTCAACTGTGTTCAAGGGCATGTTTACTGAGTAAGTAGAACTGGCTGGCAGAAATTATTCCCTTCTCCTTTTTGTTATAAATAAATTACTCTATTGACACCTTTGCTGGTAAAGGTACCTCCAGGATAATTCTCTTTCATTCTCAGGAGGCTCATAAGAACAGCTATAATAATAATAATAAAAAAACATACTAGGACACCTATAATGCTTTCCCACAGGAGTCACAACTTTGTCATTTAAACTGAAGGGTGACAAATGTATTATTTTAACAATGTATTGCTATTCCATTTGGATAAAGCTAGACACTGGTGTGTGACCAGTGGACTGATTTTGTATCTTGTATTAGTGTAAATCTCAAGTCTTTCTTGTCAAGGACACTGGAGAAGTACTATTCAAACTAGTAATCTCTGCTTCCTAATTAAAATATCTGGAACCTGACTTGAATACTGCAGATCTACCTTTTAAATGATTATTTAAATTATGAAAAGGGTAAATGTTGGGGAATTTAAACCATAACTAGAATGATCCATCTGGCTGAAACCAAAGAGAGATGTTCTACTACACTCATCCAATGTTTTGTTTTGTTTTTATTTTATTTTTTTCTGAAATAACCACATATATTTTAAATGACATAAACAATTTTGAAATTTGTAGCCACTTCATTCTGTAACAACAGAAAGGCAAAATAATCTATGATAGGTATACTCAGTGGTGTAGTTATACTATGAATCCCAAGGCGCACAAAGGACTGCCCCCCATATCAGCACCATGCTTAGAGAAAGAGATCTTCAACATACCTTTTGTGGCCAATCGGACACAGTTGATTTTAGTCTCCTGCAATAGATAGAATACAGAAAAGCATCAGGTGTGATTGTTTCTCCATTTACACACAATTTAAGAAGTAGCACTCTGTTTGATGTACAATCAAACACACAGTGCCTTTTTGGACTGTCATATTTAAGCATAATAAATAGACAGTCATTACTAGCATATCACACAAGATCCAGGTATTTTCTCTCTAGGATGTACACCTGCTGCAGGAATATCATGGGTTCTCATAACTGAGTAACACAGCAATATTTCTTTCCTGTATGGTATTGTATGCTAACAGTAAACTCACAGGTATTCAAATTGGCATGTGAAATACAGCTTTATACATGTTATGGAAATTGATGAATGTAGGTCACAGTTTAATGCAATTAATGATAGCTAGAGTTCCAAGGGCCCCAGTGTAAAGTCCTGTTGTAATTGTATTCTTGTACTGTTCTTGCTTTCACACATTCCAAAAGTAACCAGTTAACTTTTAATTACTTTAAAAACTCAGAATGTTAAAAACTGCTGCTTTTCTCTTATCTCCCTTATCATTGCATTTTCATCGTCTGAACACTTGTAACAGGTCATAATGCAGTAGCACAAGACCCCATATGAGTAGCATGTGAATCACAACATTTCCTTTTGGGAGGAGTATTTAGAATTCTCAGCCAGACTTGTCCAGTATCTCACCAACCTATAAGCCCAGGATTCCATTGTATGGAAAAATGGGAATTAAATTGGAATAATAGCACGATAACTGTGTAGTGCGAATGGTCTCTGGGTAAAAAGCAACGATGGCTGAAATTCTGTCTTCTACACAGCTATTAAAGGCAAAAAATCCAAAAATGAGTTGGATGTGCAGACATTGTGGGTGAATTTTCCACATAAATTAGACAAAAAGGGCATGTCATATATTTCCCAGCAAGATTTCAGCAAGATAATTAAGACAGAGTTAAATAGAGAAAAGCAGTCCTTATGTTTGGTAGGGTTTGGGGGGAAATTATTTGCAGGATATGAATGAACTGAAAAAGAGACAGGTAATGGACAGGGGTGAAGAGAGCCAACAAACTCTTTGCAAGATTGAAAAAAAACCTATATTTACATTTAAAAAGATAAAAGGATCTTTTTCTGATAAGCTTGAATGAAAAATTTGTTTGGTTCACATTTCAATGCAAACTTACTAAACCTATATTTTCTGAAATTTAACATACACTGAATACATTTAGACCAGCGGTTCTCAACCTTCCTAATGCCTTTAATACAGTTCCTCATGTTGTGGTGAACCCCAACCATAAAATTATTTTCATCTCGGTTCCTAAGACCATTGGAAATATGTGTTTTCCTATGGCCTTCAGTGACCCCTGTGATAGGGTCATTCGACCTCCAAAGGGGTTGCAACCCACAGGTTGAGAACCGCTGATTTAGACTTTGAAACCTACAATGATGGTTGTATTTTAGTAAAGGGATGAGGGATGGAATTTTAGTTTGTATACATTGTGCACTGTTTTGGTATTTTATTTATTTGCTTGTGTAAATTTTATGTGTTTTTGTTATTTTGTAAACCGCTTTGATCTTTTTGGAAAGGTGGTAAATAAATAAATTATTATTATTATTATTATTATTATTATTATTATTATTATTATTCTGAGATTTCTAGCACAGTCCACCCAAATAAAATGTTTAATATGTAAAATGTACACATTTGAAAAAGTGGGCAGAAAAATAAGTATATTTGGGGGGAAATATATGCAGAAATCATTTTACACATTACAAAAATAACAAGGAATATATAGTTTTAAAAGTGAAATGGTACACAAAAGTATCCAAATGCCTACAACAGAATACTCTGGAAAATGTGCGTGATAATATGCTACAATATGCTATACATATACACAGTGAAACTGAAATAAAGTAGTATGCAGATTGAAGTGGAAAACTTAACATGAACCAAAAGAATCTAAGCAAAGTTTAACTTGACAGACTTGCACACCCTCATTTGTTGCAACAAAGAAAATAGTATGAGAAGAGATCAAAAGGTACCTAGGAAATATATTCATTATGTATGAACATAAGGGACCTAATATGAAAGGACAGGGTTAACCAATAAGCAGGCATTAGTTTCAAATGTTCCTTGCCACAACCAATATTGAGATGATGGTTAATGCCCATCCCAATTCTTGATTTACAGAAAACTTATCTTCATCCCTTCTCTAGTGAATCTGTCTTATGATGTATTCAGAATTCCCCCCTGTATTATTTGACATAGCTCATCCCCTTTTGGCACAAGACCATCTTGCACATCATAATATATCTCTGTGCTTCTGAAAAGTTACTTTGTCAGGTGGTAACAAGCTGCAGGCTTTCTTTCTCACTTATGTTCTTACACTGCCATGTACATGTCTCTGGTGTAATAAATACTGCATAGATTACAGTATGCAACAGGGTTTCATTAATATGGATACATTTTGCAAGCATCAGCATGGCATTGCAGTGTAGCTTGCTATATCTTAATAGTAGATTTAAAAGATTTAAAATATTGTTCAGTTTCAATAGCACCTCATTATGGCAAATGTTTTCTCTATGGACTAAAGAAACTTCAAAAACAATTTTCTTATCTCATGGCACTGATACCAATGATTTCTTTCCCCTCAAACATGTCTCGTGAAAGCTTTAAGAATATTTAGAACTGTACATTAGGGATCAGGAATTAGAATTCTTCAAAGTAATTGTGACCCTACAGCTCTCCAATGAGTGAAAATGTGGTTTTGGAGTATTGTTATGTGATGTTAAAGCTTTTAAAAAAATACTGTCTCCAATTGCAGAATATAGTGTCCAGTTGTGAACACTTCATTACAAAAAGGATATCCTGAATGTGTCCAAAGCAGGGCAATAATAATGGTACTGGAAATAAGCCCTATAAAGAACAATCGATTAACTGAACAACAATATTATGAATGACTCTCATGTGGAAGATGGAGTAAGGTTATTTTCTACTGAGAATGGTGCCTGGACCAGTGTATTCAAAACAGTCAGACACTGCAGTAAAAGCTATCTGACAGTGGAAGCATCTGCCAATAGTTGGTAGACTCTCCTTTTATAGAATAGATGATAGATGGCCATCTGTCAGGGATACTTAGCTGTGGATTCCTGCATTTATAGAGTTCTAGATGAGATGAACCTTAAGATCGCTTCCAATTCTATGATTCTACAATTTTACTATTTTCATGTTTTGTAAAGATGAACATTTCAATGTTTGGATTTTTAATGACAAATTTTCTCAGAAGAATACATCTGGCTTTGGAATGTATAAACATTACTGTGAATTTCAACTAATGTGAATTCAACTAATTTCCCTATATCCATAAAATCCAGCCAATTATATGGGTTGCTCTCCTGCCGGCCATTTACTGGAAGTCAAACAAAGGACACCCTTCCAAGTCTGTAGACTTTATAGAAAAGAGGGAGTCTTCCAAGGGGAAGGTCTTTCCCTGGTGCTAAAACTAAAAGCAATTACTGAAGGAAACAGTAAATTTTGTTGGGTAATTATACCCAAAAAAGCAACTGAATCCTTTAATAAAGCAACTTTTAATTAAAAAGAGAAAACTCCCCCAACATGTTCTGGTGTCATTCTAATGTCAGCAGCCACTGCATAGCCATTTTGATGTCTCTATGATCCATGGAATATTATCCCACCAGCAATTATAGAATTCCAGCTGTGTCCAGCTAACTTATGCTTTGTCTACCTCTGCTGTTAAGTATATTAGATTAAATTAAATTGAAAATCCCAACATCAATCAGTTTGGCATTATTAGTGTAGATTTATACTAGAATCAATTTAATGAGTTTAATTAAATAATAATCAATTTAAAAATAATATTGAATGATATAAAAATAAATGTAAGGATTTGAAATAAATCCATTATGTTTTAAAATAAAAACCATTTGATTAAACCTGTGGGGTACTAGTATGTTATCTGAATTTGTTAATACTTAATAAAATTTAAAAGCAAATATGTGTTAACTCTTTCTAGTTTGTGTTTTTTTTAAAAAATACTTTGAACAACTAAAAACAAAAAAGCCCTAAAATAAATACACCAAAAACAGTTAAAAGGTTTTTTAAAAGTGCATTCTTCAAATACAGTGGACCCTTGTTATACGCTGGGGTTTGGTTCCAAGATCCCCCGTGGATAATAAAATCCTTGGATGCTCAAGTCCCATTAAATATAATGACATAGCAAAATGGTATCCCTTATAAAAAATGGAAACTTAAGATTTGATATTTGAAATTTATACTTTTTTTTTAACATTTTCAAATCATGGATGCTTGAATCCGTGTATAAAAAATCTGTGTATAAGAAGGGCCGACTCTAGTAACCAACCTGAACATTTGTCTCCTCAGTTGCCCACCCAACCTAAAACATAAATAACCCCTCTATTGGCCATTAATTTGAATTGTGAGATTTAAAGTTTTTGGAACCCCAGAAATAATCTCTCAGGGCCTAATCAGATGAGCAGGATACCATAGGTCTTTTGGATTAAGGACCTTTTGGGTTGGGATTGGGCCTGATCCTGACCCAATCCTTACCCAGGGATATTGGCATGTGTTGTTTGGACAGGACAATGCCAAGCGGGGGGCGGGGGGAACATGGGCCTTTTAAGATAACTCTTAAAAGAAATTCAAATATCTTTTGAAGAACTCTTGAGAGAACCTTGAACAAATAAACCCAGTAGAGCTCACTTAACATCATAGGCAATATAGGTATCATCCATTAAGCATAGCTGTTCCTAATAATGAGAACTATTACACTTATAGTGACTCCTGGAGCAATTAATTGAGCAGTGAGTCACTTGAAATTTCAGTCCCTATATATCCCCTCCCTGAAGGATAAGTTCTGCATTGAACAAGCTCTGGCACAGTTGCTCCCCTTCTGCATGAGAAGAAGCACTATCAGATAATTCAGATTAAATTAAAATAAGTCAGCCAATTTCTGACTTCCTCCGATTCTAAATTTAGCCTTATCAATAACTGCGTTTAGATAAATGTTATCTGTCATGTGTACCCAAGGAAATCAAGCAAGCTGACAACTGTACTTCTTCATAAGAGATGTAGAGAACCAAACTTTCTGGACAACTGATGTACATTGGATATAATGTTATACATCATGTAAGGCCAATCATGTCCTGCTATTTGGCAAATATGAGTGTATCTGTGTGGCATGTGATTCCTGCCTATAGAGTATAGTTTGGATGAAAATTTTGTTGTTCTTGTTTTTTATGTACTTCATCTTAAAATTGTGATAAACTTTCCTTTCAAATTAATGTACTACACAATCAAAATCTAGTCTTTTTTTCTCCCAAAGCTGTAACAAGAGGATATGATTTTTGCACTGTTACCGTTTTGTTTTCTTACATAGAAAACTCTGTTACATGCTCTTTGTTAACATTAATGGTGATTGTTGCACTGAACAAGAGCTTAATTAATAGTCAGCTATATAACAAGCGTGGTAAATTGCAGCTGAATTAGATCATGGACCTCCTTGCCTTCTACTTCAAGTGCTATATTTGTTTTGGGGTGTGTCAGGATAAGACTTCATTTCAGTTTTAGTCTTCAGGGTGCCATAGGCGAGTTGGACTGTGCACTGTTTCTTAATGTTGAGGTGGAATCTCTTTTCCTGCAGCTTGCATCCACTGCTCCGGGTCCTAGTCTCTGGAGCAGCAGAAAACAAGCTTGCTCCCTCTTGAATATGACATCCCTTCAAATATTTAAACAGGGCTATCATAACACCTCTTAGCCTTCTCTTCTCCAGGCTAAACATCCCCAGCTCCTTAAGTCGTTCCTCATAGGACATGGTTTCCAGACCCTCTCTCTCTCTCTCTCTCTTTTAAATATGTTTCTCTCTCCCCTACCCTGAGATGTTTGATATATGTTTAGCCTGGAGAAGAGAAGGTTAAAAGGAACTTCCTGACAGTAAGAGCTGTTTGACAGTGGAACAAACTCCTTTGGAGTGTAGTGGAGTCTCCTTCCTTAGAGGTCTTCAAACAGAGGCTGGATGGCCATCTGTCGGGGATGCTTTGATTGTGATTTCCTGCATGGCAGGGGATTGGACTGGTTGGCCCTTGCAGTCTCTTCCAACTCTATGTTTCTATGAGTCTATGGTTCACATGGTTATATATCCCTTAAAGAAGCAATGGTTTTCAGTAACCATTTTAATAAGGCAAAAATGAGGTCAAGCTGGTACTTGTTTGGATTAAATTACTGAAATTAAAAAAATCCCCAGTTAATTCACAAATGGTTATGTTACTTTCGTTTCCCACACACATACTGGATGTAGATGACATATTTTGGCACAGCTGTGACATATATATATATATATATATATATATATATATATATATATAAACATAGTTCTTCCCATTGATTGTTAAATGCATCTGGAATCCCTACTATTAATCACACAGAACATATGCCAAAAAACAAAACAAAACCACTACACAAAGGGTAATGATGTGTCTTTTATAGTTCCTAATATAAAGGTTAATTTGAAATTTGGCTAGAAAGGAGAGACTATCTACTAATATAGAACCATAGACTAACAATCCTATACATATGTATTCAATTGTTTAATCCATATATTTTGAAATTTATGTACTCTTTATATTATACAGTCGGCCCTTCTTATACATGGATTTTTTATACACGGATTAAAGCATACACGGTTTGAAAATGTTCCAAAAAAGTATAAATTTACCTTGATTTTCCATTTTTTATAAGGGACACCATTTTGCTATGTCATTATATGTAATGGGACTTGAGCACACACGGATTTTGTTATACACGGGAGATCTTGGAACCAAACCCCAGCGTATAACAAGGGTCCACTGTATTTTAAAAGCTTGTAACCACATGCCTTTTCAAATATAATGATTTATTTCGGTATTTTTACTTTATTTTATTTTTTGAAAAATAAGATCTTAGATGAATTTTGTTTACATTGGCCGTTTATATCCACAGTTTTTTTTTCTCAACTGATTTAAACATCCATGGCTTGGAAACATTCCAAAAAATTCCAAAAAGCAAATCTTGATTTTTCATTCCATGGATTTGGGTATCCACGGAGGGTCCTGGAACCAAATCCCAGTAGATACCAAGGTCCCACTGTACTATAAAACCTTTTTCAGTCCCATTTGTATAAATTAAAGAAAGAGAGAGGAAGGGAAAGAGAGAGAGAATACATTTTTGGCAATTGAAATTGTAGTAAGTACAGATGAGGGAATTAGCACTTACACCCATACTAGTGTTCCAGTTAATATTTATTCCTGCATTTACTTTAGGGTAACGGGGGCTTGGGACCAGCAAAACCATGTGTCTTCCATGTAATGATATCTACTAGTCATCATGGACAAATCATGGACAAAGAAGGCTAAGGGGCAACTTTTCAACACTACTTTTTCAAGAATCATGCCTAATGATCCCAGGGAGGAATTACACAGACTACTCAGGGAATTTCCCATGGAAGTGCAAAACTAAATCCTAGTTGACATACCCCAGGAGCCTTGACCAGGCACATTCTATCTATTACACATACATATACACAAAAATAAATAAACAGGGCAACCCTTGTTGACCTATTGTCTCTAGCATTGGAATATTTACAGTTGGTGCCTCTAAATATATGGACAATATCCTTAAACCACATGCTACAAACACTCCCAGCTATGTGAACGGCACTACTGACTTCTTACAGAAAGTACAATCCATTCACTGCTTCCCATAGAATTTCATCTTAGCCATGATGGATGTAGAATCACTGTATACCAAGATCCTGTATAAGGCTGGACTACAAGCCGTCAGAACACCATTCCAGATGGGACCTTAGCAGACCTAGCCACCAAGGTCTGCCATTTTTTTTTCTCACACACAAATATTTCACCTGTGGTAGGAACATATACCTTCAAGTTAATGGTACTGTCATGGACATGGACATGGAACCAGAGCCCTCCCTCCAGTCCATCTGGTGTCATTTATCCTTGGAGGGAGAGATGCAGGCCCAGCTCCATCGGGCCTGGCCTAGATTAAGAAGCAGAGCCCTCCCTCCAGTCCATCTGCCTTGGTCTAGAGAAGAATTGCTGGACCTGATCCTCTTCCCCATCACCATTCCCTTCTTTGGTGTTGTGTCTTTTTAGATTGTAAGCCTGAGGGCAGGGAACCATCTAATTAAAAATAATAACTGTAAGGTTCTCTGAGAGCCTTTGTGACTGAAAAGTGGGGTATGAATACTCTAAATAAAAAAAATAATATGTCAACATTTTCATGATTAACACTTTTTAAATTCCCACACCCTGAAACCACTCCTCTATCTGAGGTACATTGACAATACCTCCAGAATTTGGACACATGGAAAAGATTCACTCAAGATAATCCACCAGAGTTTCAACAAGTTCCACCCCACAATCAGTCTCACCTTGGAACTATCAACAGAACAGATTCACTTTCTGGATATCATGGTATAGCTACAAAAAGGACATCTAAGCATTACACTATATTGCAAATCCACTGATTGATACACATACTTATGTGCCTCCAATTTTCACTCTGAATACACTGCCTGATCCATAATCTACAGTCAAGCCCTCCGATACAATCACATCTGCTCAGATCCACCAGACAGGGACACCTGACTCATGGAATTACAACAAATATTCCTCAAGCTACGGTACCCACCATATGAAGTAAACAAACAAACAAGCAAATAAACAAGACAAGACTTGTACCAAAGACTAATCTGTTACACAACAGACTGAAGACAGAAAATGACACAGTCTCACACGTGGTCACATACAGCTCCCAAATAAGACCATTCAGTTGAATCATCAATTAACTACAATTCATTCTGGATGATAATGGTGCCTCCTCAAGAACTCTTGGTGGCAGTACTTCACTTGCTCACAGACAGCCTCAACCAGGCACTTACCTACAGGAAGGCATAGAACACAGATGTGCACACTAGTACAAAGCTTTGCGACAAACCCAGGTGCCAACTCTGTCCTAATGACAGACCCTAATGACATCACTCACAATTTTAAAGGGACTTTCATGCACTCATCTTCCAGTGTGATTTATTCCATATTATTGGGGGGGGGATACAAATGGGCAGAAAGGGGTGGTGAGGTGTTGCCTCTTTCTCCTGTGGATCGTTGTGACAGCCACTACACGTTGTGGCAACAACACGCCTGGAAAAAGGAGCTGCAAAACACAGCTCCTTTCTCCACCACTGTCGAGGTGCCATTAGCACCCTGGAGTGACGCGGTGATGTCCCTTGTGCACTGCGCCATTTGGACTCAGCGCATGAGGCACGTCATCGGTGCATGCGCCATGTGAACACGCATGCACCAAAACGGCACCTGGACAGCACAGTAGGGCTCTGGAGAGTGCGGATGCTCCACTCTCCCGAGCCCTAAAATCGGCCCCAGGCCGTTGGATACCGCCAGTCTGTATAGAGTCAAAGTCAGCAATGCCCTTCAGCACTCGTCAGATTGGGCAAACAAGTCGGTCTCTATTCCAGAGGATAAAGGGACATAAATAAGACATTAAGAATGCGAATACACAAAAACTGGTTGTAAAACTCTTCAATCGCCCTGGACATTCCATATCAGACCTCAGAACAGTTGTCCTTAAAAAAAAAAATACAAAAGCAGATTGAAAAGAGAAATAGTAGATTTGGTCCATCAGCAATGGTTGAACAGAGATAATGGTTTCCTGGCACACATTTCAACCCTATCTCACCTCCAACCTCATGAGGGTGCCCTTGCTAGTTCATCACATTCCCTGTTTCCTACACTACATTCTAATAAGCATTCATATGGTTATCTAATCTCCTTGGCTTTATTCAACAGCCTTCCTCCAGTGTTTATCACCTCATGACCATATTAAAACTGAACTTACCACCTCATCTTCATACCCATAAGATTTTAAATTTGAATTGACATTCTCTCACACAACTAGCTTTATACGTATGTCTCTGGACTCTCCACTCCAAACATGCATAGGGGGAAGTAGGCTTAAGTCTGTAATCTTATGCTACCAGCTCTTTTCTTTCAGTTAGTTTCAAAGGTGTTACAAGTTCCCTGTGCATAATAATACCTACTTTGGCCTTCAACGTGATGGTTTAGGTGCATTTTTATACTTCTTTTTTGAGCCTAGAAGTACACTGCAAAATACAGAGTAGTGTAAATCCTGACAGATAATTATATTTTCACATGCTGACTATGTTCCCGCTTGCCCATTTGTTTGGGAGGTGCAGATCAGATGGATTTGTATCATAACTTGCTAAATACAGGCCCCCAGACAAAACATCCCATCCATTTTCCCTGTCCTTTAATATTCCCCATGATGAACCTTCATAAAATAAGGATATGATTAACTTAAGCCATATACATTTAGCATGCATAACTATATAGTTATTTAAATTCTATCAGTAAATACATCACCAGCAGCAACTATTTGGCCTATTGTATTTCTGCTAAAAATATTAAATGAAGTTGGTACACCAAATACTAGAGATGTCCCTGAAAATGATATAAATGTTCAAAATCCAGCTTTTTTAAAAATCAAAATGGTGGGTGGAACTGATGTTTTCCCTAGGCCCAGATCTCAATTACACTGATGGGCTAGGAAACTGGCACATCTAACACACTTACCCCATTTGCTTTACTGAGAGCCTGAAAGTAAATGCTGTAGCTTTTCAGTGGTGAAAGTGGAGCATTCCAATAGCCATTGTACGTTTTGTTGTCTCCCACAGTGAAGGGCTGTGTGACAGGGAGGTTGACTGGTTTCAGCTCAGCAGCAAAGTAATGGGGAGAGTCATGGTTTGAAGCATTTCTGAAGCTCACAGGGACAGAGAAACATTCAATGATGTCTGCAGCTCTTCGTGACTTCTGTGGCCTTTCTTCTTTAACAACAAGCTGGTAAATACTGAAAAGGAAAGAAAAGCAAAATTCACCAAGATGATGATGCAGACAACAAAGCAAAAGTTAAATTCCAAAACAGCAATTTTCCTAAAGAAAGGTATAGCGTCAGTCTGTTCAGCAGAGTCCAGACGTCTGCACCTATTCTAGAGGACATATACCATAGTTCATGTAGATATAATGTTGAATATCTTAATGGCAAACACAGAAAGCACAAGAGTCAGTGTAGTGTGCAGAATAGAAGTAAAGTAAAACAATATTTAGCAAAGCTTGGACCACAGGACAAAATTATGAGTTGGCCAACAACCAGTTGTTCTTACCAAAAACCTGAACAAATTCCAGGAACTTTTAGTGAGGATAGGTCAAGAGGCAAGAGTTGACACAGTAATCATACCTTTTGCTTTAATACTCTAAATCACAGTTCACAAAGTCAGCCACACCAGACTTAAGTGTCTTGTAATGCATGTAACTGATATAATTTAAACATGATCTTTCAGCAACACCAACCCAATAAACTGGATTGAGATTAATATTCAAGTGTGCATTTTGTTTTATATTACATTTGATTTTCACTCCAGCTTCCTTTCAAAATAATAACACCTTTGATCACAAGCATTAGTTTTGGTGATCATGTTAAGACTTTCTTGGTTCATATGTTCCCCCCATTTCAAATAGCCAGAAGACTCAGATCTGTGTGAATATGATGGAGGAAATAACAATCCCCTAATCTTCTTAAAGAAACAGAAATGTAGCTGAAATTATAGGGATGGGAATAAAATAAAAAGATAGAAATGGAGAGCTACTGATGATGAAATACTTAATGCTAAGAGATAAATTACAACTTGAAAACCTGCACACATGCACTAAAAATTTGGGGTTCACCATTCGCAGTAGCATTACTTAAGTTATGTTCTATAGCTAAATAGTTGAATAAGTTCACAGCCTTATTATTAAAAGAGGATGTAAAGAATAATACCAAAAAAAAAAAAAAAAGCCTTCCATCTGGAAATATCCACAATAGCCTTTGTAACTTTTTTGAGTATCCAGGATATAGTAAGTATGGGGGAGCAATATTTTTAAATAATTACAAATATTTCTCCAAGTTTTTAAGATATACATTTATATATGTTTTCTACAGGAATTTTTTAATTGGAATCCTGATCCATCCTACTTACAGATACTGGATGACTCTTTGGTAATAGGATAATTGTGAAGTCGAAGGCTTTCATGGCCAGCATCCATAGAGACTCTTCTAGAACATGGTCACATAGCCCAAAAACCCCACAAAAATCAATAGGATAATTATTCTTTGGTTTTCACAAGTATATCTGTTTGATTATTATTTTACAATATGGTGTATTCATATGTGAATTATATACTAAATCATTTCACTACATTCCCATCTTTTAGCTTTGTTTTACCAATGAGGAATGGGTATGACGAAACTTGTTTAGATGTTAAGATTTTTTTTCTCTTTTTCATGCATATTTCCACAGTGTATTGCA
Source organism: Sceloporus undulatus (assembly GCF_019175285.1). Lineage (NCBI taxonomy): Eukaryota > Metazoa > Chordata > Lepidosauria > Squamata > Phrynosomatidae > Sceloporus > Sceloporus undulatus. The sequence continues at coordinate 35,897,212 of NC_056525.1, read as the reverse complement.
TTCTTTATACACTGTATATTTTGATATAAGGGAATTCTTTGTCATTGCACTATTTGAATGTATTTTAGATGTTAAAATTATTTTTATGTTTTATTCTGTTAACAATTTCTCATAGACTTTTCTGTTTCTTTTGTTGTTTTATTTTAAGTTTAGGTTATCACCTTGTTTTGATCGATATGAATAAATAGGGTGACAGTAGGCAGCCTTTCCTGACCAGTTTGCCAGTTGGGAACCATTCTGTTTCTTTGTACTTGGTTACGATGGCAGCCTCTTGTCATGAGTACAATTTACATATCAGGGCAATCGAGTGTACTGGTATTCCCATTTCTTTGGGAGCGCTCCATAGTTTGTTGTGATCTATCCAGTCAAAAACTTTACTGGTCAATAAAGTACATAATATTTTCTTTTGGAATTTCCAGGTGCTTTTCATTATCCATCACCCTTTCCGGTGAGCTCCGCTCCATTACCTCCCTTGACTTATTTAGGAAGAGGTTAAAAACCTTCCTCTTCCAACAGGCTTTCCCCCAGACAATGTAGCATCTGTGCTCTCCCTGATGTATTGTTGTACCTGCACTTTACGCTAGCTATTGTTGGGTTTTAATTCTGTAGTTTTTACCTTGTTTTTAATCTGTTTTATTGCATGGCTTGTGTTTTTGATGTATTTATACATTGTTGTACTTTGTTGTTACCCGCTTAGATCTGTAAAGGATAAGCGGGATACAAATAAACAGTTTATTTATTTATTATTATTATTATTATTATTATTATTATTATTATTAGTTTGGAATGTGATCCCTATTGTCTCTTCCTTTTCTGAAACTCACTTGCACTTCTGGGATTTCTCATTCCATATATGGTATGATATGCTTTGTGCAACTACATAAAATAATATACTTCACAATTCATAACTGGAGAAAAACATTTCCCCCAATCAGCCAGTACTACCAAGATATCCATACTTCTGTGAGCACTTCCGCTTTTATTTTATTTATTTTTTAATTTTATAAAACTGGGGAGAGAGGAAAAACTGAAACGTGAAGAGATTACCAGGAAGATACAAGAGACAGTCTTCCTTTTAAAAAAATGTGAAGATACATCCATAGCTCTAACCATAGGAAAGGTGTCTTACAGACAATTGCCACTGTAAAGATGTCAGTTCAAGCAAAGCAAGGCAGTGTCTGAATCCTTGTTGTTGTTTTTTACTGTGGGGACATTAAAAAAAATTCTTTAGGAAACTGAAAAAGTTACCTTTTGTTGATGCTAAAGAAAGATGCCCAAAATATCACCCACTTGAATATATACACTATGTTTGGAAAAAGAGAGAGCTAAAGTAGAAACATACTGTATAGGGAAAGAGTGAGAAATTGGAGGAGGAATTTGGATTTTTTTTTAAAAATGCTGTTAACGCCTTTGAGGACCTAGTAATTATAAAGTGGGATATAAACCTAAATAAATAAATGAGACGGTTCATATCCTAGATCCATAAGAAAGAAAACTAAGCTGGGATCACTATGATAATTCTGGATATTCCTTTTCTCACTATTTAATGTCTCAGCATTATCATGTTCCAATGTTTCATATTTAACCTTTTTGCTTTTAACAGAGAACTGTATAGCATCCAGATGAAGAGTGCCACATTCTCTCTGCTACTCCTAAAGCTCTTCGGTTTGGCGATGTTACAGCAGCAAGCAGACAGTCTTGAGTCCTGACACTAGTCACCCATTTGGCAAAGAGAAAGGTATCAGTGCAAGTCACTTCACTTCTCATCAGAGTATTCATATATGCTGCCCTCAGCTGTCTATATAAGCTGTTGCTTTGTCTAGCTAGACAGAAGAGATCGATGGAAGGTCTGGAAACAGCCGGTAACCCATCATTCTGGTTGCTTTCAGGAGATTGTTGTGGCAGAAAGACAGGCCTAAAACATTTCTAGCAATGCCCTGCCAACATTAGTATTGGGAACAATGGAATGACAGCTAAAGCAAGAAAGAAAATTCGGACATCTAATTCACGTGTTGAAATCAATCACTGCCACTTTTTATGACTGCATGCCATATTCTTCACTAAAGTATAGAACAAATAAAGGAACAGGATGTTTTTTAATGACAGAAATAATGGGACCCTGTGGTGCATTCAGATGTCGAGTATTATAGAACAAAGTAATGTTAGCAGCAACATCAGAAGTTCATACACTTGCTCATTTTCCTGTGTAATATCTTCCATCATTTGTCAGCTATACACTACCACAGTTTCTATTTTAAAAAATGATAAAATGGGCACATATCTAATCTCAGAAAAGGCACATTTAGAAAGTACTGTGGGAACAGAGTACCAGGACACTCTGTCTTTGACCTCAAAGGAGAGACTATAACAGGAAACAAACAAACACTGATTCATGACTCTTTCTCCTGTGCCTTGAATAGGGATAAAGGTTTTGTATCTCACTATATGTATAAGGTTTTGTATCTCACTATATGTAGTGCCTGTTATCAACTTCGGCTGATACGCCAGCTGCGCCCTTTTCTGGAAGTAAGGGATCTCGAGACGGTTGTGCACGCGCTGGTAACCTCACGCCTTGACTTCTGTAATGCACTCTACATGGGGCTACCCCTGTGCTTGACTCGGAAATTACAGCTGGTTCAAAACATGGCAGCCAGGCTTGTCTCAGGAACATCTAGGAGGGACCACATTACTCCGGTTTTGAGGTCCCTCCACTGGCTGCCTATCAGCTTCCGGGCCCAGTACAAGGTGTTGGTTATCACCTTTAAAGCCCTAAATGGCTTGGGTCCAAGCTATCTTAGGGACCGCCTCCTCCCGTACAATCCTCCCCGCACTCTCCGGTCCTCTGGGAGGAACTTACTACAGCCTTTAAAATCTAGGCTTGCGGCGACCTCCCAGAGGGCGTTCTCTGCTGTCGCCCCCAAACTCTGGAACGACCTGCCGGATGAGATCCGTCAGATAACATCATTAGACAGCTTTAAAAAAGCGGTCAAGACGGATCTCTTCTGGCAGGCCTTTCCAGATTAACCATCCCGGCCCAGGTTCCTGATTCCCTCATTCCTCCCGTGGCCCCATCTTAGTGATGGTCGAGGATCAACAGAGGGATATCAGGGTTTTCTAGTTTTTAATTGTTTTTATGCATTGACATTGTGTTTTTAATATGTTATACTGTTTAATATTGTCTTAAGGGGGGGAGGGATAAAGTGTTTTTAATTGTCATATTTTATATTTTACTGTTGTTAACCGCCCGGATTGGTTTGCCAGAGGGCGGTATACAAATAAATATTATTATTATTATTATTATTATTATTATTATTATTATTATTATTAATTAGCTCATCTTTTCAGAAGTGCCTGCACTACCACACAATATTTGTTTGTTTAATTACCATTGTTTAGTCAATTTTTGCTGCCCATAATTTTACCATTTCTTTTTCTTTTGGCCCTTTTGATTATAACCACCCACTCACAGAGTTCATTTACAGGTCTCCCTCTCTTCTTCTTATATTAGAATTGCACAAAAAAGTATTGTCATTGTACCTTTATTAACTGATTATCTGTATTGATATTCTTGTCACCTACCAATGTCTGCTTGTCAAACAACCACTATAATAATAATAATAATAATAATAATAATAATAATAATAATATGTTTTTTGTTGAGTTTTTTTGGTGGGATTAACATTTCTCTTGTGTCTCCCTTTTTGTGAATGGGGGTGTATATTGATCGCTTCCAATCTGTTGGCCATCGTTTTGTTTTTCATATTTGTTGACATATGTTGGTTAGCACTAGAGTTAACTCTGTCAATGTGGATTGCAGCAGTTCAATTGGAATATCATCTGTTTATGGTGATTTGTTTTTCACTATTTCTCTGCTATTCTGCTATATCTGCTATTATGTATTTTATTCATTGATTCAATCTTTAGTCAGTCAGAGCATTAATACCTCACTCTTCACCAGCCAATATTCCAAAGGACCTGCATATGTATAAAAAAAACCAAGACAGTCCTTGCCCAGAGGCAATGGTTTGACTGGCATGCTTATTATAATTTATCCTGGTTTCAGCCCCAACTACTAATGAGTCAAGTATGATTGTTTCTAAAGCATTTCCTAGTTATAATGGGCATATTCTCACCCCTCAGTGTTAAAAAATCACTTGCATATAGTACCAAAATTAATTCTAATTAAATTATGTTTTGCTAAGTGAATGTTAGTTTCCTGGTTGTTAGAAATATTCCAACTTTATAATTTTTCAGAATGGACACATTCATTTAGTTGTGAATGTTAAGCAGCCTGCAGGGCTAACTTTCTGGAAGAGAGGTTCTTTCAACCCAGTCTCTACATTTTTTTCAGACTTTTAGCCTTCATAGGATAGCTTAGAATTTTAAGATGTAATTGTTCAATTTCTCATGCACTATTCTAAAATAATATTGAAAAGAAAGACCCTCCATTTGCAGTAAAAAGACAACCGTTTGGCATAAACTGTGCTCCAGATTTATTTTTGAAAACGTTTATTTCTCAGTGGAGAATAAACACATTTATCTCTGCTGCCCCACTCCAAATTCTCTTCTAATCCAGAAAACCTTGCTTCCTCTCAAGAATAAAATTAGTCTTTTATCAAGAATCAGACAAGAAGCTTTCAAGTTAAAGGAGGCTGTTACAGAGGTAATCATAAAGAGCTTCCCACATTTCAAAACCTGGATTATATCAGAAATCTAGTTATAAAAGCAGCAACTATTTTGCTAAGATGCCCAGCAATGTTATTCATTTTGTTTGAAAGATTACAGCATGCCATTCAAAGAAATTGCATGCATACAATTTTCTACCTCTTTTGCTATCTTTAATCAAACTAGCTGGGATTTTAAAGGTAAAGGGATTTTTTAAAAGTTATTTTTAGTGAGATGTGGTATCATTTCAAAGTATCTTAACAACTTCACAATCAAGTTAATATCAAATCCATTTAATCAAATATATTCAATTTAGGGATGGAAATAATATTAAAAAATATTGGGGGGGGGGGAAGTGGGGGGGGGGAAAAAACATGTTTTTGAGTATGGAGGAGCCCTGAAGAATCCTGAATTGATGGGACTCTTTGCAGTTCAGGATTTATTCTGCACAAAATTTATTTGTAGTTGTTTTTCATAGAAAACAGCATTTTTGTGCAGAATATTTCTCCTTAGAATGTGTGTGTGTGTGTGTGTGTTTACAGTTAGAGATTTGTATAATAATGAGATGCTTAATATTGCTTATTCTGCTGCTTTTGCTTATCTGAGTTAGCCAAAACCTCTGATATTTATATTTTCAATAAGTCTGACAAATAAAAGGTCTGATTCACATCTACATGAGCTTACATGGTTTCAAGCATAGACATAACGGCTCTGTGGGCCCTGAAAGGGCAACTCAAACATATTTCCACTTGTACAATGGGACTCATCTTAACTATCTTCCCTCTCAGCTTTGCTCCAGATTTGCTCCTATCCTTCAGAGGAGATCTAAGGCACACTGGGTTTCAAAGGAAATTCATTGTACCAGGGATGCCAGTTCCACTAGCAAAGGTGGACTGAACTGAATCCAGCATACTGTCTATTCAGATCTCTTGATAGTAGTGAGAATCACATTAGCAAGGACATGATGGTTGAAGAGAGAACTAAACTTACATATAGACTCTTATGTATTCTTAATAAACTGCATGCTCTGATTTAGTGGAAAGCCAATGTCCTGCCAATGTCAATGGGATGACAACTCTCTCCCAGGTTTTAGTCCAAGATGCTGTGCCTGTTTTGGAAATAGAGTGCAACATCTTGAAGAGCTTCTCTGACATACGTTCTGAAAGCCTGAACAGATTCACTGTCCCACTCACATCACAGCCATCACCCTCTATGACCTACAGTGTAGCAGAAAATCCTCCGCCTCTCTTTTTTTCATCAAAATTGGCTGAAGAGAAATGTTAGGAGGCTTTTCAAGTTTGTGTGGTCTCACGTCACAATCATCTCCACAAACCTGCAACACAGATTAGGGATAATAGCTACTGCTCCCTTGATCCTTATCTTTCCAATTCAGTACTCCTTGCTGACATATTAAAGATAATGACTGTGTACAGCTATGCCTTCTGTTGTGTGAGAAGCAAAGTGTTAGTGGCTTTGGAGGCGCCTTTCCTCTCCCAAACCACCTGCTATTAATTTGCTTTTCAAAGCAGAGCAACAAAATGTTGTTTGTATTGTCTACCATTAAGCAGATTTTTGTTGGCTGGGATCATTTTAGGTGCTTAGTGATTTCTTTCAGAGTAAAAAGGAGAGGTCCAGGAGAAAGAGCTGTTACGCATACAAACTTCTACAAAGGAGAGATTGCAAGCTACACAACAAGACTCCTGAGGCTGTATTATGTTATGATTTGCATGGATCAATACATGTGGAAATGTTACAATGCAACAAAACATCTATATCAAATTAATATTACATAACCTGTATCTAAGAAGAACCTGGTATAAATCATGGCCCTGTGTATATGACCAAGTAAATGCATGGCAGGACAAACTGTAAGAGGCATACATGCTGATCCTATCTTCAGTCTTTCTACAAAATGGAACTGCCTTCACATGTTCAGAATTTAAACAGGTTCATCTGGATGCACTGACACTGGAAACTGTGAACATGCTTACAAATCTAAAATATACATTTAAACTACAGGTGACAAGTGCATAATGTTTAGAAGTGATCATGCAAGCAATTAGCTAGGTAGCACATTCTTCACAGCACATTTTGACATGTAACTATCCGCAGGTTTTTAAAAAAATATCCCACATGTGCAACTCATTTAAATTGCATGGGTAGTGAAGGGTCAAATGCTTCTCCCCGATCCTGTGATCAGGGGAAGAGTCTTTGCTGGCCTTTCAGTGGAGAGACCAGTAATTTAAAGATAAACGGCGCACTTAGTGAGCTGTTAAGAGAGATGCAGGTGGGGCTTAGCCTAATTGTGGCTTGCTCACCCATTCCCTCTCAGTGTGGCTGAAATGTTGGCCCACTCACCCACCTCAACAGCAGTGTGAGAGTACCTTCTGGGTGCTTCAGGGCTGTAGGAATTTTCTCCCTTTTCCAAGGTTTTTTTTTTAACCTACCCCACAATTGGCCTGAAATGTGGTCATAAATAGGTTTAGGTGGAGGGGAGATAGAGGTCCAGGGGAACACCTCAGCACCCTTCTAAAGGGTGAAGGTAAGTCTCTGGAACTGACTTTTAGGTCTTGTGACTAAACAGGAATGGAAAGGGACTTGCTTTGGGGCTGGCCTGAGATTTAAATCCTCACTTAAGTCTTGCAAGTTAAGTGGGGGAGCCTTGGGTTGGTCTTCCGGATGCAGGCTGGCCGGGGAGCAACCCACTTATGGATTGTCCTTGGGGCTCAGATGTTTCCACACGGGGGAAGCTGGGGAATTGGTCTGGGAGCAGACCATCCACCAGTTGTTCCCACATGTGGTTCTCCCCCCTGGTTTTTGCAGATCTCGAAGAAATAAAATTAAATAAGTTGAGTTAAATAAAGTTGCCCATTTTATAACCCAGTTCTCTGTGTTTGGTCTCGTTATACATTGGGTTGGTCAGCAATGCTTTGTATTTTGAAAAGAAGAACATTTATGTAATTAGTGTAAACCCAGCAATTTCAATTCACTCATTTCTGCTACAGATTGTAGTCATGATATGCCATGTCAGATAATTAATGAAAATTCTGCATAAATATACATTTTTAAAATCTACCTTTCACTTTTCTGAAACTCTTTTTTTAAAATTTCTACTTTGAATATGACTGAAACATAACCACATTATTTATTCCACTTTTACTTGTACTCTGAAGAAACAGAATTGTCCCTCATTTTTAACATTTGGTTTTATTTTAAGGTACTGATAAAAAAAGAGGCCTTGCCTTCTTTGTGCTAATCATTTTCTAATATAAGGTTGAATGTTTAGAGATTAAAAATTTAAGTAGTACGTAGAGATAAGGTAGTTTAGTCCAGGATAAAAGGGAACATTTCTGCAATGGAAAAAAACACACCCAAGGAAGCATAAATTTATAAAGATCATCAAGAAGGCAAAATGTTAATTTAGCACAATGAAATGTATTATTGGGCTACTAGTTGGGAAAACATAGCAACAGCAATAGCAAGTACATTTGTATACTGCTTATCAGTGCACTTAAGCACTCCCTAAGTGGTTTGCAATATGTAAGTCAATTGTCCCCAACGAAGTGGGTACTCATTTTAGCAATCTATGGAAGGATGCAAGGCTGATTTGACCCTGGAGCCCTAACTGGGATCAAACACACAACCTTGTGGTTGTGAATGGCTGCAGTACCAGCATTTAACCCCAGGGCTTCTTACATTGCAGAAAAACAAACAAACAAACAAACAAACAAAAACTGGTTAGCGTTTGTTAGCCTGAATATACAAAAAATAAAGTTGCACTGTGTTGTTGCTATCAGTTGTTTTTCAATTAAGAAAGTTCTCAAAGTTTTTAAAGCATCCTGGTTCTTGCTATGCTCTAAGCCATCCTTAAAACTGTCAAGTGAGAAGATCATCTCACACAGTTATTACCTCCCCTGAGATTCATAAAAGCAAAATAGAACAGTGGTTATCAACTAGATGTCCGCTAGATCAAATTGCCATCCTAACATTCTACTGCCAGCAACAGCCCTGGGAGGTAATCACTCACGTGGACATTGTACATAGTGTAAGTACACATTCAAGATAACAGAGTTGGTGAGTTACAATGAAAAAACAATCAAATCATACACCCTAAATCAATTTTCAACTTGTAGCACCCCATCTGTGATTTACGCCATGAGATGTCCTTACAACAAAAAGCCTTAAAATGTGTATAGGAAAATATCTTTGCAATACAGTGGTGCCTCGGGTTACGAAATTAATTCGTAACGCGGCCGCTTTCGTAACCCGAAAAGCCTTCGTAAGCCGAATTGCCATAGGCGCTAATGGGGAAAAGCCGCGATTCCGTGCGAAAAAGCCGAAAAAAGCACCAAAAGTTTTTTCGTAACCCGAAAAAACATTCGTAACCCGAAACAATAATTCCCTATGGGATTTTTTCGTATCCCGAAAATTTCGTAACCTGGGTATTTCGTATCCCGAGGTACCACTGTATCAAGAACTAAAGAGCACGTCCCCCTTTTAGTGCCCATTTTTTGGAACATGATCACTCATTTAAGTATCTGTGCTTTGGGTGCTTGAGAAATCTTTCCTCCAGAATGAGAGGACCCTGCTTAAAAAATGAAATGGATTGGATATTAAAACTGGACATGTTAACCCCCCCCCTTTCATGGTCTAAATATGGACTTAGAGTACAACCATCTACTTTAAATCTTGATTTTTCACATATCATCTAATTTTCCATTCTACTTTATGCTATGGTAAGTATGGCCTTGATACACATTGGAAAAAAAATGGAACAGTATAATGCCTTGCCTACTACTTCTCAAACTATCAATTTTCTGGCACAAATTTAGAGAAACTATTTTCAGAATCCCTGCAGGCAGTTTTAGATGTGTATAGTGTAAGCAGTATTTTGTACTTGTATAAGTTTATTTAGGTTAAGAGGCAATTTTAAAACTGAGACATTTTACGTGCAACTTGATGCAAGATATGTGTACACAAAATTGATACTGCAAAGTTTAACTTGTCTCCTGTTATAATTTTTCTTGTTTATATATTGTTCCTTTTCTTTCTTTTTATCTTTTAACAGCCCCTAACAAAGGCCATTAAATACAGTGCTCCCTCAGGTTACGAAATTAATTCGTTCCGCCGCCGCTTTCGTAACCCGAAAAGCATTCGCAAGCCGAAATGCCATAGGCGCTAATGGGGAAAAGCCGCGATTTCGTGCGAAAAAGCCGAAAAAAGCACCAAAATTTTTTTCGTAACTCGAAAAAACATTCGTAACCCGGAACAATTATTTCCTATGGGATTTTTTCGTATCCCGGAAATTTCGTAACCTGGGTATTTCGTATCCCGGGGTACCACTGTATTACTTGGCCATAATGCATTGGGCTAATTACAAGAATAAAATCATATTCTTCAACACACTGAGACTTTGTCTGTTTTCTATATCCCTTCTGTTGGGTGTTGCCAGTCCTCCCCCCCCCCTTTTTTTTCTTCCTTTTTCTTTTCTTTTCTACTAATTATGAGACAAAGAAGTAGTCTGGACAAGATTCTGGGTTTCCATAATGAATATGAAGAATTCACTTTCCCTCAATCTCCATTTCTTCTTTATGTATAAAGTGTCATATATTACTGAGATTATCAATCACAAATTATGCATCTGTGGCCAGTGAGCATGCTAGTAATAATTTGGGAAACTTGCTGTTTCTCCTGATCTCCCATTCCCCCTTCCCACTACTGTCACTTCCCAACAACGATTATCAAGATATGTTTTCAGCTATCCCCATTCCTGAGTTTAATCTTTACCTCACATCATAGTGGTTATGTTTGATTTTATCTGCATAGCTGACCTGACAAGGATTATCAATATGTATTTCTGAAGTTTATTGCACTGGGATTGAAACGTTCCCCAGTGCGTTCTAATGTGCCCGCGTGTGGGCACGTACAGAATGTGACGGGAACGCGATGGGGCCAAGAACCCCATTTTACCGCACACTGGAACGCCGCCTTTGCCACTGGGCGTTCCAATCACGTTCCCGTTGCGTTCCAGAGGACGCCATTTCTGAGAACTGTTTCAAAGTGTTAGAACGCACTGGGGAACGTTTTAACCCCAGTGCGATAAACTTCTCTGTCTCTCTTCACACCCCAAACTTAATCCTTATGACTCATGAACTGTTGATGTTATCTTTCATCATTTTTACATGCCTGATAATAATTTAGGAGTTTATCGCTTGGGCAAATAAGCCTGTTTACCTCTTCGGGCTTCAATTCTGGATCTGGGATTCCCCTGGATGTTATCTTACCTAAATCACCACCAATTTAGGTGGGATGCCACCACCCAGATGCATCCCAGGTTGAAGTCTCACTCAGCCAGCACTTTTTTTGAAGTTGGGGAATTTCCAACTTCAAAAATTGGCTGGCTGAGTAAGGCTTCAACCCAGGATGCATCTGGGCAGCAGTATCTTGCCTAGATTGGTCGTGAATATGTAGGATAACATCCAGGTCATCCTGGATCCAGAATTGAAGCTGGAAGAGGTAAGCCGGCTTATTTGCCCAAGTAATAAAGCTCCTTATTGTCTGTTAATAGCAAAATATGATTGACCTTTTAGTGACTTCTCAGAAATTCCTCATTACTTACCACTTCCGCTGCGACACGTCTGGACGCACAGCGTCCAAGACGTCAAAATGGCGGCACTCATGTGGATGGGCGCCGCTATTTACGACGCGCTCCACGCGTGTTGGGGCCAAGGTGGGTTAGGAAGGGGCGACTCTTCCTAACCCTAACACGCCCCTTCCTAACCCTAACACGCACGGAGTGCGTCATTAGTGGTGGTTTGTAACCTGCCATATTATCCTTAAAGCACTCCTTCTGAAACATTCTACATGGTTTCATTTTTTCCACCAAAATGCATTCTTTCCATCCATTTTTTAAAAGAAATAAGAATTATGCAATTTTCATTTGTATTTGGGAATTTCTCTGTGCAGTTTAGTTTTGTTTAGGTAACTCATATGGCAGTTGTATCCTTGGAGAAATAGTACAATTGCTGCCATGGGGTTCTTGTATTTTTGTTGTGCATTTATGACAATCCCTTCATTCCATCTGAAACCCACACATTATTATAGCAGTCCCCCTCTCTAGTTCCAAGAATTATGCATTCATTATAGTGGAAAATTAACACGTCAAAGCAAACTATAATTAAGAATTCTTCAATTCAGTTTATGCTTTTTCAATTAGACTCTCTATAATTTTAATCATGGGAGGATTAACATGTTTCTGTAATTTATATACCTGTGGTCTAATTAAGCCCTAAAATGCCTCAGTCAACCACAGCAGAATCGGAGGTTAGTCATCTTTTTCCCCCACTGGTATTTAAGTGAAAATGTGTACTGTTGTACCAGGTAGTCTGTATGTACACAATGAACAGATACACAAAGCTCAATTTTGTCTAATCACAGACTTGGCTCTCACCAGCCTGGTCCAGATTATCTGCAGTGGGATTGCCAAATGATATTTATGTTAATTTATATTTAAATGTAATTATAATTCATAAATTATTTTGAGCCAGAGATGAATAAGAATATAGCTTATACTTGTTGGTACAATAGTACAATGGACCCTTGGTGTCTGCTGGAGATTGGTTCCAGGACCCCCTCTGGATACAAAAATTTATGGATGCTCAAGCCTTATTAAATAGTAAAATGGTGTTCCTTGCATAAAATGGCAAAACTGAGGTTTGCTTTTTGGAATACACACACACACATTCAAGCCGTGAAGGGTTGAATTTGTGGATAAAGAATTCGTGGATATGGAAGGCTGACTGTATTGAGGATGGCAAAAAATAAGACAGTTGTGAAAGGGTGCAAAAGGATCATTCTAAATTCTGTGAGTAGAAAATTATATACTTTGCAGTTGTAAAAAATATTTCAAGTTCAGATTTTATTCTTAACATTATTTTCCATGCAGAAAACACAGTTTCCTGCACAGAAAATACAACGGTTGTGGACTTATCCTGAACAATATTTGTCCTTTTTTGTGCAGAAAAAAAAAGCATTTTCTGCACAGGAAATAGCATTTCCTACACTGTGCAGAAAATGTTGCTTCCTGTGTGCATGTGTGCACACACATTTGTAAAATATGTGTAGAACCAGTCCAGAACTAAAAAGGTTAGTCCATAATTATTCTTTCCAGAGCTTCCTGACACATTGTTGCCATCCATGGATTTGAGCAGCTGTGAATGGCAAGTCTGTGCTGTCCCCAATGTGCAGCCACACCGCCATTGGAGACAATGGTACTGAAGCCTGCCTGCCTGCCTGCCTGCCTGCCTGCCTGCCTGCCTGCCTGCCTTCCTCCTTCCTTCCCCCACCCTCCCACTCCAAAGCTTCTGCCTTGGGCTTGTTCAGGGGCATAGGCTGAAACTCCATCGGCTGGAAGGAGCCAAAGCTAGACCTGGGGCTTGGGGTGTTGGGCCTGGATGCAGGAGGGCTCTGAAACCCAAGCATCTGCCCCAGCTCCAGCTCCCTCCAGCCTCTGCCCCCAAAGCCAAGCCCAGAGCAGAAGGCTCAGAGGGGAAGGCAGGCAGGCCAACAGCTTCAGTCCCATTGAGGCCAATGAGACTTGAGCATCCACAGATTTTTTATCCATGGGAGGCCGGGTCTGGAATGGATCCCCTATGGATACTGAGAGCTGACTGTATACATTTTAAATATATTTTCTCACAAAACATACACTTTCAATTATTTCACTTATAAGCTAAATATTTTATCTCAAATATGTGCTTCTAAATATGTTGAAAAATCCCATTAAACTAAAGATGAGGAGCCCACCTACTCAGCCCCTTGGAAGTTCACATTGCCCCCCCCCCTCATGCTCCTTATCTTGCTGGTAGTTGCTTTCACCCAGTAGCACCCCATCTCCGCATCTGACATGGAAACTGGGCACCTGGCTGCATCCACATTGCCAGTTTCCCTGTTTCTGCATGAGACACAGGAAGGGGAGAGGGCTTCTTAGTCAGAGCTGCAGCAAGGTAAGGCAGGCATGCCAGTCATGTGTCCCAGGTAGGCGTGGCGGGTATGTCAACATCCACCAGTCCCCATGCCAACCCAGGGACCAACCCAGTGAGCACTGGGGTCAGGAAAGTATGGACTGGGCCCATGTTGTCCTGGCCCATCTGCTCAGCCCCTCAGAGCAAGTGATGGTAGGTGGTGGTGGAGCTGGGTGGCTCAGGGAGACATGTTTTAAACAGCTACTTGCCATTGGAACAAAAAGCTCCAGCAAGTTTTATTATTATTATTTTAAACTCCATTAGAAAGGGGAATATCCTGGTTTGAGTGCTGAATCAGCCAGACAGCATCCAGTTTGTTCACACTAGAATTGGGGTTTGGGACATGTGTCATCTGGTCTTCTCTGAGAGGACTGGGGAAGAGAGTCAGAGTCAACACACACAAAGAAAAGCATGCATTAACAGTTCATATTATAGCATACATTTAGGCATGTCTAATTATTCTTCGAGCACATGAAATCCAGGACACAGAACAGACATGGACACTGGTGAACATTATGATAGGTTTTCTTTTCTTTTTCTTTTTTAGTCCCATTTCTGGATACCAACTGCTGTTCAAATGAATTAAGTAAATAACCAAAAGCAGGATTATTAATGCCTTAAAGCCTAAAAGCAACAGATTTGTATAATCCCTGAGCTTGCCTGACCAAAGCCTGGGGAATGTTCAAGCTGATCAGATCAAATTTTTGAATTTTCTTCTTAGGTAAACTTGCTTGATTCCTACTCTGTTAGCTTAGTCTTTTGCTATTTTACTGCTTTACTACTCTTTTACTGTGATATATGATTATTTTCTGAATAATTTGATTGCGGTTTTCAGATTCTTGCTTTAGACTCAAATGCAGGAGAGAAGCAGGCCCTGCTTCATCAATGTTGTTATCATCACCATAATCAAGAGCAACACCACCACCACCACCACCAACACCCTGTTGTAGAAAAAAAAAAGCAAGTGAAGAGACTAAAAGAAAATGAAGGAACTTTTTCTTTTTACCTGACCGGTGCACCACGAGACTGTGCTGGCTTCAGCATGACTGTGATGGTGGTCTCGGTTTCATTCAAAGGCGAATCTGTATCATATTCAGGCATTGATGGTGCTGAGGAAAAACAGGAAAACTGTGTGTCTGATATCATTTCTGGGACATATCAGGAAGAAATTAACTGACAACATTTGAAATTCAGTACTCCATCTTTTATTTTTGGATGCCAATAAAGTAGCCTTTCAATTGGTTTTTTAACATCACCAACTACAACTGGTCATTCAAGTATTTTGTGCAACTCTCAGGACCCTATCACATGGGGTTAAAATCCTGGTTTACCTTTCCTGAATTCAATCCTAATTCGGGAGGCAACTGGGTATTATTGCAAAGAAATTGCCACTGAATAGCCACCCAGGTCCATCCTGGATGCAGCCTGGGTCCTCTAAGCCACTTTGACAGCCATGTTTTAGAATTTGGAAGCTTCCAACTTCTTTGTTTGACAGTCCAGAAGATTTATGCAATACTTTTTTTTTTCTGGCACAAATAATGACCCAATTGCAGGTTGTGTACTCTAGCATGTTAGAGTAAAATTATGGGTATAACAGGTTAATGAGGCCCATGGCAAATGTGATGTTGGTGGTATTATTGCTGTTCCCTACAAAGACTCAGGCATGCACTATCGTAAAAAATATGACAAAATTATGGGAGGGCAGATCGTAGACCCAGCAGGCCTTGCTTTCTAATAAATTGACCCAGATGAATCTCCCCCTTCCCCCAGGCCTGATGTATAAGTGGAAATTTCTCCTTACTTCCTCCCACTGTAGCACCCTCCCCAGTCTGTGACACAAGACTCCACCCCAGCCTTTTGGAATAAAATGTAGGGTGCAATGAGACTACCGATGTGGAGAATGAGCACTGTTAATTATATCATATGAATTATATTTTGACTATTATGCAATTATTTTAGTAGGGATTGTTCTCATTTTTTAGCATAATTTAGTTATAAATCTCAAAGATATTTACTGTTATGTTCTTTTGTCAGACTATGGAGATTATCACACTAGGGCCAATTCCACAACAATTACACTATTGGAAGATAATGGAAGCATAGCGCTATAGCGATGAATGTTTTCACCCAGTCGTGAAATTGCACAATCACAATGATATAAAAATGAAAAAAGAAATGCAATTGCATTCTGCATACATCCATTCGTGTATCGTTAGTATATCATTATTGAATGTTTCATGCTATTTTGGTGCAACTGCACATGTTTAAAAATCATGGTTCCATCTCAAACACAACAAAATAAAATTTATATATTTCACAACAATATTTTTATCCAGTTGAAACAGAATTATGCCATACACCTCAAAATAAGAATGAAATCTGCTCCAAAAACAATCCTAGCACTGAAAACAAATTGCAGTCTGGGAAAGGTCCTGGATTGTTCTGTGATAGTATGAATGGAGTGTTATTAGCTTCCACAGCTTTATGATAGTGCGATTGAAGTGCTATCGGCAAACCATTCACAGGGTTTCCCCATTAATAAGAATTTATGGGAGCATTCCAAGTTATTGATGAGAGAAGTACTGGATGTGTGTGACATCATGTGAAAATCTTCACACAATCATGCAGTCATGACATAAGCATTCCATTTTTCTTCCATTTCTTAATCCTGTGTGATAATCTCCTATATCCATTGCATTCTACTGGATCGGCCTATGGCTCATGGTAACTGGCTCCAGGAAACAGTTTTGGACTGAGAAAAGCCCTTGTGTTTCATTACTCTAACCTTGGCCCTGTCTGCACTGGCCTTATAAACAAGCTCCCCCCTTCCTTTTGGTGGGGAGTCTGGACAATGCAGAGCCCAATCCTTGAGACTGGTGTAAATAGTGCAGATAATGTCCAGCCCATTCATCTCCAAACCCAAGGAACAACCCTCTTAAAATGCTGTAAAATAATTCTCTGTTTACTCTAGATCTTCCTCAAAGATCTGGAGTCCTCTGTTCTGATAGTAGGTGGCTATTTAACATGCATTGTGTTGCCTGGGGCCCCGCAGGCAGCAAGTCATTCAGATTAGAGAGCAGAAAGTAACCTGTGTTTGAGAGTCATTCTTTATTAATTTACTTTTTAAAAAGGGTTTTGTTGGGGGGTTTTGATTTTTGGCCATGCCATCTTCTTGAGCACATGGTCTGAGGGGATGGAGCTTCTGCTGAGCCACTGTTCTGATTGGGGGAGGGGCTACCAGCAGCCATCTCTCCATAAACCTGTTTTCTTTGTCCTTTGAGTTAAGTCTTGGAGGGCCAATGGTGCATGCCTTGCAGTGTATCCAATCAGCTCAATAAACTTCAAACCAAAGCTCTGCTAACAGGCAAGGCTAACAGGCATTTGTGTGGACATTTTGTGGGATAAATTTGAGTGAGGAAGAACCAGAGTTTTGTAAGACTGCTTAACATGGATGGTGAGGGACTTGCTGCAGTCACCTGCAGTGGTATGTTCATCTTCTTGTCAGTGGATGTGGGTGACAATTCCTGAAGCAAGTGCAAGCTGATGGCCCTGTTGGATGTGAAGGTCCTGGAATTTGACATTGGAGTTTACTGCACTGTTTCTCCTCAGTACGTCCCCAGAATGGAACGGAAGGAGCAGGAACGAGTGTGGAACGAGTGGGGGATGGATTTTACTGCACACACCAGTCCCTCTCTCATTCTGTTCCCCCTCTCTTCTGTTCTTAATCCATTCCAGAGGGGGCGATTTTTGAAAACAGTTCAGAAGAACCAGAGTTGTAGAACCAGAGTTCTCCGACAGAGGAGGCTAAATGTTTCACAAAATTACAGTTCCCAAAATTCCTTAGCCTTGAGCCAAAGCAGTTAAAGTGGTTTCAATCTGGATTATTTCTGCAATGTGCTTTGGATCTAAATTAGAATACTAATTCCAGCAACCTTGGGTCCTGAGTCTGGAGAAAGGCAAGATGGATAGGTGGATGGATGATAGACAGACAGACAGACAGACAGATTTAAACTTCATCTGTAAAGGGAAACTGAGCTCTCATTTCTTTCCTATGAGTATTGTTAGTAAGCTGTAGTACCTGAAATTTTAGTTGCAATCCGTGTGGTGATGGGAGGTCCAAACCCTTTCACTGTGCTGGCTTTGATGGTGAATGAATATGTGGTTCCTGGATATAACCCCACAAACAGATGGTGAGTTTCATTTCTTAGTTTGAAGACCTTTCCTCTTTGGTTTGACAGGTCAGCGGTGGGATCAAGAGATCCAACAGCCTTGTATGTAATCTGGAATGAAGGAAAAAGAAAATGGAAGTTACTATTTGTTTCTGCTACCTATGAAGATCTAATTTCCAGTCATTCTGACTGGAAAAATATAATTAGCAGAAATAATTTGATTTAATATTTATTTGAAGTATTCTAAGTGAGATCACAGATGAATGCACACATATATTTAAGAAATGTGTTGCATCAGTTTTGTTCATGAACAATGGAGCATCTGTCCAGGGCATACTGCAAATTTCAAATTCTAGGGTGCTTCACAGTGAAATCTTTGTATATCCCCAGCTTTTCTTCAACAGAACTAACTATAAATAAAAAATAGATTTTGGAAATATCAGCTTCTTATTGATTATTACTGATAATTCATAATATTTAAAGAGCTAAAATGAAAAAAGTAAAACCTATCATATCTCATCATCAACAACAGCAACATTTTACTGGTGAAATATGGTACCTTCTAGCCTATGCTGTTAGATATCCTATATACAATGGTCCCTTCCCTTACACATATGTAACGCTCACTGTATTACTGGTCTGATGACTTGTGATCTTGCAGAATCTATCAAGTTCATATATTCTGGCCATTGAGATAAAATATCATCTGATAGAAACGTAACTCCGCCATTTCATGTATTTGCTAATACATATTGCATTTCAAAATTTTGTTCATCAGAATTCCATTAAATTTGAAAAATTAGTTGTTTTGTTTCATATGAAGGAAATTCAGCTATGCTACATTTTGACTAAAGTTTCTAATTCAGAGCACTGAACACATGGGAGAAATGAATGTTAGTTAATAAATGTTGGAGAACAGCATTAAAAAAATGGGAAACATTTGTATGCTTTCCTTATGTAATTCTGTCAATATTGGATGAAAGGATTGGAGAAGCAATCAAATTTAAGGAATTGTCTACTCAATTAGAAAACCTGGCATTAAAGTCTATAAGATTTGGATCAGGTTGTGGTTGCTTGTACTATTCTGAAAATCTTCTAAAGTTAAATCACAGGAATGTTCTTTGGTGTTCAAACGGAGTCTACTACAACAGAGGTCAAAATGACAAGGCTAGAGACCAGCCCTGATAGTAAGTATGCTGTCTCCACAATGCCTCCACACTGACCATACATAGTTGTGATCTTGATGGGGACGCACACAATTATGGCTGTTCTATGGCCCAAGCAGTTGTCAGGATTGTGGTATAAAAAGTCATATGTTTTATAAATTTAGCTTTTAATTTAATTCCTTTAGATTTTAAAAGCAGCAGCTGCAGCACTGAGACCATCTCCTTGCTACTCCTCTTGTTTCTCCTCCTTTCTTGATCATTGTCCTTGCTTTTTAGAATTTCTATATAATTTCCACCTCAGAAAGCTGGCGGTTTAGTACAAACCCAGTGAAATACTCATGAATACTTATATTGCTGCAGCTGCTAATACACTTTTAAGATCTACAAGCCCAAAGCACACCTTTGAAATTCTGTCTGAGTTCCATTATTATGCTTATTAATGGTGGCTGTGCAGGTATACACACATATTCAGAAGTAAAACTCATGACTTATTTACTAGCCAATTTCTTCTCTGTGTTCTAAATTCAATCTAAAGGTGGCTTGATTTCAGCAGAGCTGTCAATAAAATATACTATAATCTACTGCTCCCTTAACCTTTCCTCATATTGCAGAATTCTTACTTATGTGTAATGCAACACTGTGAATAAATCAATGTAGGCTAATTTACATGCACATCTTCAATATTTTATGAAGGGCTTCACAAATATCAATTTCACAGGTACATATAAGCATCTTTAGGAGGGTGGAAATGAAAATACAGCTTATACTAGGGGAAAAAACTGCTTGACAAATAAACATCAAAATAAAGCAAAGCAAAACAAAACCCAGAATGACCACAAACCAGTTTTGTTTTGTTTTGAAAGGCTTCACAAATTTTTATCAATTTCACAAGTATATATGAGTGTCTTTGTTTTTTTAAAATTGAAATTATTATCTTTTAAATAGTATAAATGTGAATAATGCAAAAAGGGACATGAAAATATGACAGATTCAATTATTTACACCAAATTGATTCAATTAGAAAATGATTCATAATTAATGTAAAACAAGATTCATAATTGTTATGTAGAGGTATGTGCTACTAACATTAAAAAAACACGGTGGCATGCAAAAGCTAAAATATTTTCATATTCTACTGAGTGATGTTAACTATCTCTATCTTGAAAGTACTGAAATATTTTAAAAGTATTCAACTGCTCGGTACTTTGTGAAAAGTCCTTGTAAGTGGTCCATAAAATAAACATGCTGTACTGAAGGAATACTCCTAATAAAAACATATGTGGACTGTTACTTCTCATGAGAAACATAATCAATACACTGTCATCAGAATTTTGCAAGAAAATGCAAGATATTGGAAATTAGATGTTTGGGCTACTAAATCATCTGTCACCAATTTTAGCCCACATGCTAACAGATTGAACCCATGCTATGCAGAATAATATGTGCATCATAATTTAGTTATCCCCTGACTTTCATACTTTCAATGTCTTCCACATACTTCTCAGCTCCAAAGAATATGAACAAACATTTAAAATTCATGTTTTGAAAGGTTCATACATTTCAAAATATGCATTTTTCTACAAAATAAATAGGTTTAAGAATTTGGGTAGTTCTAAATTGGTACACGGTGTTAATGAATTTTCATTCTTGCATTAACCTTGGGTATTGTTGCAGGGGGATGTGTTTCCTTGGCAACTATGCAACTTCCTCTCTTTTTCCTTGTATGTTATGCCTTATAGTGCACTACAGCCTCTTGCCCTTTGTTTGGCTGCTGATATATGCTCTGATTTGAGGGAAGTATCATTCCTCAGCAACAGTTTGCAATGCCCTCCACACCAATGATTGAACCACCCACTTCCTGACTGATAGGCCTGCATTACGTGCATCTTTCTGTATCAATACACTTCTTTCCAAAAAGAAATAAAAAAAGAAGGACATACAGTATGGATTTAATTCTTCACTAACTGTGCTCTTGAAAGAAGCAAGAAATAATCTGAACAATTTTCTTTCCATTGGAAGAAAATCTTTGAAACTGCACAGTATTTGAATACTTTTTCTCATTTTTGGACTTATTCTATATAGAATTCACACATTATTTTTTGCACAAAAAAAGACCATTTTCTACACAGAAAATAACATATTCTGTGCAGAAAATGTTCTTTTCTTTGTAACCACTCATATGCACAATTTGGTGTAAAATAAGTGCTGAATAGGAAAGATTCTTCTCAGTCCAAGATTCTCTTTGTTGGAGTTTCCTGGCAATTTGTTCCCATATTCTTTCTGTCCTTAACATGCAGAATGCTTTGTGAGACAGAATAATCAATAAAGACACACCAAACAACTCATTTATCATTAACTACTATATTACAGCAGCTGAAACTAGGAACTGAAATCCAGGATCCTGCAGCCCAAAAGACCACCAAAGGATCACCCACAGAGTTGCAGCTACACTGGCAATGGCATTCAAAACAGAGTGTAGTGCCACCAGGACCATCACTTTACTTTACTTCCCCTGCATGCTATTTTACCAAAATCTCCTAGTATCTAGATTACCTTGACCTCAGACCGGACTACGTTATCTCTTGGCTGTTTTGACCCTGGACTGTTTGACTACGCTGTTTCCCGGTATCCTGACTTCGGCTTGACTTTCGGAACGTTGGAATCTCTGGAATCCTGACTTCGGCTCGTATTCTTGACCTGCCCTCGGACTGCTTCTTTGCTGGGTCTGCTTTACTTCCACTGAACTAAAGGCTCTGTTATCAGCTACGGTCAGTGTTGCTGGCAGCTTTCCCGGACAATCTCGTATACAGTATCCCTTTGTCTCCCCAGTTTGTCTTGTATAAATACACTAATTATATCCCAATCAGATTCATCCTTAACTGTATCTTCTAATATGTCTGTTAATTCCATTATTTCTATAATGTCATATAATTTAAATATCCATTCTTTTATACCTAATGTCACCCCAGCTTTCCACTTCTATGAATATAATGTCCTAGCTGTAGTTGTTAAGTGAAATAGAACTTTACCATATTTTATATCAATCTCATCCTCAAATAAACTTAGTAACATATATTCTGGTTTTACTGCCAGCTCTATTTTTAACTTTTCTTTTATTGTTCGAGTAATCTGAGTACAAAATCTTTTAGCCTTCTTGCATGACCACCAACAATAAAAGTATGTACCTGAGACATCATGACATTTCCAACTTAAATTATTTTTTTTCTTATAAATTTTTGCAGTCTTGGTTGAAGTAAAGTGCTATTTAAAAAATAACTTACACCACTTTTCTTTCATATTTTGCACTTTTGTATATTTTAGGCTTTTATTTCACAATTTTCCCCACTGATCTAAATAAATCGAAAACCACAAATCTTTTGCCCATTTTATCATATTATCTTTAACAAGTTCATCCTTTGACTTATCTTGTTTAGCCCTTTCGTACAATTGCCTATAAACAAACCAACTCATTTCAATTCCTTTATCAATGAGTTCTTGTCATTCTCAAGACTTCCCCTTTTTTACCATTAAATTTTGATATTTATACCAATTCTCTACTTTGCACATTTGTCTTCTATAAAAGACTTCATGAGGAAATATCCAACTTGCTAAACCTGCCACAATTCTTCTTTTGTATCTATTACAAGTATAGATTAAGTGATCTTACAATGCAATGATCATTTATTTGTTATACTTAAATTATGACAATATTAAAATACTTTAACAATATTAAAATTCAGAAAAGGAATCTACACCCCTTTGAGAACTAACTGATTTATATTTTACCATGACCTTTTGTGAATATCAATCTACTTCCTCAGTCATTGCATCTGAGGAAGCAGACTGATAGCCACAAATGTTAATGCTAAAATATAGAACAGTCTTAAAGAGCCTAGTAGATTCCTTTTTCTTCTCCTCTGTTTTTTCCTTTTGCTGAAACACAGTTTAGCAGAACTACTTCTTTGTGAGATTGTGTCATCTTCAAAAGGAAGTGTCACCTATCATTGCCCACTCTCCTCCCTTCTCTTCTACATACTCAAGGGAATTCCAAGGGGAAGGAGAGGGAGAAGAGATGATCAGGTTGCCTTGAGGTAGATTGCATGTGTCTACTGATCAGTACCAGTTCCTTACAGCCAAGCTCATCTTCTATTTTCTGGTGCCTCAGTGAGGGATGGAGAAGGGAGTAACCACCATTGCATCCCCTTCTATTTTGCACCCAGGTTTCACCCCACCACCCCTTTTGGTCCACTACTAACATTGACGGAGGTCCTTTGTCAATACTAAGAGCCAGTGCGATGAGTTAATATATCACTGAGGGTAAATAAAAATTGGTTCAGAGCAAGGCAAAACCCTGACAAGACTCAACAGCATAAAGCTTGCAAAACATATACATAGAGAGATCTTGTAGCACCTTTGAGACTAACTGAAAGAGAGAAATTGGCAGAATGAGCTTTCATAGATTTCAGTCTACTTCCTCAGACACATTTGGTGGAGTGGAAGCCAGGTACAGACATATATATGCCATTGGTATGTGAGGATGTCAATGCAAATTACAAATTATTTGTGTATGGAAATGAAGTTGCAGGTCCAAATTTAACAATGTTCATTAGTTCACAAAGACATGGGAAACTGGTCTTTGTGCATGGAGATGAACTGGCAGATCTAGTTTTGCAGTGGGATTAGCCTGTGGTGAGGGGAATAGATGAGGATGTGGTCAGATAGTTTTGAAGTGTGTGTAGTGTGTCAGGAAACCATTGTCTTTGTGCAATCCATTGCTGAGGGTCTTGGGGAGATGGCAGAGGGGAAGAGGTGACTCAGAGGTGACTCTGATGGACAAAACTGCCAGTTTTATAAGTATGTCCATCAGCCTACATACAGAAGATGAAACTATAATTCAGATTTTGAAGGAGACAGATTATGGTTACTTTAAAAGATGGACAAAAGAACAGAAAGTGCTGATGACTGATCACGTCTGGTTTGATCACTAGATTTTTAGTCCTTAAAAAAACTATAAATATCCAATTATTCTTATTTTTTTCTTTCCTGCTGTCACTTACAAAGACACTGTGATAGTCCCCAATCTGATTTCATTGAGATTCATGAAGCTCTCCTCTTCCAGACAGAGAGAAAATGAAAACTGCTAGTGTCTTTGATACAAAGCACCCTTGACTGAAATTTGCAAGGGAAAAAATGGTTTAGCCAATCAAGGAGCCTTGGTGGCTGAAGAGAATGAATTCATCTCCTACTATAGTTTACTACTGAATTTGCCTGAAGAAGCTAGAGTGACAAAAAGAAGAAGAATCATAAGAGTGGAAAGGGTGATCATTTCCTTCCATTGTCTCTCCAAAATAATAAGACTGATGGCTGTTTGTTCAAGTCTCTGAGCAAGTTACACTGTCAGGTTCTCCTGACTAAGTTTTGTCTCACCAAGGAAAGTCTTGAAAGAAATGTGTTTCAATGCAGGGGGGAAAAGGAAGTATTCAGTACAAATCCTAAACCCATTTTTCTTTTCATTTTTCCAAAAAAATTAATACCTATACACTTTCCACCTAGCAATAATTTCCTAAAAAAAACAACAACCCTGGGAGACCATGTCAAGTTTGAGAACTGTAGAGAGCTAACCTATTAAAAATTAAGTAGAAATTGATAGTTCACAATTTCTTCCTCACTTGGCTCCAGTCTTGTTCGTAAAAAGTATACAAGAGCTTTCATCCAAGACATTTGTCTTTAAAAAATATTTTTAACATCTTCAATAATGTCAAATAATGGGATGTGTCTTCAATAAGATTTTTGTACTTTATTGTATCTTGCTCTACTGTAAGACAGTAGCAGTACCCTTTGAAATGGAAAGGCAAGACAAAGATCAAGTCTGGCATGGGGGTCAGCACTGTAAGGCCATTTCTAATGGACTAAGCCCTTGGAGGGCCTGCATTCCCTCACTTTGAAGCAGGCAGGTGCAGCAGCATCACAAAGTAAGTCTGAATTGTTAAGTATTGTAGCAGCTATCAGTCATTTTAATGAATCTAGGCTCTGATGTAACGTTTCTCTAGTGAAATACAATGTCAGGAACCTGAAAAATATTGTGAGTGGGGGGAAAAGGTGACCACTATGGTTAACACTTGCTGTATAACCAGACTATTTTTGCTCCTTCTATATTGGGAGGAGGGCAGGGAAAAATGTATTCTGAGGTAACCACTCACCACCAGCTGACAGTCCATGTAATGGGAGAAACTGCAAAGGGCCCTACTAAATATGACACAGATACCTATTATGTAAATAGATAAATAAATATTCAGGGCCTTTTAATATATGTAACTTCTTTTCTTGCGCTCATTTCCCTGAACTAAAATTGGCAGGAAATAACTGATGATGCAGCTAATACAACTGTAAAATAATAACTGACAGTGCACCAATAGCATTTCATAGGATCTCTTAAATGCAATTTAACAGTAATGCAAATTAAAATATCAGTTGTTAATGAGGAAATTAAGAGAAGATCTCTGAAAAACAAAATCATTTGCCATATCAAGAGTCCTTATAAACTGCTACCAGATCATCTCTTCATGGAATTAAGAGACTCACAAAAATCAATTATTAAAACAACAAACAAAAAACAACAACAAAACAAATTGAATATATACTTGGAAACATACAGCTTATTATCCTTTCACCAAGGATCTGGAAAATCTACCTGTAAGAAGTTGAGAGTTGAGATTGGTGGGTTCTCACCTATGTCTCAGAGGAGATTAGTTACAGATGGAAAAGTAAATTGCCTCCCCCCCCCCAAAAAAAAAACCCCAGAGCATGTCACAAATTCTTCATATTAATATTTCTAGCATTTTGAAATCATCTTGTTTTGTTCTCACTTTTCTCAAAAAGCTAGTTTCTTGGCCACTGTACTCAAGAGGATAGACATTCATTTCACTGCATCTTAGCTGCTTTTCATAGCACTAGTTTGAAGAACTGCATAAATGTCTTGCGGGGGGGGGGGGGGGGAAGACAGCTGGAACAGTTGTACCTTGGTGTGTAGCCCACAGCAGTAGCCAACTGTTTTAAAATTATGAATGGTGTGGAGGTGAGTGGGGTTAATTGCTAAGGCTGTAGACTTAAGCTTCTTCATGCTGAGAGTCTCAGAACTAAACTGATCTTGATAGGATCTGGCAGTTCTTTAAAAGTTACACCTCATTAGGCTTCAGTAGCAAAGGGAAATTGGAAAGCCAGGGAGGGAGAAATTTGGACAATTTCCCAGCTGAAGAAGAAATTATTTTTCTTGGCTTGAATGTATTTATTGCAATGTACACACTCTCTTTATGGATTAGTCCCCCCCCCAGTTTTCCAACTTCATTTACAAATGGCTTAGACATGACCAAGATAAAAAAACAAAAAGCTAAACAAACCAACACGAAAATCCCTACAGTACAGCCTTCATAATTCCCTTCATGGGCAAGCTATGTATACCAGGGAAAATTGTGCTTCTTTCCAGAGATTTTGTGTGGAAATGCAAACAGTATACACTTTTAAAAATAAGGGTAATATAGATTTTGTTTTCTGCAGAAAATTAGTGAGAATTCCATTCCTGCCTTCTTCTCCAAAGAAGTGTCCATTTTATACAATCTGAAGAGATAAAAACAGAGAAAAAATATTTTGCAGAATAGTCTCCACATACATATTTTCTACTATATTTTGTGGCAGCTGCTAACCACTGTCTCCAGCAATGGGACAATGTGGGGCCTGGGGCACTATTAGAATGTGATAAAAAAAAACACAACAAACCTGTGGCTAGGTTGTAAACAGAGTTGACATTCCTGTTCTTTGTATTGGCATCAAAAACTCTCTCCCTCTCTCTCTCTCTCTCTCTCTCTCTCTCACACACACATATTTTAGAATAAGGAAAAAATAAATGTTAATGGCGAGCCCCATGTTCTTCCCGAGAAGATGTTTTTTGCAAAATGACACATCTACTGTAAGAAGGGTAAATAATATTTGGAGGCTGTTTCTTGCTCAGTTCCTTGAACACAACTTCAAACATGGAATCTCAGAACAATAATGAAGAAGGCTCTGGGGAGGGGTAAATAACACCTTTTAAGGCAGGAAGGAAGGAAGGAAGGAAGGATACATGAATACTCTCTCACACACACAAACACTCACAACTGATGAGCTAGGACAACCCTCAAATGGATTTCCACAGTAACACCTGGAAATATTCACTGGTTGTCCTCTCTGAGTCCGTTGGATCAAAAAACAAATGTAGATATTTTTGACATAGTTTAATAATGAAACTAAACATGTTAAATCATTATATTCTTTATTTTGTTTTCCTTGGACAGCAACAGTGGATATATTCAATTTAGGCTCAACCTGAAAATACTTCAATTTATGTGTTTATTTTTCTTGCACTTGCATGTTTATGAAAGGAACATGTCTTGAAAAGCTTTTGCTTAGTCTGACAAGGGGCATACAAATAAATACCATACACCAAGGAATTGAGAAGAATCACTAGAAAGTATTAGAAAACAAGTTTTTATTAACTTAAATTAAGGGCAACTTATTCAGAAAAAAATGTAAAATGATGCCCAGTTAATTGACCTACATATAAAAAAGGTACTAATATAAACCATCAGTTAAAAAATCATTCTTTCTCTACCTACAACTGAATTTTCATTCTGTGAAGGCAAGAGAACAATGATTTACATACTCAGTGTTTTAGAATTAGAAGTGCATGGTCCAATGGCTGCACTGCTCAAGAGAGATGCATTAAGTGAGCTAATGGAAACCAGCCATTAGCAGTAACCCTTTAAGCATGCTGAAAGGATTTGATAACACTGATATTTTTGATGTTTTACTTTAATAAGTTGAGCGTGGGGACATGCCAAAAACTGCTTTACGGCATAATTCTAGCAGGAAGAAAGACATAAACTCATCCCACTTTGAGCCAAACCAAGCCCTTCCATATCCTTCTTAAAATGCAACTAAGGATATTACAGAAGATAAGTGGTCCACTGTGCCTTTTGTTGCTGTTGGGTGCATTCTATGTCATTTCTAACTTATGATAATCCTAAGATAAATCTATCGCAGGGTTTTCTTAGCAAGATTTGTTCAGAGGAGGTTTGCCATTGTCTTCTCCTGAGGCTGAGAGCATGTGACTTGCACAAGGTCACCCAGCCCAAGTCACTACACCATGCTGCCTGCCTCTCCAGATGAATTCAGACAGTGTCCTTTGACATTCTCTCATGGTTTTGAAGCATAAATCTGATGCACCCCATCCAGGTGAACACATGGCCCTGTTAATTATTTACAACCTACCATAACTGCACATATATTTTGGGAAGTGTATGAATCTAGAGGTCGAACAGAGAATTAGTAACAGTTATAAGGTTCATTTAAGCAAATAATCTGTGATTAAAAAAAAAATCCAAAAAAGTAATCTAGTGCTTTAAAGAAACTATGCTAAATAAAAAAAACAGATATGAATGCAATAGTTCTGGCCTGTTGTCCCCCAACCTGCACCAGCAGCTACAGCTATTCAGTGGCATGCTACCTGTGAACATGGAGGTACCATTTTGCTGTAACAGTTTATCTACAGACCATACAATCCCTAATTCTTAAAACCAAAATGATAATTACTATACCTTGCGGCAGTGACTCCCCCAAAGGAAGTATGCATTATCTGAAGAATTTATTTTTCAGTAGGTCTACTCTCACAATTTATTCCCCATCATTTTTATTTATTTACTGCAGAAACCTCTACAAAAGCAGCTGTACATAACAATTATAACTGCATGATAGAGTTTTCCACCAAGCAAAGTATGGAATATATCTCCTTCTGAACTTTCACTTGTAAATAAGTGCAAGTTTTTATTGTTACCATTACAGAAAGAAACTTAAGAGATAAACTTGTGATGAATGTAAAAACCATAATGAAATCTCTTCTGTTAATCCCATGGTACAACACAAAATGGTTGTTTTAAATGGTAGATACCAGGAGGGGAATGCTGTCTTCCTGACTCTTGTTTCCACCTTTGTTGTCTTCACAAATTAACTAGTTAAAGGTTTGGTTATAATGATAATAATTCAGATAGGAAATTATGTTTTTATTGATAAATAAGAAGATTTGCATGTTCTAAACTTAGCAAGTATTTTAAAATTCTTCTGTATTCTACTGCATCTGCTAAAATTCTGAGGCAGGTACATACATCCTTTCCTTGCAGTCATACAACCAACAAAGCTTTACCACATGTAAATTCCATTTATTTCAATGGAAAAGATTGTACATAATATTAGTACTATTTGAAAACCTGGGTGGGTAGTGTATACAATCTCTGTGCAGAGGACACATGAAACCTAAATAGTATTGTGAAAAACATATCAAAAATCTCGGATAGGAACATCTGCAATACCACTCCTGCATTCATCATACACTACTACTACTACTATTTCCACCTCTTACTTTTCTACCAGATATACATGCAATATCCAAACCCTGTAGTCCAGCTATAGGAAGAAAATATTAAAGTATTGGTAACAGATAAAACTCCTATGGCTTCATCCATAGGGATAAAAGATGACCCAATATCAACAAAGCATGCAATTTGCTGTACAGAAATAAATCAGAACTGGGATAAAAGATCACTTATACACAGTGGCTTTTTCCTCTGACATTTTGTTTTACTGCAGTTACAATTTAAACTGAAAGCTTGAGAAAACAATGCAAGCAACTGGAAGGAAATGTCAATGAAAGGACATTTCTAGGTAGGAATAAGAATGATAGGGCTTCAAAGACCTGTTGGAATGCTTTCATTGTTGTATTAACCTTTTATTTGAAAAACAACAACTTGGGTATTCAAATGTTTCTTTTTCCCAATGAAGTTGTTACATGAAAGAGCACTTTAAAAAAAAAAAGCTACATGTACTGGTATTTTAGAAATGTCCAGTTAATTGTGACCACTATCAAGGTCACACTTTCATGCCTGCTTAGAGCATTAATCTCCATATAATTAGATGTGATTAAAATACTTCTATGTTGTCTTCAAAACATGCATTACTCATGACAGGCATGAGAAAAGTCACTGTTAAAGAACTGCAAGCATCTAACACCATAAACTATACAACATAGGCAGATTACTGTGTTTACACAAAGAATTCACCGATCAGAAATAAATTAGAAGAACTATTCCTCTAATGCACTATAACACATATGCATCCAGACATAATGATAGGTGATCCTGTATATAGCATCTGATATACATCAGAGATATTGACTCAATCAATTAATGGATAAATTCATTTAAACAATTAATTCATAAATCAAATTATACTACATGTATTATTTCATAGACAAATTCACGAAATACCTCAAAAAAGAAATGGAGAGGACAGAAATGGAGAGGAAGTTTAGGCTTCAAAAATTCTTTGTAGAAATAACACCTTATTCACAGGCACTTTTGCATAGATAGGCCAAATTGCAGAGATAAGACTCTTGCAGAATGTTTTGTAGGAGTAATACCATGGTCACAGGCACTTTGCAGAAATAAGCCCAAGGACAAAGATAAGATTCCAGCAGGAGGAAAGATCCCAGGAGTAGTTCTTCCAATATCACCAGCACAATGTATCAATGTACATATACATGTGTATAAATAGTTGTGGTCTTATCCTTGCTATGTGCCTGTTATCATTTCCAGACAGCGTTTTTGAAGCTTGAGCTTATTGTTAACAAGTAAATTGTCCTTTCTATGTGACTTTTGATGTTTTTTCATGAATTTATTCATGTCATGTTAATTTAACATCTTTGATGTATATATACAACTGTAGAAACAATGTGTTATGTACAGGATAACCCATTATTGTGCTTGGATGAATATGCATTATAATTCATTAGGGGAATGGTTTATCTAGTTTATTTCTGATTGATATATTCAGTGCATAAACAAAGTAATTCACCTGTATTGTATAGTATAGGCAAGAGAAAGTCTCAAATACTCTAAATCTCTTTCTTAGCAGAACTGGTTGCAATTGTAGAATAAATGTTTTATTCCTAGCTAATACAAGTTGAGTATCTCTTATCTGAAATGTCTGGGACCAGAAATGTTCCATATTTAGGATTTTTTTTTATTTTGGAATGCGTATTTGCACATATATAATGTATTTGCATATAAATAATGAGATATAATGAGGCTGGAGAGGGACCGAAGATTTGAGAAGTGGCAAGAGTAATATATTCCCACCATTCCACAGATCTTTGTGTCTTTCTCCAGCCATGGCCTGAAACAGATAGGCCAAACAATGTGGTCCACAATTGCTTTGGCGTGATTCACACTGGGGGTGCAGCAACAGCACATGCCTGGCCCCAGTACAGACTACTGCCCTGGTTTTGAACTGGACCAGCAAAAGGAGTGTTATTTTACTGCTCCTTTTTGGCCCGGTTCTTTGAAGAAGACGTGGGTCCAGTGTGGTTTCCCTCTGTGTTCAGGACAGGCGTCATCTGTGCCCTGAACATGGACAGAAACCACATTTTCCAGTCTGTCTGTTTTGGCCCCATGTCTCTCTCCAGTCTCAAAAAGTTTCAGATTTCAGAATTTTGGATAAATGATACTCAACCTGTATCAGGATTTTTTCCCCCAGACTGATGCACTGTATGCACAAAGGAAGCTAGGCATATCCGGTTCAGACCATTCACACATTGGAGTTTACTGCACAGGTCCTTCTCGGTCTGGCATTAGAACTGAACGGAAGGAGCAGGAAGGAGTGTGGAACAAGTAGGGGACGGACTTTACCTCACACACCAGTCCCACATTCATTCCGTTCCCCCTCTCTTCCATTCTTAATCCATTCCAGAGGGGGCAATTTTTGAGAACTGTTCAAAACAGTTCTCAAAACCATTCCCTTCTGGAACAGAATGGGCACAGAAGAGAGGGGGAATGGAATGAGTGAGGGACTAGTGTGTGTGGTAAAATCTGTCCCCCACTTGTTCCGTTTCCTTTTGTTCTGTTCCTGGAACATCCCTGAAGCCCAGTGTGGTAAACTCCATTATTGAACTTAAGATCATTTGTACAGTCAGCATGGAATTTGCCTTTCCACAGCATACAATGGGTCAACATTTTTATCAAGCTTACCACCACAATCCTTTGAGATATCATTATTTAAAAATCTGTATTTCAAGAACTATTCTTTTTTACAATCTCATTTCTGATCTTCAGCCAGTTAGCAATGCGCAAGAGTATCACTCCTTTCCCCCCACAACCAAAGCACTTTACTGTTTGCTCCAATTCAAGCTGAAAATAGAAAACTGACACACTAATGTGCAGACTGTCCACTGGTGTGTAAATGGTGAGCATCAAGCACCCTGGACCAGATCAGCTGCCAGCACCATTGCTGGATATAATTTTTTGTTGCCCACCCAAGAATTAATTGCACAAGTGAGCAGCTGCACTAGTGATCCATTGAAACCCATGGAGCAAAATAATGACAAACATGTCAGGTTACAGTACAATGGATTAAATAAGGTTAACAAACTGGCCAGTCCAAAAGGCTGCCATTCAGGGATGGGTGAAGAAGAGGATATGTACATGGATGCTCCATAATCATTCTGTGCCAATGTCTCATTAGGCATACCAACATGCCATACAGACAGTCAACTGATCATGAGACTGAGGGGCCATTTGTGCAACTGGTTGCATGGGTTGTCCAATGCACCATTAGCAGGGTGGGACAGGAGCAACTGGCAACTGCTGGATGATTGTCTATGCAGTGTGGACTGATAAGCAGGCTGTTGTGAGAGCAAGTAGTGTAGTCTGCGGGTTCTTCCTGCAGACTGGAAAACCCTGGGGGGAGATGGCTTTTCCTCTCCATCTACTCTCAGCCCATGAAGCATTCCCAGGAATTTTGGAGTGAGGATCTTTGTCTAAAGCCTTCGAAATGTCCAGATACATAATATTAAGCAGATTACATTTGTCCATATTTTTATTAACACTTCAATATTATATTTTAAAAGCTGAGCTTTTTTTAAAAAAAATACACTAAATAAATTGAATTATTTAATTTTTTTTAGAAAGAACTATTTTCACAAAATAAATCTTGATTCTCTTTTCAGCAAAATTTATTTTTCTACATTCTTAATAATGTTGACCAAAGTCCAGCTGCTATTCCCAACTATCTCCTCCCTCCTTAACTGTCATCTTTTGGCCTGTGAGGGAGAGAATAGGCTGGCCCAGCTCCATCAGGGCTAGCCTGAAGAAAGAGGCTCCTCCCTCCAGTCCATCTGCCTTGGTCCAGGCCTCAGAGGGAGAGAAGAATGCTGGACCTGATACCCTTCCCCCCACCATTCCCTTCTCCTTTTGTGTTGTGTCTTTTTAGATTGTAAGCCTGAGAGTAGGGAACCATCTATTATCCCCTCTGTTGTAAGCCGCCCGGATTCCCAGTGATTCGGCGGCATATAAATAAATCCTATTATTATTATTGTTGTTGTTGTTGTTGTTGTTAAAGTGCAAGCATAGAATCAGTGGAACTAGCACATGTCTGAACTTACCATGCAGTAATTGATTAGGCTAATCTCCTTTGGTTGGGGTTAAGAAATAGACTTTGGCCAAAATCTTTCACAATCTTGTACATCAATAGACCTGGAATAAATGTGAAACTAACCAAATTTCCTGGATTCCATTCTAAAAATATAACCACACTGCTGACTTTACAATCATATTTAGCATGTGCTATATGCTTTGGTGAAAAGACTGAGAATTTCACCTTTGAATTCTCTAAGAACACTTGGGTGAACACAAAGGTATTATTATTTATTATTATTATTATTATTATTATTATTATTATTATTATTATTAACTTTTATTTATGAAGCGCTGTAAATTTACACAGTGCTGTACATACAATCTTTTTAGTTAGACGGTTCCCTGCCCTCGGGCTTACAATCTAAAATGACATGACACAGAAGGAGAAGGGAGTGGTGGAGGGAAAGAGTAAGAGGTCCAGCAGTTCCTCTCTACCTTCAAGGCCTGGACTAAAGCAGATGGACTGGAGGGAGGGCTTGGCTTCATAATGGATGGTTAATCTTCTTCCAGGGAAAATACATACTCTCAAGTAAGATAATACATATACAGTACATAGCAATAAGGAAATGGTTTGATAAACAGGCACCAAAAGAACACCAAATAATAAGCGACAATTATGCAATGCCTGGGAAGGCTTCTCTGAACAGGATGGTTTTCAACTCTGTTTTGAAGCTGGTTAAAGAAGTGATGGCTCTTGCTTGTGGGGGAAGAAGGTTCCAGGAGTGAGGGGCAGTCAGTGAAAAGGGGCGAATCTGGGATGGGCCAGAGGAAATCCTGGGCTGAGACAGCAGACCTTGACTACCAGAACGAAGGGCCTGAGTGGGAAGGTGAGGAGAAAGAAAGTCTGATAAGTAAGGAGGGGCCAGTCCATGGAGGGCTTTAAATGTCGACAGCAGGAGCTTATACTGAATGCGGAAAGGGAGGGGGAGCCAGTGAAGGGATGCCAACACAGCAGAGATGTGGTCAGAGCGGTGGGTGGAAGTGATAATGCATGCAGCTGAACGCTGAACTGAGATTAAAGGACGGAGGTGAGAAAAAGGAAGCCCAGCCAGGAGGACGTTACAGTAATCAAGTCATGAGATCACTAGGGCATGGACCAGGATCTTGGCAGTAGAGGCAGAGAGATATGGTCGGATTTTGGCAATATTGTACAAAAAGAATCTACAAGCCTTGGCTGTGGTCTGGATCTGAGGGATACATGACAGAGAAGAATCAAAGATAAAACCAAAACTGCGGGCTTGCTGGACTGGTTGAATAAAAACGTTGTCCACAGAGAGAGAAAAGGAGTGTTGAAGGGTGGGCTTAGGAGGAAAGACAAGAAGCTCCGTCTTGGACATGTTGAGCTTCAAACGCCTATGGCGCTTGGTATCAGTAAGAGGTGTGGGGTGTGTGGACCAAACCAGGTGACACCTCAAATGGGGATGACACTATTGCTCCCAAAACATCTGCCTTTTGATAGAAATGAGTAAAACACCGAAGAGATGGTGTGAGTGAGGCAAGGGTCTGTGGGAAAAGGAAGCAGAGCCCCCCCAGGTTGTTTTTATTTTTATTTTTATTTAAATTAAACTTAAAATTCTTTTTAAATTTTCTTTGAAAACATCATGTCTTACCAAGTTTTCACTTTAACCCAATGAAACAATGCAGATGTAAATACATTTAGTCTGTGCATAAGATATTGTAATTTTAAGGTATAATTTTAATTTTGCAAGTTTTGTATGTCACAATTATTGCCATTACATTCATGGGAATGATTTATGAGTAACATTAGTAAAAAAAGGTTTCTGTATGGTGTGACATGGGAGGAGGTCTATTGGGGGGGATGTGACACCACTGGGTGGATATCATTTTTGGATTGGTGAATGCTTTTTTTTTTTAATCTATCAACAAGCTCCAAAATGTGTTTCTTGTTAGTACTATTTATCTCAATTCCTCAGGTTTCCTTCTTGGAAGTAATAGTAGGCATAGGTCTTTTCTATGTCTTCTCTGCAGAGCAGAAAGATATTTTTTCCAGCTTCTCTGAAATCTCTATGCTCTTTTAAATTCACTGTTACCCAGTGATGTGGATGCCTCCCTAGCCAGTTTACTGAATTTGAAATGAGCATTAGTTATTAAGGTTTTGAGAGCACTTCTGAGAATTCTGATCCTCTTGATCTTCCCTTTTAAGCATTATTTTTATTAGTTCTTTATTAGACAAATCCATCAGATCAAATATGATGGTAAAGGATTTACTCATCAATGTTCAGCTTCCACACAATGTCAGGTTGTAATACTGTGATCAGTGTTTCAGTAAGAAGATAATCTCACAGAAGGACCTGGGTAGAACCCTTCAGTGTTAAGTTCAGGGTTGCCTGAGTTTGTTTTACTATAATCTCTGCAAACATTTAAGACAGATCAGGGGGAAAAACAACAACAACACACACCACAAACTGTATGTGCTGTCCAAACCCATCATTTTTCAAAATGTAAGACTATTACCACCACCTTCAATCACTACCACCATCACCTTCCGTTTGGTAATGTTCCCACATTACTTTCACAATTGAAAGCAATGTGATTTTCTTTTGTGACAAAAGGAATCCAGTCACCATTGTTTGGGTTATAAAAATGACCACAACTTTAATGCAAATGTAGGGGTCATAAATCATAACACAATTGTAAATCAACCATAATAAAGTTGTCCATCAATCATAATATGCTCATAAATCATTCACAATGTGAAGTCTAAGGCATTAAGGATGTGGTTTTTCAGGCTATGTGGCCATGTTCTGGGAAGAGTTTATTCCTGACATTTCACCAGCATCTGTGGCTGGCATCTTCAGAAAACGCTGACATGGCAGTGAGTGAAGTATATATACTGTGTGACTCTTGGTTGAGAGGAAGTGATTTACATGTTAATCTTTGTGTTGGTCTGTTGTTGAATGGCAAGGCCTCAGGGTGTCTATTGAATTAGTGATCCATTTTTTCTGGTATAACCATTCACAATAGTTATAGTAATCAGTCATATTGCTGTATATAAATCAATCAAGTTATCATTATAAATCAATCACTGTCAAGATAATGTGCTCCCCTATGAACCCAGAGTTCAGGTGGAGGGTCAGAATAGATGGCCTCCACGTTCTTGAGTCTTTCTTGGCTCTGGGGGATCTCATTCCACATTTTGTGAGACTTCTGGACTTGCAATACTTGGATGAGATCTGGAATGAAGTCTTACCATATCTTGCAAGAACCATCACAATACAATAGACCACTCTGAGCAGCCACTTTGAGTGAGATGAGAATCCTTGCACTGGCCATTCTTCCCAATGGTGGTGAATTTCAAATTATTATTATTATTATTATTATTATTATTATTATTATTATTATATACTTTATATAGCACTGTAGATTTACACAGCACTACACATACAAACAATAAAATCAATAAAAATGAAACCTGCCAATGGTGTACATTCTACAAAATACATAAAAAACAATAGATAATAATACGAGATAGAATTAGATAAAAAATAAGTGGACAACCAATTAAAAAATAAAATATCAAATAAAATATCAGATAACAATTGGATAAACAATCACACAATGCCTGGGAATGCTTCCCTGAATAATATAGTCTTCAACTCTGTTTTGAATATGATTGAAGAAGTGATCACTCAGGCTCATGGGGGAAGGAAGTTCCAGGAGTGAGGGGCAGCAAGTGAGAAGGGACGAATCCGAGATGGGGCAATGGAAATTCTAGGCTGGGACAGCAGACCTTGACTACCAGAAGGGAGGGTACGAGTGGGAATGTAAGGACAAAGAAGTTGAGATAAATAATGAGGGGCCAGCCCATGCAGGGCTTTAAAAGTCAACAACAGGAGCTTATACTGAATACGAAGGGGAAGGGGAGCCAGTGAAGGGATGATAATAGAGGAGAAACATGGTCAAAGCGGCGAGCAGATGTAATAATGCATGCAGCTGAATGCTGGACAGAAATCAATGGACGGAGGTGAGAGAGAGGAAGCCCTGCCAGAAGGAGGTTACTATAATCTAGTCGTGAGATGACCAGAGCATGGACCAGTGTTGGTAGTAGAGGCTGAAAGAAATAGATGGATTTTAGCAATATTGTAGAGAAAGAATCTACACGACAGAGAAGAATAAAAAATAAAACCAAGACTACGGGCTTCCTGGACTGGTCGAATAGAAATGTGATCAACAGAAAAAGGAAAGGAGTATTGAAGAATAGACTTAGGTGGAAAAACAAGAAGCTCTGTTTTGGACATACTGAGCTTCAAGCGTGGATGCTGCATCCACTGAGAGATAGGTATAAGACAAGATGAAACTTGCTGTTCAAGCCCCGGAGAAAGATCAGGGGTGGAAAGATACAGCTGAGTGTCATTGGCGTACAAATGATAGGAAAAGCCAAAAGAACTAATGTTTTCCTAGGGACAATGTGTAGAGAGAAAACAAGAGGAGACCCAAAAGAGAGCCCTGGGGAACTCCAACAGATATCGGAACAGAAGACGAAGCTTGACCACCCGTGACCACTGCAAAAGATCTATCTGACAAATAAGATCTAAAGAATTAATAAATTTTAATCTGCCACAGTCTTTCCCATTTCTTATAATTCTGCCATCCCTAGGGACTGCCACATTTATATTCCCAAATGTCTTTTTGTCAACCACAATTATATATGAAATATCATGCTTTAATTATCGGTATTAATGATACATTTCCATAAGATTTCTTTTTTACCCTTTTAACCACTTGTCAGGCATATGGTCCTACCTTTTCTTTTGTAAACCACCCTTATCATGAAACTTCTTATAACAAGTCTGTAAATCAGTGACTGATTTAAGATGACTAACAGTTTCATCCTCTTTACACATATGACATTTACTGTCTTCAGGTATTTTTTTACCATTTGTCTTGAGGTTATTTGCTTGATGAACCTGAATGACAAATATTAGTTCTTCTGTTTCTTTCTCTGATGTTGTAACAATTTCCAGATGATCACTTTTTCCTTTCATAGTCATATTACATCCATGTAGTAGTTTATTTTGCCAGGCTTTTAGGTGACTTCTCATAATACTTTAATAGATATTTTTTGTTTTTTCATTGTTTAACACATTCCCCCTATTTTTCTATTTTATTTTTTTCCTTTATAGAATCACTCAAAGGTCTTCAAAATAGTATTCACTTGTAATAATACCAGTCTGTCATGAGCCAATTAACCCATCTGATACTTCTTGTCTCCAATGTGAGAACAAGACAGTGAACATGTTTTTAATTGAGGTTTCTGCAATTTAAGTAAAATGCCTCAACTGATTTCTTTTCCCTATGTGAACTGTGTGCACACAGAGAGAGCAAGTGCAGAACGATTGGCTCAAAAAGACTGAAACAATTCTTTTGCTTTTGCTTCTTAAAAGTCAAGACAAGGCAGCCACACTTGCAGTTTAGCTATAATTTGCACAATTCACACATAAGTTATGCAAACTGCACATATACAAAATGTCTGGCTTCTTGTTTTCACACTCCAGAATGGGAAAATTGAGGATTTACATTCTTTGATTTGAATTTTAAAAAAAAAAAGCTAAAAACTGCCTCACAAAATTTGTACAGAATAACTGTATCTTGATTTACATATTTATCCTGAATGTTCAGATCAGGCCAGTTCACACTGGAATCCCTAAAAACTGAATTACTCAG
The DNA here is from genome assembly GCF_019175285.1 of Sceloporus undulatus. NCBI lineage: Eukaryota > Metazoa > Chordata > Lepidosauria > Squamata > Phrynosomatidae > Sceloporus > Sceloporus undulatus. The sequence goes on along the minus strand of NC_056525.1, from coordinate 35,857,949 downwards.
GATCGTTACTAGACACTATGAGAAACATGTCACCTTTATTAGATATGCAGTTTCCAAGCCAAAACTACATTTTTAAAATGGATAAAGTATCCCAGTTGACCTGCCACATTTCATGGCATTGTGCTCAATTTGTTGTTTCTGATTTGATTCATTTTAGGCTACAGCACTGAGTTAAAGCTGAATCTTCATTTCACAGCTCTAGAAATCTATTATAATGCAGTAAAAACACAGTTTACTCCCAGGTCCTTTATGTGAAGAGCAAATTCTGTTAAACAAGAAACATTATTCCTTTATTTAAGATTTCATGCATGGATGTCTACTAGAGGGGTGAGTCAAAGCAACCTAGTAGACTTCCATTACAACATTTGAGAAAAACTATGCCACATCAAATGTTCACTTTCTGGAATACAACTAGTATTTGTCATGTCACTACCAAAGAATAGCTGGCTTATTTCAGATTGTTGTGTTCATTTGTTGGGAATATTTATAAAGCAATAATTTTTATAAGCAAAAATATTCATAAGCAGTGAGCTTAGAGAGTGATATGTGGGTAAATACATTATTGAACATGTTTCTATTGGCTAAAATGCAAAATTTCTGAAAGCAACCTTAAAAAACAGTTGCCTGCTAGCCGAGCAGACCGTTTTGCCGCTAGAGGCGGCAAAAACTACAAGCCCTAGTATGCACTGGGGCTTGCCCTGGCTTCCTATTGGTGCACGAGGCGGAAGGGGCGGTCCTTCCACCCCGCGGCACTCTGGGAGTCGGGCTCAGTGGTGCAGAGCTTCCGGTCCTCCAGGGCAGCCCATTGGTTGGGCTGCCTTGGAGGAGGAGTTCCGCAGCACACGTTGTGGGGGGGCGGGGCTTAGGCCTATATAAGGCCATGCTGAAGGCCCCGTACCCCAGTCGGTGCTTGGCTTCGCACGGTGCGGAGCCAAGCTAGGAAAGGAGGAAGACAGGAGCAGCTTCCCCCACCCACCCACCACTGTTTTGTGGTTTTTTTGTTACAACTTGGGGCGGCAGCATAGGCCAGGATCTGCACGGTGTGGTACCAGGGCTCTGGAGCTCTGGTTGGGAGTCAATAGATACCCGGGGGCAAATAGGGCAGGCGTATGGCCATTGCGGGGGCCATAACGTGGGAGCGCCTCCCGGTGACTAGAGGCTTAGTGAATATGTGAACGCATGGCATGTTTTGCGGTCAAGTTGTGTTCCTTAGCCCCTAGGTCATCCCAAGCACCTGGTGGGTGCCAGGTTTTTGGATAATCAGATAAACGTGGGGTTGTTTGATTTCGCAGATCCTGACCTCATGTTTGGTGCCAACCCTTACCAATTGCTTGCTAATAAAGTTGTGGCCTTTCTTCCAAACTTGTTGTTATGTGTGGTTATTTGCAGCAGCATCTGAGGCAAGAGGCAATAAAAGTATGGATTTATTTATTTATTTGTTGAATTTTGAGCCCACCTTTCTCCCAGGATGTGATCCAAGGTGGCTTACAGTAATGTCAAACAAGATTAAGACATAATCATATTTTACAAAAGTTTTTTTTAAAAAAATTAACAATATTGCTTTAAAATTGTGGTTAAAACCATATAAAACAGAATTAAAACATAGTTACTTAAAAAGATGAAAAAAATAGAGCACACCACTTCCCAAAAATGTTACATATGTTAAATCTGAACTTTCTTGAATAAAAAGGTCTTCACCTGCTGGAAGAAAAAGTACAGGCAGAAGGCCAACCAGACTTTCACAGAAGGGACTACCAAAGCCTGAGAGCAGTCATGGATAAGGTGATTTCCCATGTCCTTACCAAATGTGCCTGTGAAGCTGATGGGACTGAGAAAAAACCCTCTCTTGAAGATCTTAAAGCTTAAACTGGCTTTTATAGGGAGGTATAGGTCTTTCAGATAGGCTAAACACAAACTGTGTGGGGATTTGAAGTTCAAAAAGCCACACTTTGAATTGCATCCAGAAATAGATCAGCAGCTAGTGAAGTTGTCTCAAACTGGAGTGTGGAGAATTCACATGATCCCTGTAAATAGCCTGGCCACAGTATTTTGAACCTAGTGTTTCTGAATAGTTTCCAAAGACATGATATGTTTTCTGTTGCCAGAGTTGTGTGTTTTCATGGCACTTGTGTGTGAAATAAAGCGGCTTCAAACTAGCTTGAATATAAACTGTTCAGATGATGTAAAAAGCAAATCTGGGATGAGATGACATGAAGCTGTGCTCTGGGGCTAAAAGCCAGAGTAAAAAGAAGCTCAGATATTCTGACTCTATGTGGAAAATATGCATAATTTTACCAGAAAATGAACAGTGTGCTGCCAACACAGGAATGTGGGAAAGCAAGGCAGCATAGGGAAATGGTCTGGAGCATGCTCTCTGGGACCAGTGAGATGCAGCCACCTATGCCATTCTTTGCCATATGGGATATTTGTTTAAGTGTATGTGCACACGTGTGGCCAGCCACACCATCCATCTGTCACACAACTCATGATGGTGACAGTATGAAAAATATGGCAAGATTCTAATAATGCAATGGATGTAATTATAATGTACACAAACCAGACAGTTCAACAAAGGGGGAGGGGGGTATTAGGTGAACTGAAGGAAAGAGGATAATTGCCAGTCAGAGGTACTGCATAAATGCAATGGTGCATATGCATGATGGAGAGGCAGGCGAAAAATAACAGTGGCACGACTTGACACTGTGCCATGTGGATTGCCCTTGGGTGTTAGCACACATTGGGAGTAGGTGGTGCAGATAGTGGGATTTCCATCCACTTTCAGAAAACCCAGGATCAAATCAAGTTGCTTTTTTCTGTCAGTCTGCTTTAGAGACAGTTCTGAAAACCGCCAAGATTATTAAATCAGCTGGGGGTAAATGATAATGATAATGTTAATTTTTTTCATGAGACTCTGTCGTGCTTTTGTACAGCTTCTAATAAGGTTGTGTAAACTAAGTTTGGAAAGAATATTCATTATTATTTGTTTCCACTTTGAAAAATGAATATTCACAACTATTTGTTTCAGCGTTTCTGATAGTTTAAAAAACAATCTGCTGGAAAGAAGAATAGATTAGTGAGAATTTTGCACAATTTTCTCACAATGTACTTATGTACTGAAATGTTATGGAAATATTATCTCACAAGAAAAATATGTGGGGATTACACACACACACACACACACACACACACATCAGGGTGTCACCTCTCTACAGAATAATTCCTCTGGTTAATACTTCTGGTCATTCCAATACAAGGAGAATACTACAGATGTATTATTCATTTTCTCCCATAGTGGGAAGAACAGTACCTTAATTATTCACTCTCACATGTGAAGCCAAAATAGTTGAGATTTACATGCTTAGTAGGAGTTTTTAATGTTTTAATGTATCTTTCTATCAGTTCTGTTGTAGAAAATATTTTTACAATAACAAATACCATTTTATAGGCTTTTGTTCTAAAATTGCTGTCCGTTTCCACAATGACCTCATTTTGTCATTAAGAATAGTGTCTGGTGTTCTAGATCAGCTACTTATATATGTTACTACTTTAACTAGTTATTTAACTATCATAACTATCTAAGGTACATAGCTAAGTAGTATCTTCCAGCCCAATTCCCCCATGCTGATTTACTGGACAGCAGTCACTATAAGCAATAGGTGTCTGTTCTCTTTTTGATCAGGATGTAGCAGCCAGTGATTTTCCCATCCACCACCTTCATCCAGACAGTGATTTTCATTGTGACTGTCAGAAGCAAAATCCTGTTACAATTCTTCCTCACACTGGAGATCACAGATTTCCATTTATCACAGCTGGTATGCCCAGTAAGTCATGAATGGGAACCATTACAATCCCTACATAATCCCAACACTATTAAATATGAAAGAGTTTTGAATAAAAATCAGTTATGAATGTGTAACTCTAGGCCATTGTGAATTTAATTCATTTATGTTAGTATGCTATATTTTTATGAGTTTTTACATGGATTTTTAAAAAAATAATTACATTTACAGTTCTTTGTGGGGGAAGATACAAACTTGAAACACATCAAAAGAAATCTTGCACAGTAATGTGCAAAAGTGACAAAACACTGGTTTAAAGTGAAGCGGTGGTGGATGGGAAGGGAACCATTTAAAACCTTAGAATCATAGAATTGTAGAGTTGGAGGAGACCTAGAGGAACATGTGGAGACTGCCCCATGAATTGAAAATCCATTTCAATGCAGACCTTACTACTATAATTTCTTTATACTTGATCATATCTTCCCATCTCTACTTTTCGTTTTTTAAAACATGTACTGTTGTATAATATCTAGTTGTCTTGGATTATTTCATTGCAGACATTTTCTTAACATTCTTGGATTTCTTGATTTCTGCAGAACAGTCGTATGACCTGAAAGGCTAGCAGCCACATGTCCAGGGGGCTGATAATAGCACATGACATAGACCTATGTCTCCTCCTGCCTGAAGCTATTCACCTTCCATTTTCCACTCTTGTAATTCATGCAAGGGGTTGCTGAGGCAAACACTCCTGGGGCCCTGACTAATACACGTGGATATTTCAACTTGCTGGAAACTGATACATAATAAAGTTGCAGTCTTCTGCGTCTACTTACTACCTCTGGTTTCATCTGCAAGCAAGAAACATTTGCAATATTTACACATCTATTCTAATGCATTCCAAGTCTTTAAATATGCTGTTTTCCATCCACGGTTTTATAGATTTAAAGCAGTGAAAATTGTACACATCTCTTATAATAAGATTCAAATTGTTATCATTTTCCTATTATCCTTATTGTTCCTAGAAGAAATCATAAGCTATGTTTTAAAGAAAAATGCAGTAAACAAACAAACTCCAAGCTTTTTGCTTGCAAAGAAATACACACTTCAGTGGTGAGACTTCTTCATTTAATAACCAGCATTTGATATTGGAAATTCCTTAGTAAAGCCACGATTTTGTAAAAGTCTATAATATTTTCTTTTTTTTACTTACATTTCTCAATATCAACAGCAAGTTCCACCCTTGCTGCTACTACCATGTTGCTGCTGGGATTACATGCTAAACCAGTAGTAAATAACTTGGGACTTTCTAAAAAGTCTTTTATAGGCAGCCTTCTTGGCATTTGATTACCATGACAGAGGAAGGTGGGAGTCTAAGAAACTCTGCTGACAACACAGCAGACCTTTGCCTCAGGCAAAACAGAATGAGTTTCTACAGTTTCCAAATCAGTGTGATTTATAGCCCAAGGCTATGCCTCATTATTTTTGCCCAGCCAAGGTCATATATTAGGGGTGCAATGGGCTTGCCAATTCCCTTGCCAACACTGCTGTGGTGCAGTAGCCAAGGAGTCTTATCATGAATGGAAACAAGTGAGCTAGAGTTTCTTGGTGACTGTATCTGCTCACAGTAAGCAGGCAGTTAGAGATTTCTTTGAATATTAAGCAAAAGGGATAGTATTGGTATTAGTCTATTTGGTCAAATTAGAAGTCCACATGACTGATACTGATTTTTTTGAACAGCTAAATTGAGAGAAAGCTTGAAACTTTTATGATGTATAAATAAATAAGCTGTGGCTCCTAGCTAAGCAGCTGTTGCGATAATTGTGCTATCCACATGTTTTATTTGAACAACATGTTCAAAGATACCTCATAATGTTTCCAACAGGCCTTGGAGACACAGCATTACACAATCATATGGAAGGAAGAACTCAGGAAGTTAACACATCCTAATCGTACTCTCAATCAGATAACACCACATCACTATCTGTCTAGAAGTTTTTAACTGTGTAATCCAAGACAAAGTATTCCTTCATCAAGCCAGGAACAAAGTGAACTATAGCATGATGCCTGGAGGGCAAAGCTTTGCAGGACATTATCTGCTACTATCTCTTTCAAAAATGGAAAACAAGTCAGAATGATGGTCTGGTTTTATAATACAGAAAGAGTCTGGATTAATTTATGGGACAATGTAAAATTTACTTAAAACAGATAAAACAAGAAAATCTTTGTTGGTAATTTCCTTGAAGGATCAAAACTCCTATACTAATCTGTATAGGATTCCACATCACCTTCAATTTTTTAATTTTACCCCCACCCCTAATTAGCAGATGGGATTAGAAAGCTAGTTATCTACCATGATTTGAGCATTAACCTTTTTTCATTTGCAACCTAAGAGTATAGCATTTGTCCCCAAATAATAGTATCCAAGCATGTCTAATTTCATAATACTGCCTGCTAAAGCTTAATTTAACAGGAGTGTTGACAGATAATTTAGAATAGGAAAGAAAACTCCAGCAAGACTTGTGATGCTCATTGGCTGCTCAGCATTCTCAAGTTTTTGTGTTTACCACACTGCATTTTTAGAGTTCAGAATGATCACATTATTTACATGATCATTATTTACATGATTAGAAGGAGCCCTGGTAGCACAGTGGTTAAATGCTGGTACTGCAGCCACAACATTGTAAGTTGGGGGGGGGGCTCCAAGGTTGACTCAGCCTTCCATCCTTTTGTAAGTTGGTAAAATGAGTACCCAGCTTGTTGGGGGCAATTACACATTGTAAACCACTTAGGAAATGATAGTTCACTGATAAGTGGTACAGAAATGTACTTGCTATTGCTATCAGGTGTGGCATTATGCAATTAAAGTTAATTTTTCCTAGTGTTACACAAGACTACATTAGACTGCTATCTTTTTGTATACATTGCACACCATAATAAATTAGTGATGCTCCTTTCCAGCACTTAATGTAAGAAGTAACAATCACAAGTGTGAATACAGACAGCCATTTCACTAAATTGTTGTATGTGATGCTAGTTTGTTACCACTTTGGTGAGCCAGTTTCCAAAGGATAACTAATGAGAAGGGCAGGGGATCTTTTATCATGAACCATGCAAATGTATGCCAAAATTTGAAATCACTTTGCAATATTAGACACACAGGCAGACAAATGCATACAAGCTATTTTGTCTTCAGTGGCTAGAAAAAGTAAAATAGATTAACTGTCACTCACAAAATGCTAATGAAGACTGCAGGTGATGCATGCTCCTCAAACATAGCTAACATTTCCTTTGGCTGATGACTGGAACTAAAGAGTAATATTATCCATAATACAATGTATTTTGTAGGCTCCTGCTATTAGCATCTTCTACATAGTCCCTAGAAACTGTATTATTTTTACCGGGTATAAATAAAGCTAAATGGAGCAACATGTAAATGTAAAAGTGGAAAAATGAAGTGGCTAACAAAGCCAATGTGAGCTCTTTGGTGATGCATACAGACCATTAAGAATTTCATTAGGTTTACTAAAAGGTCATTAGTGATAAAATCTCTCTCCTTTTTTACTTTACCTACTTCCCAGACATTATAGTCAGTTCTGCTTTCCAAGCTCTGTAACCCATTGACATTAATTAGAAAGCTATATATTAGAGGAACAGTTTTAATGAGCTGTTATTTCAAATGACTTTATTGGCGAACAGCATTGTTCAGTTTAATAGCATATAAAATGACAACTACAGAAATTGCTTTGATAGGATTATAGCATCTAGGTGTTATTCCATCTCCTGTACTGTATCCCTTTTAGTCCTCAGTGTAAAGACTATTTTGTGTGTGTGTGTGTGTGTGTGTGTATGCACACACATGCACAGAGACACACACACTGCACTTTGCTTCATAGGAGCTATGAAAGGTTTTATGTGTGTTTCACTTCCTCAGAACAGCACATAGAGTCCCTCATCTGGTTTTGCAATGAACAAAACAGGATGACATTCATCTTTTTAAATATACAGTTGGCCCTCCGTTTTCATGGGTGATCCATCCTGGACCCCCTTTTAAAAAGGAGGCTCATGCTTATTCAAGCCCCATAGGCTTGTATGGGGTGCAGCCCTGTGCACACAGCCCGGGTGCGTGCACCAAGTGTGCGTGCCATTGTAAATAGCGGAGGTCACCCCTCCAGGCATATTCAAGGACGCAGATCTCAGATCCACGAGTTAGGAGGGGCGACTGTAGTGTCTCACATTCCCATACTCTCCAATGTTTAATAGATAAAACTGAGCCATGTGCAGTCAACCAAATCACATTGTGGTCAAGATGACAAAATGTAATAATGAGGTAGAACACGCATGTTAGGAGAGGCTGTAGCAGTTTATTTTTGCCTGAGCCTACTGGAAAGGAGAAGACTGTCTCCTCCCCTGCCCACTGCTGAGTTACCTAAATGTAAGTTCCTTTCGCACTTTGAACTCAGTTTGCAGCAACTGAAGTAAGCTGAAGAATAAAGGGAGCAAATGAGAGGAGAATAAAGAAATGGGGACATTTTAAAAGTATCTGAAAAATCAGGCAGAGTCTAAGTCCAATACTCAAACCTCTATACCACATTGGCTCTCTATATCTGTTCTTACATGTAATTAAACAAAAATGCAGCTCCGTGCTAGCTATTCAATGTAATGTCTTGTGTGACCGAGATGTGCAAACTCCCATTGAAAGAAATGGAAATGAATTGTGCTGTTAAATACATATATCACCTAACAATGACTGCAACAGCAGTGACCTTATCACTAATTAGCTTTCATGGCTCATTATTTCACCAGGCACTTTCCATTTCTCAAAAGGTAAATATAGCCATTCCTCTTCAATAATATGTATGTTGTTTATTTTTAATTAACAAACAAACCTATGTTTTTGTTTAATATGTTGTATCAAGAACTTTCCATGTTACTTCAGGGCAGAAATTCAGGTCACATTTTCAATAAGCACATTATTAAAGCAATATGAGTGTGGCTGGAGAACAAAAAGTTAGAACAAAGGGGTTAATATGTTTAGTTTATCATTAATAACCTAAAAACTCTCATTCATTTGCACTGAAGTCAGAAGGGGAAAATAACTATTATGTTTATGTGAAATTGCCAATTGACATAAAGTTAAATTCTTTGCACTATAAGAGATTCAATTGGTGCTTAGAGGTTCAATCAACTCTGCTATCCTTCTGGTGCCAAGTAAAAATAGGCATGTTTGCTAAAGCTTTGAGTCCCTGATTAAATTTATCTAAAGTTGCATGTGTGTCTAATTTTTAAAAGGTTAACTGGCTTTAAATTGTCATATTTTACATGTTAAATGGCTGATTATGCTTTTAGCCTTTAAATTATTTTTACTATTTTAAAAAAGTATTATTAATCTATTAAATTAATTTATCACAAAAAAATTTAAGTGGTCTTGAGATCCTCTGATATAGCAATTGTTGTTGTGTGTCTTCAAGGCGTTTTTGACATATGTCAATACAAAGGTGAACCTATCATGGGGTTTTCTTTGCAAGATTTAATCACTGGAGATTTGCCTTTGCCTTCCTCTGAAGCTTAGAGAACATGGCCACATAGCCCGAAAAACCCACAAAAAACTGAGGGAGTGTGATTTGCTCAAGTCACCCAGTGGGTTTCCATGGCTGAAAAGCTCTGATAAAGAGTGAGATACAAAAACTATGTAAATACATTTTGCTAGTTGTTTATGTCACAACTATGTCCATATTCTTAGTCATATTTTTTTCTTTGTTGAAGAAATGTCTACCAAGTTTATAATAATAATAACAGTTATTTATTTATACGCCACTCTTCAGCCAAGGCTATCAGAATGGTTTGCAATTTATTAAACAGACATTAAGTACAGAGATTTGTTTTGAAAGCATATTTGTCTCCAAGTACTCTGTTGACTTATGACAACCCCATGAATTTAATAGAATCATAGAGTTGGAAGAGACCACAAGGGCCATCCACTCCAACCCCCTGCCATGCAGGAAATTGAAGGCGGGATACAGACCGCCCCTTTGGGGCGGCCTGCACCCGCCCCTTTCCCTGATGGATTGGAGCCTCAGCTGCCACAGTGGCAGCCCCGGAGGCCCTGATCCGCTGCTTTTCCAGGCCTTGGGGAAGTGGCAAAGAGCAGCTTCCCCACGGCCTGGAAAGGGGTGTCCTTGGGGCTTCATGCCCCAAGGACATTCCGACAGCGGCGGAGGAGAGAGAGAACGGGGCTGCTTGGCCCCTTTCTCTTTTGTATCACTGGTGCAGCCCTGTAAAGGCTGTGCCAGTGATACAAGTGGTGGAAGGAGCTTTGTTTCAGAGCTCCTTCCGGCGCCGCTGAAAGGGCACCACAAGCAGCCTGCAGTGGCACACGTGCATCACGCACGTGTCGCTCCATTTGGAGGTGGCGTGGCCATGACGTTGTAATGGCAGCACCCATGTAGACAGGGCACTGCCATTACCATGCCACGTTTACATGCTAGAGTTGAGGGGCGTCTGTAAAGGATGCCTGAGGCAACCCTAGCATGTATCCAGGCTGGCGCAAAGCTTTGAATCTTGTCACTATGCCTGATGAAAGAAGTGCCCCTCCACTCCTCCAACCACTTCCCACAACTCACACCTGACAATCCAACACAGTAAGTACGAAGGTGCCCTCTGTGCTGCCACTTTGGGCAACCTTTAGACAATGTAGTCCTGTCCTCTCACTCCTGTTCTCACATCGATCCTCCCTCCCTCATAATCCTGGCAATTGAAAAAAAGAGGTTGACAGCATGGCCTTTTTTTTAGACTAAAGCTACATCCTCAAATGCATTTGCAAATGCATCTGAGGAAGTAGATATTCATCTATGAAAGCTCATGCAGTCAACTTCTTTCTTTCAGTTAGTCTCAAAGTTTCTACACAATCTCACTACATGCTGATTATACAGAGCAGAGCAAGCCAGTCAGATATGAGAAAGACAGCCAGGTATGCAACCCTTGTTTCTCTCCCTCCATTGCTCAGAATACACCAGCACACACAAACTGAAAAAAATAACAGGCATACACCCTTTTCTCATTTCACGGTCAAGTAATGAATTACAACTATCATCCCTTCAGGCAAAAGGTAACTCAATTCCAGCTTGTTATTGCAAAAAGTAACAACGTAGCTACCAAAAAGCTCATTGCAAAGTGAGTTCCTCTGTCACTTTGTACTAGGCAACTCTCCCCATTTCCCCCAAAATGTAATATAAATGGAGAAAGCCAGTGATAAATTTTAACACCACAGGGAGGGAGAAAAGGCAATACTTGTCAAACTGCACATAATTACTTGTCAGATTTTGAACTTCTATAAGTCATGCATTATACTTTCCACTTTGAAGCTGATCAATTGATCTCTTGAATCAATTTACTGATAAATGTTCAGAGTATAATATGTAGCTACCCACCACCCCTCCTTTCTGTTATAATGGCACATGTGAGTCATCTTCTCTTAATGTAATGTAGGGTGCAACTACATGATCCACATAAATTAAAAGTAATCAAATAGCTAAAATTGAAGGTGAGTATGTGTGAAACCAAATATGCTCCCCACCAAACTCTCCTGGAACCCAAACATCTCCAATAAAAAAAGTGTCTTAAAAATTGTGATTTGGAACCATTCAAGTTTCCAGAACATTCTACACCACACTTTAAAGTTGAGCACAGTTTCAAATAAAGCTGCTAGGTTGCAATTCATTTGCATTCAATCATGTGTTCTGGTAACTACTTCCCACCAGAGTGAAAAGAAAAGCTATGTCAACTGGCCCTTGCTGTAGCATATTCATTTTAAAATAACTTCTTACAATTTCCCCAGGTATCTGTGAAGAAAGTCATCTGGATATTACTATTGGTTTTTAAAGAACAATTATTGAATTGCTGAATTACTAAGTAGTCTATTTAGTTAAATAGTGCTGTAATTCAGACTGAAGAAATGATACATTTTTAATAGTCTTTCTTTGATTGTGGAATAGGAATGTTGTTTTAAAATAGAATTGTTTATGTTCCCCTAATTTGCATTCACAGTACCCCTTGGGAAACTCTTCAGTATCCATCCTTCCTCTATAATGGGGAAAAAAATTCACAAATAAAGAACTGCAAGAAATCAAACAAATGTTCTATCTACCCTAAAGAACAAATCATTGTTGGAGATCCTTTCATGCCTTGTATGGATCAGACACTCCCACAGGGCTTCTTGTAGTCTGCATTTAAATTCTAACTAACAGGCATCACTAGAAACTACTAAGAGCTTGGAGAGAAGCAAACTAAAGTCTTTAAAAATAATATTCTCCCATTCTTTTCCCTTGCAAACATTAGACTTAATAGTCCATTTGATTCATATAATTACAACTACAAAGGCTTTAGGCAGTAAGAAACAAAATCAGAAAGAAGGCTAGGCACAAGCATGTAAGGGAAACATTCATTTTCTAGTTTTTCAAATTGATTCTTTAAAAACGTATTATCTTTTTCTCTGTGATCCCTGAAAATTGTCATATTCCAAAATTTGTAACATAATTAGATTAACTGAGAAATTTACTTATCAATAATTTATTTCACATAACATTTTATATGTACAATGTTTTGTGAGTTTTTGTGTGTTCATATATGTGTAACAATTTTGTGCAATATTTAATGAATGATTGGAGAAATCAATCCCTTGCTGATCAGGGCTGGAGTGCCCAGAGGCCGCTCTTTCTGGCTTTCTGCTTTGGCCCTTTCTTTTATTTCTGGGCCAAATCTGTACCACTGTACAGAAGAAAAGAGCAAGGCATACGGAGGCTGCTGCTCTGGTTTTTAGAGAATTACATGAATTTACAGTTGAAAGGAGCAATAACAGCTATTTAGTCCAATCCCTTGCCATGCAGGAATACACTACTGAAACAGTCCTGAAAGATACCCATCCAACCTCTGTTTAAAGACCTCCAAAGTGGAAGAGTCCACCACCCTCAAAGGCAGTCTATTCCACTCTCAAACACTTTTTACAGTAAATGTCTTTCTAATATTCAGGTGGAAACTGGTTTGTTGTAATCTGAATGTATTTATTCTCATTCTAGTCTCTGGAACAGCAGATAATAAACTCACAGCATCTTCTATATGACATCTCTCCAGATATTTGAAGATGGCTATCACGCCATCTCTGAGCCTTCCCTTACCCAACTGCCTAAATTGATCCTTATAAGGTATGTTTTCGAGACTTTTTATCATCTTGGCTGCCCTTCTCTGGACAATCTTCCAGCTTGTCTGTATTCTTGAACTGTGGAGCTTAGAATTGGACACGGTATTGATGGTGGGGTCTGAATAAATCAGAACAGAGTGAAACTATTACTTCCCTTGATCTGAAAACTATACATATTTTACCTTGTTGCTGTCACTATTCATCCAGGGACTGGAAGTTCCTTGTTGTGATGTAGGTCTCAGCAAGTGCTTAGCCATGCTCACTCCTGATATCAAACCTGACTCTTTCATGCCAGCAGGATAAACAATACTTCCCCATTCAAACCTGCCTTCATTATTAGTGTTAGTATTTTTCTGGTATAGAATTTCAGTAAACTATAGCTAACAGGTTGCAATAAAAAACAAAATGAAACCCTATGCAAAAAATGCCATGTACCTAATGCAACTTTGTGTTTTTGTTTCTTTTTTTATTTTAATGCCAACTGCCTGTGTTATATGAAAACTAGTTATTTATCTTAATGTGTTTAAGTGTATTTTGATTGACTCGTCTATTTATGGACATGAAACAGTGGGGGAAACCTTCCATATATAAGCCATGCTCAGAATGGAAAATATTCACACACACACACACACACATCACACATGTTTTAATGGTTCAAAATTCTTTCCTGATCTTCAAGCAACACTGACAAGAGGTATGTTGGATTGATTGACAAGAACCTTTACAGTTCATCGATAATTCTGTGCAAATTTTCACGTTGTGTGTATTGTGTGTGAGTGTGTATATGTGTTTTCTAAGCAAGATGCAATACATTCTGAGAAGGAAAACAAACAATATAGAATTAAAACCAACAATTTAAGCAAGGTCCCTGACTTATAATCATATGCTCAAGTTTTTGTTTGTTTGTTTTGTTTTGTTTTGTTTTGTTTTTGTTTTCATACAGATATGCCACTTGGTATGCTTTCTTATTCTAGCCAACCTAATGTACTGGGACAAAAAAAAAAAAAAACATCCTTGACATTTTGTGGTAAAAAAAAAAAAAGATGCAGAGAAAGTGCTGTGATTGCTAATATGAGAAACACTCCTTCCTCTAGAAGAGCAGAAGACAGCTGTAATCTGAAACTACACTACCTTCATAAACAACTTTTTAAAAATAAAGGTGTTAAGTGTGTTTTTCATAAAGGCAAAAATAAAACAACCAGTTGCTTGCTGCATTCCCATGGAGAGAAAAATGTCACTGGAATTCAAATCAATGGCCACCCATCAAGAGTAAGTATCTCTGCACAGATTTCCAAATTATTTTGCTGTGTACTGGATTAGAAAAGTAGGAAGAGTAAATATGATCCACATTACTTTTAAGTCACTGTGAGGCTTCATAGTGAGGTGGGTCAGTGGGTGAGATTAGTTCCCATTTATTGAAGCAAGGAAGGGAGGACAGTAGCAAGTAGTTACCCCTCATTTTATGTTCATTTCTGAAGTGAAATCAAACAAAAGTATACTTCAAAGGAAGCTTAGGGATGGCTTTTTCAGAGGGACATTGAGAATTATCCTTTACATCTGATGTTAAAGGTATTGTGCTATCCACTGAAAATTACTATGAAGTTGGAAAATGTTCACTCAGAACATTTTTAAGTTTTTTATGATTATATGATTTATACCACATCACATTTTTAGGATCACATTGAGCCTCATTTAAAATCTGTACATTTTGTACAGACCCCACATAGTTAAATCCTAACCACTGCTTTTAATTAAACTAAGCCACAATTTTAATATTTCACTGCACATTTATTTCCTGGTAACCTCTTATATTAATATCCTCTATGTCTCACATTTTCAATCACCTGCCCACTCTGAATAGTAGTTGTTTGCTACTGTGTAAATTCTGTCTGCATGCTGGTTTTACAACTAACACAGAACAGGCTGTGTCTGTGCGAGAATGTATGTCTCATTTTCTAATTCCTATGCATATACTGACATGACTGAAATTAAAAATATAAACCTAGTTCTTTATAAACAAGACTGTAGAGAGAATTTAGAGAATTTAAGTTCCGATTTCCTAGCGCCCATCAATCCTCCATCTTGAACTTTGCATTTCAGCATATCACCAGGAACCAGTGAACAAACAACTGTAAAGACCCTCTTCCCTTTCAATGTGTTCAGAACTAGAAGTAATGAGTGTGTGTGTGTGTGGGGGGGGGGGAGAAAACCTTATTGTAGTGGAAAGTTGTGTTATTCAATGCTCTTAGGAGAATTTCATCAAGCTGTGAATAAAGGAGTCTCAGGAAAAGGAGGCAGTTTAAAAAGACTGAAAATTTCATGTAGGTTAAAACCAGCTCTTATTAATGGATTTCAGATCTGGGAGTGGGGGATCTAGAAAAACAAGAAATGTATTTCTGTTCCCTAGTTTGTGATGTTTGTAATGCCTTCAGAGTTCTACTAGTATCAGACATGGCATTGGAGACATTGCTCTTTACTGAGCATTAGCCTTTCCTGGTTGTATCTCTAATTAATTGTTCATTTTATTTAATTTAATCTAAAACAAACAGTAATAAGTTCAATAGACTGTTGCAGGGGGTACAGTAATGATTCATAGGTTTTGATCCTACATAGTTATCCAAGCTTTTGTGTAACTACACACAGGACTGAGCAATATCGAGCTGACATTCACCTGGTGTAAAAGTGACAATTTGAGTGATTAGCCTTCCTTAGTCGGAAATCCATGAAAGAAGAAACACTACTAAGAAGCAAGGAGAGTTGCACCTTTGATGGAGAAAATCAGTTCAAAGTTTAGCAAAGTGAAAAGGAAAGAGATTCCATGGTTAGTGTGATGTTTTCCTTTGCTCTATAAAAATGGAGCAAAGAAGTAATCTCCATTCTAAATCACATAGATAAGTGTAAATCCAATCTTTTTGATATGTCAACCCAACCCTCCTTTTCCACCAAAAGCAATCATTTCTAACTTATGTTTTTCCAGCTTTAAGATAGGCAGTACTTTCAGCATACTACATAAATAGACAGTAAGACTGAATAAGGCATGTTTAGCCTGGAGAAGGCTGAGAGTTGCCATGTTTAAATATTTGAAAGTATGTCATACTGAAAATGAAGCAAACTCCCCTGCCCCGCTGGCTGCTCTAGAGATTAGGACATGGATCAATGAATGCAAGCTACAGGAAATTAGATTTCATTAAACATCAGGGAGAAGTTCCTGATTGTAAGATCTGTTTGACAGTGGAACACACTGCCTCAGATGTGGTGAAATCCTCTCCTTGAAGAAACAGAGGCTGACTGACCATTTATTGGGAGTGTTTTGATTGTGATTTCTTGCATGGCAGGAGGTTGGATTGGATTGCCCCTGTGATCTCTTCCAGCTCTATGATTCTATAAGGGTGTAATGGCCCTCTTTTAAAGAAAAAAGTGTGATTTTTGGGCGTAATTTCCCCGCCTCAAATGATGCACAACAACCTTAAAACACATGAAAATACCTCCACCTTGTCCCCTTAAGCATCCCAGAACTGCATAATATCTCCAAATATTACAGTTTTCTTCTGTAGTTCTTCTCAAAATGGTGCTGGGAGTGATATGATGTTATCTCCTGTTACGACTTGCTCTGGGATATGCAACCTGTGGTGCTCAGGGAGAGGAACTAACCCCTGGCTCCCATGTAGCTGCTTACCCCTGTCTTGGGGACATTTGCAGCTAAATGTCGGTTGATTTTTTTTTTGTCTGTCACTTTTGCTATCCTATGTTGCATTTTCTGATACATGAGCATATCTTCTTTATACCTTACAAGACCATTCTTTGTAATTACTCCTGTGCACACTTTATTTATATATTTCATTTCATTTATATGCCATCTTTTTCCTGGAGTGGGACCCAAGACTATAGCCTTATATTGCTGTTGTCCTGCCTCATTCTACTTAATACAGATATCAAATATTCCTAGAGTATCCACCATGCTAGAAAGTCTTTGAAACTTCGACAGTGGTGATGTGGCTGAATTTCATTCCTGTGTTTGTTTGTTTGCTTGCTTGCTTTAAGAATTGACTAAAATGGAAAGTGTGTTCATATTTGGGATGGAAGCCATGTGAAACATAAGAAATTCAGTTTTAGAAATGAAACTGACAGATTTCTCATCCCTTTCAAACAGCAAACAGTCTCTTCGAACATACAGTAAATGTTACCTTTTTAAGTGTTGTAACTGCTGTTTGCTTGTAATTGCTCATCAGTTCATGCAAATTCTCTGAAAGCAAGGTTGTACTGTGGTAAGATTCAATTTATAGTTCATCAGGTCTATGGATGAAACACAACTCTGAAAGACTGTCAGCTTGGTACTCATGACAACCAATGATAAAAACAAAACTGTCTTGATATACTTGCAAGCTCTTCTCCCTCTGTCATATGCTTCCGCTCTAATGTACAACACAGTGACATACAAGGGATTTCCTATGTGCAGAGATGACTAATAATGGCAAATTGCAGAAGCCTTTTAGTGACACACACAAAGCTGAAACTATTCAACATAGTTGTGGGTTTGTTTGTTTTTATTTGCACCACATTGGAACATCTTGTTTCCAGATGGTAAAGACTCAGCACATTAATCTTGCTAGAAACACCCAATCCTCTGCTATCTACTTTTACAGCACAAACAACTGGTATCTTGCTAGAGGCATAAGAGTGGCTAAAATGAAACATAACATATAAGATCAACTTGAATCTTAAAAAATATTTTTTCTTTATCAAATGGCTCTTCCCAGAAAGTTATAGGCAGAAACCTATAGAGGAATTGAATATTCACATATAATCTTTCAAAGCCTGGATGCAGGAGTGAGAACCCAAGCAGTGTAAGAGAGCTACTAAGTCTTTATTTGGATACCTTATTAAGTTCAACATTTTTTCAATACCTCTGTTACTTTTATTTTATTATTTTAGCTCTTTACCTATTATCATACTATCCTACTTTTCAGCACATGGACTTGGGAATGATTTACACTGAAAATAAATATGATAAGCTACTTAAAGGGCTTCCCTACACAAGCACTGGGAGGGTACAGAACTGAAACCCCTAGTCTTCACAATTTTTAAAATCCTTGGTGGGAGCAGAAAAAAAGGCTGATGAACAGCCCCAAAATGGTGGTCATATTTTCTCCACTGCTTCTCATAAACCCAAATGCAAAAACTCTGGGCAGATTTAGGCTGATTTCTAGGAGTGGAACTGACACAACATTACTACTGGTTGTGTCAAGAATGACTCTGTGGTCCAGAAAAAGGATGTGGCAGAAAGTGCCTCCACTCTTCTGAAATGACCCACTCCTCCCTTACACACATTCTTTTGTATTCTCAATGAACATGGAATACATAATGACAATCCAAGATCAGTCTGACTATTATCAATCCATTTGACAGGTGGTACTGGGAAGAATTCTATGGATATTGTGGACTACAATAAAGACAAATAAATGGGTGCTAGATTGAATCAAGCCTGACCATTCCCTAGAATCAAGATGATTAAACTGGAATGTTATACTTTGGACATATCATGAGAAAATAAAACTCACTAGAAAAGACAATAATGCTTGGCAAAGTAGAAGACAGTAGGAAAAGAAGAAGACTGCAGCTAAGATAGATAGGCTCAGTCAAGAAAGCCACAGTCCTGAGGATGCAAGATATGAGCGAGGCCATTGATGATACAGTAACTTGGAGGTCTCTTATTCATAAGGATGCCATAAGTCCAGGTCAACAGCAATTGACAATACAATCATTATTTTTCTTTGCTCTAAAGAGTATAATCAAAGATAACTGGAGAAAAAAAGTAGTCAACCCATGTTACTGAGGAATTAACTATGATATTGGATCCAAATGTCAGGAAATTTTAGCTAGGGTCCCACTGGCTCCCTCTAGCTACCAGCACCTTCACATATGGTCCATCAGCATATCTACCCAACATTAGATGCAAGCCCTGGACACTTCATCTACAACCAATTCTTTTTGTCGCATAGCATCACATTAACAAGAGTCTAATAGTGCCTACAGAAACAAAGAGCGGGTCCTTCCCTTTTGCGGTGGTTTGGTTCTTGCCCTGTCTGTCCCTGTCATGTAGGTGGAGGAAAATGGGAGCTTAAACTCACATTAGTCCACCAGCACATGCTGCCATTGACTAATATGGGACCAGGTAATCTATAGGAGGTCCAATCTGAGAGTGGCTAGTCCACTGATACAGCAGCTCACTGTAAATCACATTTGCCATTGGGGGTAGAAGGGCAATACTCTTACTGCACAGACTGAAATGAACTTCATTCCCTTACCTCATAGAGTGTAATTATCCCATTTGTTTCATTTGGTGGCTTCCACTGAACATATATCTTCTCTTCAAAGGGTCCTCCTTGAATGGACTCAAGGGGGACAGATCCAGGAACTAGGAAGGACATGAGAAAACAATGTAAAGTTTGAATATCTTACCCTCTCTTCTTCTCAAAGTTCTTTCCATTACAGTAATTGCTTCTTACATGGAAGACTGGTCCAACACACACTGCAGAAATAATCCAGTTTAAGATCGCTTTAACTGCCATGGCTAAGTGCTAGAGAATCCTAAAAACTGTAATTTACTGTGGCACCAGAGCTCTCTAGCAGAGAAGGCTATATGCCTCACAGAATTACAGTGCCCAGAATTCTCTAGAATTGAGCCTGGGCAGTTAGTGATCACAAACTGGATTATTTCTACAATGTACATTGAACCTCTGATATTAGAAAACCTGGGGTTTTCTTCTAAAACATCCTTCATGTAGTTGTGTATTCCATTTTAACATGCTCTTATTTATGTGAGTTTTAAATCTCTCACATAGCGGTACTATTAATTTATTTGTGCTGAAATGATCTTTTTTCCCTCTCTAAAGCAGTGAAATTGGTAATTGAAAACAGAATCCTTGATCAGGTATAATGTTTCACTTACTGGGCTACTGACTTAAACAGAGGGATTTACCTATTTAATCAGCATACAACCTGTTAACTCCAAGGAGTGTGACTACAAACCTACTGTGACTGTGGAGGAATTGATCTATCATTTCAGCAAATAGTTGTAATGAATACTGATTTGCTTATCTTGTGGTGCTGCTAGGCCCAGTAACTTGTAGTTATAAGTCAGTAAACAGAAATTGAGACATTCAAGGGAAGGATAATTCCCTTTTGTCATGAATCAGCTAATTTCTACATACACCTTAGAGTCACAAATTATAAACTATAAATTATGAAGATGGAAGGTTTTCATTAGAAAACCAGTTTTGTTAAGGATAGCAATATCTTTCCTTATGCTCTGCAACCAACACACATATATAATGGGGACAGGTGAATCTGTCCTGCACAGTTTTGCTCAGCTTCTCACATATTAGCTGCTAAACATCTTCAATCCTCACTTCATCTCAGGTTGTAAACCTTCTTTTCTTTTCTTTTTCTGTACAAAAAATTATATATTTTTAGAGCTGAACTTTTCAAAACATGCACATTTTTGAGTATGCACTTTTTTAGCTGTAAGATTTTTGTATGTATTTTTAAAAACTGACCAAAGGGTGTTTTCTGAACACTTTTCTGAATGTGCACATTTCCAAATGGCTGCCCCAGAGTCAAGATTGCAATGTTCATTAAATTTTAGGTGGGTAAGGATGAGATAATCCCATGCTAAAATAAACATTTAGTGCATGTATTATCCACTCTATGTCTTAACCACTTACTATTTTGATTCTCCCAGAACAATATTCCCTCCCACCCAAAATCTTCTCCTTCAACTAAAGGGGATAAGATTCTTTTCTAGTCAGGTTCAGTCCCTGTAGTGTTGGTCATTGCTCATATAAATTACATTTATGGGGACATTATTTTAGTGTCTGTACTTTTATGGAAAATTTGGTCATAGGCTTGATTATTCTACGTATGTCTCCATGTGAATGTGCGCCCTGTGTAATGATTGTCTTAACTTTCATTTTCATTATTTTAAGCCAGAAAAACTGTTTCTCTTACCATCCTCTTCAGTCTGCACTACCAGTTCTTCACTCTCCATCTTGCCCTCTGGATTTGAAAGAGCCAGTCTTAGCCGAATGGTCATGAATGGTCTTAGTCCTCTCAAAGTATAATGTGATGATGTCTGAATTAGTTCCTCTGCCTCATACTTCTGCTGGTTGAATACATACTGGTAATGAACAGTCAAGTTATAGCTGTGGCAACGAGTCACGGCATAACCAAAGGGCTCCCATTGCAAGGTCAGCTGTCGGGATCGGATGTCAACAACTTCCACATTCTGGGGGCCATGCACTGGATCTGTGGAGCAAACACATTATTCTTCAGATAAGCGACAACTATATACTTTTAGCTTTAAATTATTTAGAAAGATAATAAAAAAGATTAACTATATAGAAGAAAATTGGGAGTCACCACTTAGGAGACACCAGAAATCAGGAGTCACTAGGTAAGAAATAAGAATTACTAGATAGAACAGCCTGCCTCAGTAATACATTTTGGGACAAGAAAAATCAATTATTTACCTTCTTGTTATAATTTCATACAACAGAATGTGCATTTGAATTTGAAGAGAGAAAAATGTCTTAGACGCTCTAAAGGGAATAAAGTAATTAATAGTAGAAAAAGCTATAAGCTTCCAGACACTAAGGTTTCTAGAAAAGTGTGCTTATAAAAAAAAATCTAGGAAAACAGACAGTGAAATAGACAGACAGATGGTGTTAGGTCACTTGCCTGAGTTAACTACAATTACTACAATACACTAAGGGGCATTTTCTTCAGTTCTCGATTATGACATGATTTACTCTAGATTACGAAGGGGTAAACAATTTATTTCCATACTGTAGCATTTTATCTGGCTTGCAATTGCAATTGCAAAATATAGGAGGTCTCCAGACAGAGTAACTGTTGCTAGTAGCTGCTGTTTTTGTTCCTGCAGTTTTCATAGTTTCAAAAATATGAGCTTCTCTTGTGTGAGAACATTTAATGGCCATTCCCAGCATGAGTATCAACACTTTATTCCCACCCAGAAAGTGTTTAAAAACAAAATAAAACAAAAATATCACACACCAAGATATATCACAATTAAATGAAAGAAAACACAAAATACTTGTAATAATAATAATAATAATAATTATTATTATTATTATTATTATTATTATTTGTATCCCGCCCCTCTGAGAACAATCGGGGCGGCTAACAAAGTTAAAATACAGAACATATAAAATCCCTGGTACCCTCCCCTCGTTAAAAGAGTATTACATCCAATGCAGAATTAAAAAAAAACCAAGTTAAAAACTGACCAAAAGGTCAACAACATCACATCAATAAACAGTCAAAGGGATCAGCAGTATCTTATTCCCAGACGTTTTTGAGGCCGGGTTCTCTATTCTGGGAAGGCCTGCCAGAAGAGATCCGTCTTAACAGCCTTTTTAAAGCTGTCTAAGGATGTAAGTAGATGAATCTCATCCAGCAGGCCATTCCACAGTCTGGGGGCGACGATGGAAAATGCCCTCTGGGGGCATCCTATACTTGTAATTCAACCAGGTTCCCTCAGCAGTCTTCCTCCTCCTCACTGGATTGGAGAGAGATTATATGGTCCTTTATACTAGTACAGTCAGCCCTCCGTATCAGTGGATTTTTTGTCCACGGATACAACCATCCATAGTGTGACAATATTCAATATATAAATATTCCAAAAGCAAACTTTATTGTGCCACTGTATATAAAGGACACCATTTTACTATGCCATTGTATATAACAGGACTCAACATCCATGGATTTTGGTATCCACAGGGGGTCCTGGAACCAAACCCCAGGCCATACCACTGTCCAATAAGATGTACTATATTTTTAGAGAAAGAAGACATGCCCATTCAAGTTTCCAAAACAAGACAATAAATATAAAAAAAAATCTATATAATAAAATGTTTGTTTTTTTTAAAAAAAAATAATTTAAATAGGTTGGAACAGACCAACAAGTTAAACCCACAAAATATGTTAGAGATCACCAAGTAGAAATGGTTAAAACATGTGTAGGTGTCTAGAGGAAGAAGAGAAGGAGATTAATTCTCAAAGTATCTTCTACATGTGATACTTTAAACATCAAGAGATAGAAAGAATATTTGAAAATATTCAAAAAATTGTTGAAAACTTTTTTTTCATTTTGAACAACTCTGAACTGGCAAGAATCCTCATATTTCAAGATGATTTCTGTGCAAAATTTGTATGTGATTGTTTTGTTCATAAAACAGTATTTTCTATGTAGAAAATAGTAAGTCGTGGTGTTAATTCTGACTAGAGTTAGGCCCATTGGATCACTGTGATTTATCTATGTGCTGACTCACTGCTGAACCATTTATTGACTTGGTCTACTCTAATGGAGGATAACCGAGAGGATGTCCGCCAATATTTCTAAGATAAAAATAGTCTTTTTTGCACAGAAAAGTGTTTCATGTGTAGAAAATGCTGACTGTCTCTGTACAAAATTCACACATAGTTGATATGCTTAGAAAACACCATTTCAACACAGGAAACAGCTTTTTCTGTGCAGAAAATAATTGCTAAAATTATTTCTTACTTCCTTCAAGAAGGAAATTAGTGAAGAATTATATCACACACACACACACACACACACACACACATTTATATGGAGCCCTGGTTGTGCAGTGGCTAAATAGCTGTACTGCAACCACTCACTCACATACTGCAAGATTGTGAGTTTGATTCCATCTAGGGGCTCCAGGGTTGACTCAGGCTTGCATCCTTCTGAGGTTGCTAAACTGAGTACCCAGCTTGCTGGGGGTAATTAGCTTACACATTGTAAACTGCTTAGGGAGTGCTTAAGTGCACAGATAAACGGTATAGAAGTGTACTTGCTACTGCTATTTCTATCCCTATTTATTTATCTTTTTAAAAAAATGTTGTTGATGCCCAGTGCCCTCTGAGCAGAGGGCATTTCATGAATGGTGTGTAAAGTGCACTCTGGGCAGAAAATGTCATAGATGTGGTTATGGCCTGAAACTCGAACAAAGGTGAAGGGGTGACCTGAGTTCAGTTCGGAGACATGATGACTCAACATTAGAACAGTCCTGAGTCACAGGAAGCTGATGACAGAAGGGCAGGAGGTGAAGCCAGCTTGTTTCAATTCTGCAGTCACAGCTGGCAGGTGACAGGAAACTTGGTGATGGACCACTAGTGGGATGGACTCAAATCCCAGGAGGGGAAACTGTATATATGTGTGAGAGCTGAATGCTCAGTATGGTGGTTGTATTGTACATAGGAATCTGGTGAAGCACTTTGATGATTTGTTATATATACTGAAACAAAGATTAAAACCTCTGTGTGAGTACTCAGCAGTCTCCCAGTTTTTTGTCTAGCCAGCAGCTTCTGTGTGGGAGGAATTTTTCTCTGCAACCTGCACAGAGCTTCACAGCAGAGTCCTTTCTGTGGCATTCCTGTTGCTAGCATATGTCTTCTGTATGTTGCATGATTTTACATGTCCCATCATGGTGCACACAAATCATAAAAGTACTTTCCATTGCCCTCATATGATGTAGTGTTCACACTAGTATGGCATGGAGGAGATCCCCTCCAGTGTATCCCAGCTTTCATTATGCATATATGGGAAGAGGCACATATATCCTAATGCATGAAGAGTGTTCCAATTCCTTGAAAAATGGAGGGAACTAATTACATATTTAGAGCTTATATATATAATTATTTCCCACCAACAAGGGACACTCATCATATATAGGAGTAGAATACCTCACACATTCACAACTGTATATAAAAAAATAAGATGCACAGGGTTAAAAGTACAAGTCTAAGGGCTCTTACCATACACAGCTTTTTATTATGAAGAAATACATGGTTATTTCAAAGTAGGAAAACTATCCTGTTAGGGAATTCTCATTGCTATCCAGGATGGCTTGCTCTATAAATTCTATTTTAAGACAGAGATACAAAGTAAAATGTATGCATATGGGAGAAAGCGGGGAGGGAAGAGAGAATGAGAGACATTCTGTTAGCCTTTTCCAACACACTTCAAATCCATTATCTGCTGTTTATGTCTTCTGTCAGAAAGGAAATAATGCAAGCATTACGCACCTCCTCCCAGAAGTCCATTTGTGCATATATGAATTTTATAAATACCAAAACGTCTGTGGGAGAGTGCAAACACTGTGGTATTTATCCATTATTACTGGATGCCTTTCAGAACTATCTATGGTAAATCTTAACCATTATATTCACCAACTGTTCACTATTAATGCACATATGGACATGCATAATGTAGTGAATGATTACATATCATGTTCACTCATGATTCCTCCATTTTCAAGTATAATTAAAATATATTGTTTGCTAATCCATCCTTTCACATCATGAATTTTCAGAAACAACATTTTTTAAAAATCTACCAAACAACAAAACTACATAATCCTATAATTTTTAAACTCATATATTGTGCAAGGGAAACAATTTAAAAAAATTTGTAGAACAAAACAAGCAAAACTATTTTTAAAACTTCTGCTTATGAACAAGGAATAAATATGCTGAACAGCTGGTGTGTCATTTCTGGATGTAAAACTGATGTATCCATTTTCCCCACAAAGCCTCAACATAGTCATATTTATTTTCAGCCTCTTTTTAACAAAGACAAATTTTGCTCAAACCTCTAACCATACAAAGTAAATATTTCTCACATAGATGCACAAACAGGCTTCATCTGTCATCCCATTTAAAGAAATATAGATAATCTTAAAACCAGTTTCAGTATTTTAGTTTCTGTTCTTTTACACAGTTCATGACAATCAGGGATGTCATGGCTGCAGCTATTTCAAACATAGTGATGTATCCCGAAAAGACACCTGTTACAGGTGGTGCAGTTTTTTAAGGCATAGTGACTTGCTTTAGGCAATGCTCAGAATATGCTACTTTATAAGATTTTTGTTCCAGAAAGATGTTGGTGGGGGTAACAAGAAATTGTATTTTCAGTAGCAGCTCTCCGAATTTGAAATTCACTTCTTGGAAAGATTAAGTTGAAGGGCAACCATTTTATTGTCCACTTGTCAGCCTCAAGGGTCTTTCTGTTCAGGCAACCAACTGCCTAGTAAAGACTGGGTTTCCAACCCATACACTATTCTATGGTATTTGTGTTGTTATTGTTTGATGTTGTTCAAATTGTTATTGTTACTTAAATGATTTTGAACTCAGGATGGAAAGAATGTGAAAATATTCAAAAAAATGTTTTTTTAAAAAATATATTACTTAATGTTAAGAAACACAGATGGGGAGAATCCTTGACTGACAAGAATATTTGCAGTTCTGGAATTACTCTGCACAAAATTTGCACATGGGTCTTTTGCCCAGAAAATAGCATTTTCTGGCTAGAATTGCAATAGCAACAGCAATAGCTAGTACATTTCTATACCACTTATCAGTGCACTTAAGCACTCCCTAAGTGGTTTATAAAGTGTAAGCTAATTATCCCCAACAAGCTGGGTACTTATTTTAGTGACCTCAGAAGGATGCAAGTCTGAGTCGAGCTTGGGCCCTTGGCTAGTATTGAACTCACAACCTTGAATGAGTGCCTGCAGTACAGGCATTTAAGCACTGCGCCACCAGGGTATTCTGCACAATATTATTTTTTGCCCACTATTGAAAGAGGTCACAGCAGGAAAATAACTGATAAAGTTATTTGTTGCTTCCTTCAAGGATAAAATTAGTCAAGAAATTGGCCTCCAATTTACTTCTGAGCTCAATTTATGATGCTGATGTTGACCTACAAAGCCTTAAATGACTGGAATATCTTACGAAACACCTCCTCCTATATGAGCCTGCCAGAGGTTTGAAACTTCAGAGGAAGCCCTGCTGCATGTCCCAACACCTTATGAAGTTAGGTTGGTGGGTACGCATAACAGGAGGCTTCCTCTGTAGCAGCGTCTCGACTGCGGAACTCCCTACCCAGTGAAGTTCCATCTCTTTTAATTTCTTCCAGGCAGCCAAATCAGTGCTATTCTGCATTGCATTCAGGGTCTGAATTTGCTTTTTATCTGTTATAAAACAGGATTCTAGGGTTGTTTTTAGACTGCTTTCAGGAAAGTTTAAAGATTCATTTTAATGTGTTTAAATTTTTTAATCTCTGTATTGTTTTAATTCATTTTTATTTATTCATGATCTCAGGAGACCTTGTGGGCTGAGACAAGACACAGAAATACTTTAAATAAACAATAAATAAATATTTTAACCTTAGCTTTCTCTCTGTGTATAGAATCATAGAATTGTAGAGTTGGAAGAGACCACTAGGGCCATCCAGTCCAACCCCCTGCCATGCAGGAAATCCAAATCAAAGCATCCCTGACAGATGGCCATCCAGCCTCTGTTTAAAGACCTCCAAGGAAGGAGACTCTATCACCCTCCGAGGGAGTGCATTCCACTGTCGAACAGCCCTTACTGTCAGGAAGTTCCTCCTAATGTTCAGGTGGAATCTCTTTTCCTGCAGCTTGCATCCATTGTTCCGGGTCCTGTTCTCTGGAGCAGCTGAAAACAAGCTTTCTCCCTCTTCAACATGACATCCTTTCAAATATTTAAACAGGGCTATTATATCACCTCTTAACCTTCCTTTCTCCAGGCTAAACATCCCCAGCTCCCTAAGTCGTTCCTCATAGGGCATGGTTTCCAGACCCTTCACCATTTTTGTTGCCCTCCTTTGGACACGCTCCAGTTTCTCAATGTCCTTTCTGAATTGTGGCGCCCAGAACTGGACACAATATTCCAGGTGGGGCCTGACCAAAGCAGAATACAGTGGCACTATTACTTCTCTTGATCTAGACACTATACTTTTAGTGATGAATGCCTAAAATTGCATTGGCCTTTTTAGCTGCCGCATCACACTATTCACTCATGTTCAACTTGTGGTCTACTTGGACTCCTAGATCCCTTTCACAGTAGTTTCATTCAGCCTGGTGTCACCCATCCTATATCTGTGCATTTCATTTTTTTGCCCTAAGTGCAATACCTTACATTTCTCCGTGTTGAATTTCATTTTGTTAGCTTTGGCCCAGCTTTCTAGTCTATTCAGGTCATTTTGAATCTTGATCCTGTCCTCTGGGGTATTAGCTATTCCCCCTAATTTGGTGTCATCTGCAAATTTGATAAGTATGCTCCCAATTCTGTAATCCAGGTCATTGATAAAGATGTTGAGTAGCACTGGGCCCAGGACAGAGCCCTGTGGGACCCCACTGGTCACTTCCCTCCAGGATGAAAAGGAGCCATTGTTGAGCACCCTTTGGGTTCAGCCAGTCAACCAATTACAAATCCATGTAACAGTTACCTTGTCTAGTCCACATTTTACAAGTTTGTTTGCAAGAATGTCATGGGGAACTTTGTCAAAGGCCTTACTGAAATCAAGATATACTATATCCACAGCATTCCCTTCATCTACCAAGCTGGTAATTTTATCAAAGAAAGAGATTAGATTTGTCTGGCATGACTTGTTTCTCTGAAATGCATGTTCAGTTTTTGTGATTATGGAATTGCCATCTAGATGTTCACAGACTCTTTATTTAATGATCTGATTCAGGATCTTTCCTGGTATTGATGTCAGACTAACTGGACGATAATTGTTGGGATCCTCTTTTTTCCCCTTTTTGAAGATGGGGACAACGTTTGCCCTCCTCCAGTCTGCTGGGATCTCTCCTGTTTTCCAGGAGTTTTCAAAGATTATTGCCAATGGCTCCGATATTACATTTGCCAGTTCTTTTAATACCCTTGGATGGAGTTCATCTGGTCCCGGAGACTTAAATTCATTTAGATTAACAAGGTGTTCCTCTACTATCTCTTTACTTATTCTATGCTGAAATTCCCCTATTCTGTCCTCTGCTCCATTATCCTCAGGTTGAGCACCCTTTTCCTTTTCTGAGAAGACTGAGGCAAAGAAGGTGTTGAGTAATTCTGCCTTTTCTCTGTCCCCTGTTAACATTTTGCCATCCTCTCGACGCAGTGGCCCTACCATTTCCTTCTTCTTACTTTTGCTGTGGACATATTCAAAAAAGCCCTTTTTGTTGTCTTTAACCTCTCTAGCAAGCCTGAGTTCATTCTGCGCTTTAGCTTTTCTGACTTTACCCCTACACATGCCTGCTATTTCTTTGAATTCCTTTTTCGTGATTTCCCCCTTTTTCCATTTCTTATACATGTTCCATTTCAAACTTAGCTCGGTTGAAAGTACCTTAGTCATCCATCCTGGTTTCTTGAGACACCTCCCGTTTTTCTTTCTCACTGGAACTGTTTGAAATTGTGCCTTCAGTATCTCCCTTTTGAGAAAGTCCTATCCGTCCTGAACTCCTTTATCTTTTAGTATTTCTGGCCATGGAATTGCCCTCAATACTTCTCTAAGTTTACTGAAATCCGCTCTCCTAAAGTCTAGAATGTGTGTTTTACTATGCCTGGCTTCTCCTTTCCACTGTATAACAAACTCCAGGAGAACATGGTCACTTCCACCTAATGATCCCACCACTTGCACCCCATTAACCAAGTCAACCTTGTTGGTTAGGATCAGATCTAAAATAGCGTAAAAGAGTATCATAACTTACTGGAACTTTAAAATATGTAATTGTTTTTTTTAATTATATTGTGAGCTTCCTTGAATCACAGTTTTGAAAGGAAGACAGAACATAAATCAAATAAATAATAATCTTAAAGCGCACGTGTGTGTGTGTGTATGGCTGCCAGAAGTAATATTCAATGGTTTGTATTCTAGAGGAATTAGAAAAGACCTACTGAATGAATGGAATTTAGTTAAAAGTTGAGTCAACATTCCATCATTGATGCAGTGCATCTACTCTAGAACTACAGAATCATAGAGTTGGAAGAGACCTCCTGCCATGCAGGAATACACAATCAAAGCACTCCCAACAGATGGCCATCCCACGTCTACTTGGGATAACAATGGAATCATCTCATGGCAAGATGATTCCTTAATAATTCCATTGTAGATGTTTTAGTAAGCTTGGCGCTTGCAGAAATACTCAGGATTCATTCCTTGCTGGCTCTTTTAACAATTAGTTTTCCATTGCCTTCCATTCCCATAGTTAGTTTCTGTAAGCCACAGCTGTGGCATATATAGCTGTATACAGAAATAGAAACTCTGCAGAACCCCTTGAGTGCTACCCTGAGAACGAATTAAGGATATGAAGGGAATTTGTTCCATTGGACTTCTTCCTCCTTTTGTTTTGCAGTTTGCACTTTCTCAGACTGACCATTGCCTAGAAACAATTTGTCTTCCAGAGTCTGCACACTGACTGACAGATGGGGGAATATTTGCAAGAAATGAGTTCATTGGAAAGTTGTTCCAAAATATATATACATATTTCAGATGTGCATAAAGCACTATTAAGTATCATTTGTTGGAGAGAGTAATATGTTAAAGTCATATGTACAATTTTAAAAAATATGGACATATTTGCATACATTTGAACAGTACAAAAATGGTAAGAAAAGATAAGGTGGGAAGAGGATGAATTTCATCCCATTAAACATACACACCAGAAATGGGTACACATGAACACTGCCCCTATGACGGGGTACTGGATAAATACCCAGCCACAAGAAGGGAGACAGTGGGACACAAAACAGTAATACTATCCTTGTGCAGGATGATCAAAGAGGCAGAACAACCAAAACTGTAAATGATTACAGGACTGAAACAGCAACTTTATTCAAGTGTTTGGTGCTCATAAAGCTAGACTCCAGAATCATCTAATGATGTGGGATAAGTGGTATTCAAGGGAGATAAAAGAAAATTCATTTTCATACAGGACATATTTAATCTCTGGAAATGTGACAGTTGACAAACTGGATACATTTAAAGGTAGATTTGACAAGTTTGTGGCTGTTAACACTATCAGTGGTTACTAATCAGAATGACCATACTCTATATCACCTTCAGTATCATTGTCAGCATGTCTCTTTCTATCAACTGCATTGAGGTAGAGTTAGGCGCGGTACAGACCAACCCTTTGCGGTGGTCTGGACCCGCCCCTTTTCGCTCTGGATTGGGGCCAGGGCAGCCTCACCAGCAGCCCTGCACCCCCAATCCTGAGTTTTTCTGGGCCACGCTTCTTCCTCGTGTGGAAAAGGGGTTTCCTTAGGGCTTCATGCCCCTGGACACCCCGACAGCCAGAGCCATGGGTTAATGGGGCCTCCTGGCCCCCTTTCTCCTTGGCATTGTTCCCACAGCTATTTGATTGTCACGGGAACAATATGCGTGGCGAAAATGAGCTCCGTTTCAGAGCTCCTTTCCATGCCGCAGCCAGGCTGTTGTAAGTGGCCTGGGGCCATGCAGAGACATCACCCACACACTGTCCCATGTGGATGGCACCACGTAATAATGGCGTTGTCCACACAAACTAGGGTTAGGGAGCATGAGGTTGCCGCGTGCTCCCTAGCCCTAGAATTGGTGCTGGTACGCTGCTTAATGGCACTCTGTACCATGCCTATGAAAGGTATTGTTGACTGCTTAGAGGCTTCTAAAGACATTTGATTAGCCACTGTGTGAATAGAATGATGAACTAGACAGGTCTATTTCTGATCCCACATTGTTCTTCTGTATTTAAGAGACAGGCAGTGGCTGGATTTTTAAAACTGGACACTTCACCTCCAGTTTCTTGCTACTGTAGGCTACCTACACTGTCCTGTTCCACACTGTGAATGCAGCTGCATTTTGACATTCTCTTTTCTCTCTCTGAGCAACAAGCTGGTTGATAAAGATGTTCCATTTTTGTAAAACACGTCAGCCATGGAACTAGATTTCATACTTCAATCTGTAACTATGTAAGACAATATATTTTAAAAACAAACAAACAAACAAACAAACAAACAAAAACACAGGGCAGAGGATTCCTTCCCCTTCCTTCCAGGAGAGGTAATCAGCTTGTGGGGTTGAGTCAGGTCAGGAAAAGGGCAGACCTGGGATTCTGGAGGGAAGAAGTTACACATGGACCCAAGGCTGCACCTTGTCTGCCACCGTACTAGAGGTAGGATTGAACTGGCAACTAACTGGTACATTTTCCTTCTTCTAAAACAGATTTGCAATAGGATAAATATTTTGGGTCCTGGACTAGGAATGGCAGGTACGTCTTAGACCTAACATTTTAGGCATACATGTTAAATCATCTGTCATTGTTGAAATACTTTTGTGCATTATCTCAATCCTATAAAGGCTTATGGGATTAAGAATCTTGTTTTATTTGAAATAAGGCTCAATATTTCTTCAAAGTTGCAGTCTGAGCATCTGCCCACATGTAACTAAACAATATCAAATCTGCATGCTTCAGTTAAGCTAGTGCAGCTTTCTCATGCAGAGTTGGATAGGTTTTCCAACCCCATGATCCCTGTAATACTGTAGGAAGCACAACCGAATAAGCATGTAAAGCAATTAATCAGAGAGAGGTTCTTAGCATGAAATTTCTGAAAATAAAAAAAAAAGATGAGAACAAATCTCAATCTTGCTTTTCCTTTCATTGACATCAGAAATTGCTACCTAACCCATCATTTTATTTATCACAGATGCTTAATCAACAGGGGTTTAAATAATGTGAACAATAAATACTTTGACAGCTGAATAACAGGAAATGAAATGTACACTTTTCTATAAAATATTTTTTTCAGGGATAAAGAAAGGGACAGAACACTTCACAGAGAAGCAAAGTCAGCAACCTAAGGTCTCATATATTTCAAATACATATTTCAACAGGTATTCCAAGTGGTCCAGAGTTTAAATTTTAAATACTGTACTACTGTTTTCCAAAACAGTAATCCGCCACCATTGCCTCTCCAGTCACCTATACTAAGGCTTCTTTCATACTACACAATTATAACACTATGATATCATTTTAACTGTTATGACTCCATCCTCTGGAACACTGGGTTCATGATAAAATAGCTTCACATGATAAAATATCATGATCCAAATAACTTCATGCAGTATTTGCTACTCTGGTGCCTCACCAAACTACAAATCCCATGATTCAATAGGGTTCAGCTGTGGCATATTACAACTTGTGTACAAATTATTTTGTTTGCCAAGTTTGGTCCAAAACACACTGCAGAAATAGTCAAGTTTTAGACCACTTTAGGTGCTAGGGAATCCTGGGAATTTTAGTTTATTGTGGCACCAGAGCTCTCTGACAGAGTCCAAATGTCTCACAATACTACAGTTCCCAGAATTCCATAGCATTGAACCAAGGTAGTTAAAGCAGTCTCAAACTGGATTATTTCTGCAGTGTGTTTTGGACCTTTGAGTCCTGGGAAACATACTTACAGAGTATTATTTCCAGAGTGTAACATTCCCTGGCACCCAGAGAAGTGAAGACAAGCAACCACCCAAAGGGAAGGAATTTTACCATACATCAAAGGAATCACAGACAGAATAGGCAAAGTGGTGAGGAAGCACAACCTTCAAATGGTTTACTAACCAACTAAGAAAATCCAGCAAATGCTTCGCTCAGCCAAGGACCAGAGAGACCCTCTCACAGCCGCAGAGTTTATTGCATACCATGCAGCTGCGGAAAAGTCTACATAGGGACCACCAAACGCAGTGTGCAAACAAGATTCAACGAACTATGATTCTTGTTTGCCCTATGAGGAACGCCTTAGGGAGCTGGGTATGTTTAGCCTGGAGAAGAGAAGGTTAAGAGGTGACATGATAGCCCTGTTTAAATATTTGAAGGGATGTCATATTGAGGAGGGAGCAAGCTTGTTTTCTGCTGCTCCAGAGACTAGGACCCGGAGCAATGGATGCAAGCTGCAGGAAAAGAGATTCAACTTCAACATTAGGAGGAACTTCCTGACAGTAAGGGCTGTTTGACAGTGGAACACACTTCCTCAGAGTGTAGTGGAGTCTCCCTCCTTGGAGGTCTTCAAACGGAGGCTGGATGATTATCTGTCGGGGATGCTTTGATTTGGATTTCCTGCATGGCAGGGGGTTGGACTGGATGGCCCTTGCAGTCTCTTCCAACTCTATGATTCTGTGATTCTATGATTCTATGAACACAAGAGACATTGCAGACTGTTTGAAAACACTGAAGGTCTGGACCATGCCAACCACTATCATGTCAGGATGCACAAGGAAGCCATTGAAATCCACAAACACTTGGACAATTTCAACAGAAAAGAGGAAACCCTTAAAGTGAACAAAATTTGGCTACCAGTCCTGAGCAAAATAAGGACTCAGCAAATGCTAATGGGAAACCATTTAGAGTCAGGGGCTTTCCCAGCAGATAATGATCACCAATTAGCAGACATTAATCCTCCTTTGCATTAGCCTCCCAGTCTGAGGCCAGCCATCAACACAGAACAATACACATGCAAATCACTCCTGCATTCCCAGGCTCACACAGTATATATACACCCAATTTTTTCAGGCAAACCATTCTCTGAAGATGCCAGTCACAGATGCTGGCGAAACGTCAGAAATAAACTCTGCTAGAACATGGCCACATAGCCTGAAAAACCCACAAAAAATAGATGCCGGCCATGAAAGCCTTCGACTTTACATAGCATAACTTGATTTCAGTAAGGACTTTGACAAGGTCCCCTCATGATATTCTTGCAAACAAGATATTCTTGCTGTTCTGTAAATGTTCCCATGCAGTTCAATACACAGCAAGGCCTGCAATCTCCACTATGCTACCAGAACATTATAGACAACATGGTTTGCAGTGGTGTGGTGGTAATATGCTTTCCATAAAACATACCAAAACACACACACACACACACACACACGTGCATATAAACTAGCATTTCCACATTATGATGCAAACTCGGTGTGATCAGTCTGCAAATGGAGCCACAAAATGGCTGCTTATGATTTAGCCCTGCTATATTAGAGGCCAAAGTACACTTAGTTTGCTAGAATTAAAATACACTTTGTTCAAATATGATGCAGCATATAGTGTTTCATTTTTAACATGTTCATGCATTATGCCACATGTTGCTGCTTCACTGTTTAGCATTTGGACATCAAACAGGATAAAAATGCTGCCAGGCTAATGCTACAATGTCCAGGTGCTGGAAATCTGATTTAAATGTAATATCAAGCATTTGGACCCCTACACTGCTACACTGTGGTTGTATCTGTGTGCACACACATTATTACTCCAGAAATCACACTGGACATGCTAAAGACATAGCTACTAAATCCAAAGCATGATGCTAAAAATACTGCTTTATGCCTCCCCTCCTGATTTTAGATCTCTCTTTCCCTACATTAGATCTGGTAGGATATGCCCCATGTTCTTACATTAAGGCATTCTGAGTTTTCTTTCCCCTGTTCCGTATCTTGGGAGGGGTTAAAAACTGGGATGTTAGGAGTATTTATTTCATCTTTTATCAGTATTGTACATTGGTTCAGGAGAACCAAAGTGAAGAACAGTTTTCTTTAAAAGCTGTTCCATATGTCATGCTAATTTCTTTTTATCTCTTCTGAAGTTATATAACTTATTGATGGGGAACAGAATTCTTTCAGTGCTCATTTGTGCCACTAAAATTTGTGCTGTATGCGCTATCAAGAGGGTGATAAAAGATGGGCTTTGGGGGACCTCAGAGCAATATGGACATCATCTACTCAGTGCTGTTTCATTAGTGGCAGGAGCAATTTCTTGCAATTAGGCTCCTGCAGTAGGTAGTTAACCTAAAGGGCAATGGTTGATTGTCTCCATTTAGCTTTGTTACTCAGCTCAAGCCTCTCATTCAGAGCACAGTGCTTTGATAAGAGCTCTGCCTCCCCTCCGCCTCTGCTTGCCTGGCAGTGGGAGACAAAGCAGATAGCTGTTATTAACAAGAGCCTACATCAAAATTCTCAATCCCACAGCTTGCTGTAAGGCAGCAATTGCTTGAAAAGTAAAAAAAAAATCATCTTCACCAGTCAAAATGGAATGATAAAAAAAAAGGGAATGACAGGAGAGGAGACACTTTTAACTACAGCCAATTGACACAATGAATGGCTTTTTGTCCAGAGGATGTGTAGTTCTTGAGGTAAGGATAAATCAGAATCTTCAAAGAAAACATATCATCACCATCACCATCATCAAGTTTTGTCTTTAAGAACAGACTATGAAGAAGATTGAATTAAGGCAAACATATGAGCCTCCCTATTCACTCTTGACAATCAACTCATCTGTCAGATAGATCTTTTGCAGTGGTCACAGGTAGTCAGACTTGGTCCTTTGTTCCCCTAACTGTTGGAGTTCTTCAGGGCTCTGTTTTGGGTTCCCTACTGTTCTCTCTTTACACATTGTCCCTAGGAAAACTTATCAGCTCTTTTGGTTTTCCCTATCATCTGTACACCAATGACACTCAGCTGTATCTTTCCACCCCTGACCTTTCTCCAAGTCTTGAACTTCAAGTTTCATCTTGACTTACAGCTGTCTCTCAGTGGATGCACCATCGGCATTTGAACTCGACATGTCCAAGACAAAGCTTCTTGTCTTTCCACCTAAGTCCTCGCTTCAATACTCTTCTGTTTCTGTCGAAAACACCTCTATTTGACCGGTCCATGAAGCCCGCAGTCTTGGTTTCAGTTCTGATTCCTCTCTGTCTTTTATGTGCCACATCCGACCACAGCCAAAGCCTGTAGATTCTTTCTTTACAAAATTGCCAAAATCTGTCCATTTCTCTCAACCCCCACTGCCAGATTACTGCAACCTCCTTCTGGCAGGGCTTCCTCTCTCTCATCTTTGTCCTTTAATTTCCGTTCAGCATTCAACGGCACGCATCATTACATCCGCTCGCCACTTTGACCATGTTTCTCCTTTCTTATCATCCCTTCACTGGCTCCCCTTTCGCTTCCGTATTCAGTATAAACTTCTGTTGTTGACCTTTAAAGCCCTGCATGGGCTGTTCCCTCTTTGTTTATCTAAACTTCTCCATACATTCCCACTCATACCCTCCATTCTAGTAGTCAAGGTCTGCTGTCCCAGCCTAGGATTTCCACTGCTCCATCCTGGATTCGTACCTACTCACTTGCTGCCCCTCACTCTTGGAACCTTCTTCCACCATGGTCATCACTTCTTTGACCACTTTTAAATCTGAGTTGAAGACTATCTTGTTCAGGGAAGCATTCCCAGGCACTGTGTGATTATCTATCTGATTTTTGATTGGATAGTTGATGTTGATGTTTTTAATTGTTGTCTGCTCATTTTAACCAATTTTATTTTATATTATTACCTACTGTTTTATATGTATTTTGTAGATTGTACATCATTGGCAGATTTTATTTTTATTGATTTGATTGTTTGTATGTACAGCGCTGTGTACATTTGCAGTGCTATAGAAATAAACAACAACAACAACAACAACAATAATAACTTCACAACTTGTCTATGCAAGTAAAAAGGCTGAGAACTCTGTTGCCACTGCTTCACTTATCAGTCTTCAGTCCTCTGAGGTTTTATGAAGTGACTCAATGGGTCAAGGTATTATAAGACCATCTAGCCAGATGTAATGGAAATGCACTCTCCTTAAACTCAGAAACATTCATTTACATATACATGTTTTCATACAGACTATTTTTTTTGTCCACACATATATTTTCTATGAGAACCACCATGCTATAAGGCTTTGAATGTTGGACTAGGTCACTGGGAGGGTTCAAATCCCTCCTCAGCTATGGAAATCTACTGGAGGACATTAAGGAAGTCACACTCTCTCAGTTTAAGAGAAAGGCAATGGCAACACACTTCTTAATTAATCTTGCCAAGAAAATACCATAAGTCTTTTTTTTAAAAAAATAACTTTAAAAAATAATTAAATTCACAGATATAGGTTTTATACGATACATAGTTCCATACATATATTTTCTACCTTTTTTTCGCAACTTGACTAAATATGTTTTATATCCCACCTCATTGATCCCCTTCCCCAGAGACATTTTCACCCTTATATTCCATCCAGAATCCCAATTCCTCCTGTGGAGGTAATTTTCCATCTTCTTTTCTCAATACTTTCTTAATTATTTCCAAATTCCATCAAAGGCACTTTTCTCCCATAGTCCCCTTTTCATTTCCAGTCTACATTTCAATTTATCTTTAATCATTAGTTTCTGCACCTCTTTATACCACTCCTCTAATTGTACAATTATTTTTGTTTCCAACATCTTGCTATAATTAATCTCGCTGCTGTAAGCAGGTTTGTTATCAGATCTTTTTCTTCTTCTTTCCATTTTTCTGAATTATATAATAACAATACTATATTCAGACTTCCATCTATTTTTATATTTATAATACTATTTCTATAATCACTTCCCCAAAATTTGTGTACATATTTACATTGCCACCATATATGCATATATGTCTCTATTTTTTGGCAACCTCTCCAGCAATTTTCCAAATTATTCTTATCAATATTATGTAATCTCACCTGTCTCAAATACCATTTCCATATCAATTTATAGTCATTTTCTTCAATCTTTCAATAGATTCTTTAAATCTCTTTGTTCCCAAATTCTATCCCATTCTTTATCACATATTTTACAAAATACTGTTAAGTCTTAAGGATTTAAAGACATCTATGCAATGTCTTCTGTGTGTACTGTATATATTGGCACATTCACAAACATACATACATATTCACAGATGAAATTTGCAAACTGCATTCAAGGCAATTCAAACACACACATATAATACATACATATTTTTTAAAAGTGCTTTGACATGTGCATAAAACACATTTGACCTCTAAGAGTTAACATGTTTTGGACATGATCTAAGCCATTTTAAGGGAAGGTACGCCTTTGATGGTCTTCATGATTATAGACTAAGATAATTGGGGCTTGGCTGATTAGCCAAGCCAGGGATATGTGATAGGGGGCAAAGCACTATGGCTTTTTATGCTAGTTGTCCCCTATACAGTCCAACATGAGCCACCTCTCTTGACCAATATACAGTGT
The DNA here is from genome assembly GCF_019175285.1 of Sceloporus undulatus. Classification (NCBI taxonomy): domain Eukaryota; kingdom Metazoa; phylum Chordata; class Lepidosauria; order Squamata; family Phrynosomatidae; genus Sceloporus; species Sceloporus undulatus. The sequence continues at coordinate 35,819,029 of NC_056525.1, read as the reverse complement.
GAGCTTATCTGGTCACTTCGGGGCTAAGCAGGAATTTTTATCCCCATTACATGTTTGTTTGGGTTTTTTTTGCATATCCCATACTGTTCATATTGAGACTTGGAAAATTGGCTTGGTGAGTCATTAAATAGGATTGTCACCAGGGGACAGCAATGGGGAAAATATGATTAGTTCAGTGTTCACCATTGGCACCCCATTTGGGCGAAAAGTTGGCCTCTGGGACAGCCTTTACAGGTCAAGGGACCTGGAGGTTGGAAAGGAGCCTGCTTTTGTGGCTGACATGGGGGGGGGGAGTTGCTCTCTCTTATAAACTCATAGGATTTGGGGGAGAGAGTGCCTTATGTTTGCCTGGACCAAAGATTCAATCCAGTATCTTGGATTTACCTCAGGGCCTGGTGTTTTGTGCAAGGTTAGGCTGGAGGGATTTTGGTCATGTGGGGACACCTGCTTCTCCAGTGGAGCCACACCAGGATGCTCCCCCTTCTTGTAGTTTCCCAAAAAGTCAAGTTTATTAGTATTTGCATAGGTCAAATAAATGGCCCTTTATTTTGCCATGGATATGTGTCTGGACTTGTTATTTCATGGCTCATCATCAAATAGAAGTGACATGCCTGAGTTGTCCATCTCCAGTGTACAGCCTACACATTAAAATGCAAAGATGCCCTCCTGTTACAAGAACTGAAGCTGACTAGATTTTTTTTACACTTTTGGTTACTGATTCTAAACTGATTTAAAAATAAAAGACAAATATATATTCACTTCTCTTTGCTTGTTCTCAGCTTGTTCCTGGGGAAAATAACTCATTACCATGTTGTCATAAGCAAACTGTATAATATATTCCATCAAATTCTGAACACTCAGTAATGAAAGAAAAGCTGAACTAAATTCTAAGATTCTCAGACTGCTGGCGAAATTGAACAGAAAAGAAGTAAAGACTATGACTGTCTTCCTTTTATTTTTTCAAAGAGAGACTATAAACTGTTTTAAAATGGTTTGTGTTGAAAAGAAATAAGCCTTGGGAAAAAAGTTAAAGGGAAGAAAAGCATTTTCCAAATTACATGGGCACACTGAAGTACAGTCTTGTGGTAAGAAAAAATAGAGCAATCAGTGCTATTTTAAAAAGTCTACTGTTCACATCACTTGTATTAACTTTAGTCCTTCCCTTTGATCCCAAACTGTGAAAAAGATTTATTTATTTAGGTGAGTTGAAGAATGCATGAGACCACCTGAAAGTGGAAACAGACATGGTCCAGTATCACCAAACTAAGCTACTATATGTTTTACTGTGGACAAAGTACAGTTGTTCCCACTGTCATATAACTTGCTGTTCCTTAGAAGTCTTAGGGGTGAAACAGATTGCCCTGAAGGGGTGGCTTGAATCCGCCCCTGAGAGAGCCGGCTGGGGGCCATGGCAACTGCATGCTGCAGTCCCAATCTGGCTTTTTGCCAAGCAAAAAAGAAGCGGCAAAATGCTGGTCCTTTTTGAGCAGGAAAAAGCCAGCTTTCCCCTCTCCACCACAGCTTTATGGTGCTCCTGCAGTGTGCAGCATGTAAATGCCATGCTGCCAGAGCACCATGAAACCAACCCATATGTGGGCAGCCTGGTGGCTTCAGGGTGGTGTCGGGGTGTGCATCGTGTGTATGCCAAGCCCCCAAGCTGCTGGAAAGCCAGTATTTCAAGCCGGTCTGTTTTGGCTTTCAGTAAGACTGAAGGCAAACCAATTTGCCACCTTTCCTCCCCAGGGCACCATGTATATTTGTATTACTGCAGTGGCAATGCTTCATGTATGCTGTAATTAAATGATCAGTTGTAATCATAATGGTTAAAACTGTAAAATCTATGTGCATGTGTTTAACTAGGACAAAGATGTAATGGAAATTAAATTTAGGTGATTTGCTTGCTCAGCCAAAGTGGCAACAAAATAATCAGGTTTGCTATAGTTCGCAATATGAATTAAATGAGAAATATAATAATAAGTACAAACATAGTACTTCTAAAATTAACAAATTAATAAGGAAAGCAAATAGAGGTTTTATATAAGCTTTTCATCAGGATAAATTGTTGGAAAATTGAAAGAGAGATTCAGGCTGCATCCACACTACAGAAATAATCCAGTTTGACATCACTTTTACTGCCATAGATCAATAATACGGAATTATAGCAATTGTAATTTGTTGTAGCACTAGAGCTCTCTGACAGAGAAGGCTAAATGTCTCACAAAACTACAGCTTCCAGAATTCTATAGATTGAGCCAAGGCAGTTAAAATAAAACTGGATTATTTCTGCAGTGTAGATGCAGCCTCAGAGAGATGGGACTCAGATGACAACCAATTGTCACTCAAAGCCCTATCACAGTTCTTTCACCTATCTACTATTAACTAAACGCAGCAAAAGAAAGTAGATATTCAGGAAATAATTAATTACATAATTTCAATGATCTCACACAGTTCTTCAACATAAATATTGTTGCTGCAGAGTGCAATCACCCAGACTAGATGTTACAGCTGCCAGTTACCAAAAATTAGCTGCCACCTTCATTTCTGCATTATACCATCTCAGCATTTTCCTTATACTGTCATGTTGGAGACACTCTGTCTATCTTCCCTTCTTTTTTATGACATGTGAAGCTCAGAAATATTTTGGGAAATACTGGTATGTGAGCTTTGAGTTAATAGAGACAGAATTCAATCAGGTAGGAAATGTCCTTTTTGATCCAAAGAGCTTTAAAGCTTTTAATTATTTCCCCCACTTTCCAGATATATATATATATATATATATCTGCCTCAATATCTTCCTTCCATTCTTTAGAGGGGATTTTACATAGCCATGAGGTCTGCAATGCTGCCTTTTAAAAAATTCACAATTGTCAGATTTTAGGCTATATATATAAAAAAAGGAAAAACAGCTTGGGAACTAAACTAACAATAAGTCTTGTAGCATCTTAAAAACTAACACGTTTTATTTGGCATAGGCTTTTATGGACTTCAGCCCACTTCAACAGATGGATAGAGTATTACCCCACCCAAGCATGTGTATACTAGTTTGTCAAGTGAGACATGACTCCATTTAGCTGATGGAAATGGGCTGCATGTCAGATAAAGCATATTTGTCATTAAGTGACATAAGACTTTGTGTGAGAGAGTTTCATGACAACAGACTAACAAATCCTCCTTAGAAATTAGCCTATTAAGTCAGCCTGACTAGCAAGATTTTTTTTTCATTCACTGTGTATGTATAATCTCTCTCTCTCTCTCTCTCTTTGTACAATTACAGAAACCACTGAAGTCCCTCTGGCAAGCAGTAGCTTCTTCAGACCTCTGGTTGTTGCATGACAGAATTAAGACAACAGAGATGAATGCAAAAGATGCATTCTACACTTTCAATGAGAATGTCATTAAAAAGAATGTTCTTAGAATCATAGAGTTGGAAGAGACTGCAAAGAGCCATCCAGTCCAATCCCCTGCCATACAGGAAATCTAAATCAAAGCATCCCTGACAGATGGCCAACCAATCTCTGTTTAGTTTAAAGACCTCTAAGGAAGTAGACTCCACTAAACTCTGAGGGAGTTTATTCCACAGTCGAACAGCCCTTACTGTCAGGAAGTTCCTCCTAATGTTGAGGTGATATCTCTTTTCCTGTAGCTTGCATACATTGCTCCGGGTCTTAGTCTCTGGAGCAGCAGAAAACAAGTTAGCTCCCTCCTCCATATGACATCCCTTCAAGTATTTAAACAGGGCTATCATATCACCCATTAACCTTCTCTTGTCCAAACTAAACATCCCCAGCTCCCTAAGCTGTTCCTCATAAGGCATGGTTTCCAAACCCTTCACCATTTTAGTCGCCCTCCTTTGGACACGCTCCAGTTTCTCAACATCCTTTTTAAATTGTGGTGCCCAGAACTGGACACAATATTCCAGGTGGGGCCTGACCAAAGCAGAATAGAGTGGCACTATTACTTCCCTTGATCTAGACACTATACTTCCATTGATGCAGCCTAAAATCGCATTGGCCTTGTTAGCTGCTGCATTGCACTGTTGACTCATGTTCAACTTATGGTCTACTTGGACTCCCTAATCTCGTTGAGCCAGGTGTACCCCATCTTCCATCTGTTCATTTCATTTTCCCACCCTAAATGCAGTACCTTAAATTTTTCCGTATTGAATGTCAGAACTATTTCTTTCATGAATCTTGAGATTGAGAACTACCTTGCCCTTGATAGTATCTTCAGGAATATAGGATGGAAGATACTCACAATGTGATGGTAGAAATCAACACAGTAAGTAGTTGTATTTAGTGAAGTGAACATCACATCACTGAAAAGTCATTCCAGCTATTGTCACATCAGTAAACTTCAGTTTCATGATAAATTCTACACTAGAATAAGAATCAGGAATAAGAGGCGGATTACACACCGCCATTTAGTACGTAATTAATACGTACTAGGGTTAGGAAGGGGCGGTGCTTCCGCACCCCCCTAACCCTAGTACGTATTCTGTACTTACAATATGGTGGTGACCGTTCCACACGGCGGCTGCCATATTTACGTATCGGACGCTGTGCGTCCGCACGTGTCGTGGCATCTATGACGTCGCGAGTCCGCCCCTGGCGCCTCGCGACGTCATAGAGGCGACGCTTAAAGAAGCTCCATTTTAGAGCTTCTTTTTCAGTCTGTGCGGGAGCCGTGCGGTGTGGCTGCTGCGGCTCCCGCACGGAGCAAACGGCGGCGGCGGCAGACCGCTGCAAAGCGACAGCCTGTAACCCACCAGAAGTATGTTTTGACACTTTAAAAATCAATTTGTCTGCTTCTGGTCTCTATCATTTCTCCCCATTTATGCAGACATAAATCTTTTCTGCCAATTTTTCTGTTAGTCTGCATTTCTATTTTTTGTCCAGAAAATTCAATAAAATCACAGTGGGTTTCCATATACACTTTTACCTAGAAAAACACGATGCCAGTTCATTCCTTCCATAACTGTGGCCAGCTCCTTCACCTGGACACATGCCTTCTTATGGACAGCTGGCTCAACAAAGACATAATAATAATAATAATAATAATAATAATAATAATAATAGGTTTTATTTATATACCGCCCAATCACTGGGAATCCGAGCGGTTTACAATAGAGGGGATAACAGACAGTTCCCTGCCCACAGGCTTACAATCTAAAAGGCACGACACAAAAGGAGAAGGGAATGGTGAGGGGGGGGGAGGGAATCAGGTCCAGCATTCTTCTCTCCCTCTGAGGCCTGGACCAAGGCAGATGGACTGGAAGGAGGGCTCTT
>NC_056525.1:35720896-35813734 GCF_019175285.1 Sceloporus undulatus | reverse complement strand
CTTCTTCAGGCTAGCCCCTGATGGTACTGGGCCAGCCTTCTCTCTCCCTCAGAGGCCAAAAGATGACAGTTAGGGAGGGAGGAGCCTCCTTCTTCAGGCTAGCCCCTGATGGTACTGGGCCAGCCTTCTCTCTCCCTCAGAGGCCAAAAGACATGATTAGGAAGAAGCAGTTCTGCTTCTCTCTCACACTCACTGGCATCTGGTCTTCAGTATATAAAAGGTGTCAAGTGTTTCTCTTCCTTGGAAAATAGAAGCAGATCCTGAGGTTTATACAGAAGAAATTTGGCTATGATTTGTTCTTCTGGGTTGTCTATATAGAAAAAGCTGTGCCAACAGTCTTCAGTTTCTCAGCTTGAAGACTCTGTGATTCTCTCTCTCTCTCTCTCTCTCTCTCTCTCACACACACACACACACACACACACAATCCCATTGACCAGCTGTTCTAGTGTCACAATAAAGGACAGCCTGGCAAACCTCCAGCTCCCAAGGTAAATGTTATGCCAAGAATCTACCTTTCTCTCTTCACTGCTTCCTACAACATCTAGTCATGCACTACGTTATTGTGAGGTATCTTGTGTAGGTGCAAGCCACTTTGTCCCACCCCATATGAACATACTGTATGTTAGATAGGTTGTTCTTTCTTTCTTTCTTTCTTTCTTGAAAGGACTGATGCATTTGGGTTTTTCATTTCTGTCCTATTCATATTAGTATTTGCTAGCTTAATTACTGACATATTATGCGAAGGTTTATAAATAGTTCCAACCTAGCTATTCTTCCCCCAACCAAAAACTAAAGAATTAAAAAGAATAATTAAAAAAGGTAGCAAAAGTAAGTGACAGCTACTGACTTTTAAAAGCATTAATCATACATTCATAGCACTATGAACATATTCATAAATTTGAATACATTCAAAGTTGAGAAAGCAGTGTACATTATTAATTACAGCAAAGATTAATTACATAAGAATGATTAAGAAGTGAATGAAAATGGGCTACATAGAGAGATAGATGGCTTTAAAAAACACAACTTGTTTGCAATTTTGTAAGTAAGTAAATAAATAAATAAATAATGGCCCTTTCTGAGTATCATCAATATTTTGGACTCAATAATCTTCCATAACTCAGAAGGGTGTGGTGGTGTGAATAGATTCTGATCCAAAACGTAGACTATGAAAAATACATACAACCTATATGTATATGCATAATGAGGCCCTGGAAAGAAGGATGTGGAAGCAGTTACTTAAGTGGAAGTGCTTCTTTGTAATTGTTATTGTGTTGATTTATACAGGGAGTAAAACCAATGAGAAAAAACAAAGAATTGTTTCTGATTATAAACACTTCTCTTTCATAGCTATGGCTGTATTCTCTGTTCCATAGTCTGCATGGGCAAAACATTTGTTTTTCTGTCAGCTTAATTCACAGTAAACACAAATTAAAAATAAAGGATTTTTCTCTTCAGGTTCTGCCAAACTGCCATCGCAGATGCAGCATGGTCAAGGCTGTTTGGGGTGGAAAAAGAGATTATTTCTCATGCACATAATCCTTGCTCTCTCTTTCCCTCCCAAATGACCAATGCGGTACCAGCCAAACTAATTTTGGTGAACTCAAATGTCTACTTCAGGGATAGGCAACATTTGACGAAGGACACCCATTGTCCTACACCCATGGTGGTGAACGTATGGCACGTGTGCTCTCTCTGGCATGAAAAGCCATTTCTGAAAGCACGAAAAGATACGGGGGGTGGGGGTGCAAGAGTAGGAACAGGCACATATCTGTTCCTCCTTCCCCCCTCACCCACCCTCCCAAACCTTCAGCTGCCTTCCTGAAGACAGCTAAAGGCATGGGAGGGCGCCCTGTTCCTCTTTTCCTCCCACCCTTCCAGGCCTTCAGCTGTCTCTGGGGAAGTCCCCCCCCCCAGTTATCCCATGCCTCCCAGATGTCCTATGCCTCCCAAAGGTCATGGCACCAGGTAACACCCAGTGCAGGAATGTCTTTGAGTTTGAGCACTCACTATCTAAAAGGTTCATCATCACTGTCCCACTCCCACCCACCCACCCCCCATTGTAAAATGTTTTTTACAGTTCCTTAAAGACTCCAGGAGTAACAGTTTTGTATCCAGTTTTGACTTTCTGCCTCTCTTGTTTTGAATATTGTTATGGGCTGGTGCAGTTTGCATCAAGCAGCAAAAACTGTCCTCTGGATCCTCTGATGTTCTCCACCTTGAACAGTGGTGGCTGATAAAATCATGTGAAAGGGTGGTAAATGGACAGTGGCCTTTTGGTCAAAGATCAATCCAAGGTATGGAAGCCATATCCCACCAAATAGTGTCAGCACTTTAGACAGCACCATCAAGATACATTGGGATCAGATGTGCAACTCAAACACCAGGGCAGCTGTCTCTGCCACAAGTAATCCTTTTCATTACTTTTCCACATTTTCTTCACACATTAGGTGGCTGCAAACTTAGGGTTATTAACAAATGTACATTTGACTCACCAGGGAAGTGCTACCCACACTGACGGTCTAAATATCTACCGATAGGACATTTTTTGTATGTATCCTCAGGTTATAGTTTTAAGGTGTACCTAAAACTCGGGTATATGTGTAAGTCATGAGTCCATGAACAGATAGAAAAACAACAATATTATGGTAAATGAAATTGTACAAGACAACATTCTGTATATGGAGACAATAAAAACACAGACTGGGAGATGCCAAAGGGAATTTTCCTCAGTTTATAGGATGATTGCCTGCAGTTCCCCAGATTGTCTATCTAATTTTGGTTCAAACTCAGTGGTTTTTCATTTTCACTTAACAACTTGGTTACTACATATTCAAATACAGCAAATGAGCAATTGAGTTTTTAGGCACACAAATTAGATATACTAATGTGAATAATTTTGGGCATACACAGTTTTCTATTCTAGGCTTTAATATTCCTCCAAGCGATTTAAAATATTCTTAATTTAGGACATTACTTGTAACAGCCACACAAGGGATGCCTGTTCCTACGATTTTTATCTTCCTGGTGTCCATTTACAGAAGTTGCTGACAACAGCCCTCTGCCAATATTATATCAGCAGTTTTCAGCTGATAAAACATTTATTCAATAATGGCTTGTAAGGAAAAAGAACAACACAATCATAGTGAAAGGATGATTATGTCAAGCAGCTAATGCTAATAAGGAAAACACACAGAGAGAGAATTGCTTACATGACTTACTTATACTGCTTCTTCATCACAAATATAAACACTTCCAAAGAAGAAACTATGCCAATTATTATTGCTTTCATTAATTAACAGACAGAGACATGATCTTATTGAAGTGGTTATTATAAAAGGTTATTCCTCCATGGTGTGCACTGCAGCTAATGTGTAAAGTGACTGTGAAACTGACAATGTTATTAACATTTTTGTACCTTGGTTGTTTATTCTGTTTAAATGATAGTACTGTTCAGCACCGATCTAGCATTTTTACTGAATATTTAAAGCACTTCAGACACTTTATTATACCAGTCCCTTACACTGATTTTCAGATGCTGTTGTTGTTGTTATTTCCAACTTATGGTGACCCTAAGGTGAGATTTTCTTGGCAAGGTTTGTTCAGAGGAGGTTTGCCATTGCCTTCTCCTAGGCTGAGAGAGTGTGACTTGCCCAAAGTCACCCAGTGACTTTCATTGCTGAGCTGGGAATCAAACCTTGATCTCCAGAGTCATTGTCCAATGACTCAAACCACTATGCCACACTGGCTCTCTGACTGTCAGGTAGGCCAATATTATTATTCTTATAGTACAGAGAGGAGAAAGCCAAAGCTCTCAGATATAACCTTAGCTGATCCCCTATAAATGAGGTCAAGTCAGCTTAGTTTACTTCTCAAATAAAAGTTGAAATGGAAATGTTCTGACAATGCTGCACCTAAGTATTTTTCCATTGGTTATGACTGAACAGTGAAACAGGGGAATGACCAAACTGTTGTTTGCCCCAAGTGGCAAGAGTGCTGTGGTGGTGGAAGCAGTTTCTGCAACTCTATTTAACACTCAAATCAATCAGTGCCTGTGGTGGCCAAATCTTGTGGTAGTCAGAAGAATGTGTCATACATGAAGTCCCCTCCTCCCATAATATCTTCTTTCAGGGACATCATATTATCAGAAAAAAATATTTTGGGGAGAGAAATATTTTGGGGAGAGAAAGAAAAATGAAATATTCTACTTTTCCTGGGTGGCCATGACCCCATAAAACATTTGAGGTAAGTATCTATATTTTATGGGAATGGCCATGACCATGACCACCATGTTAATTATTCTTAAAACTCTCCAGGATTCAGCTCCACACAAGAACTCATCTTGAAGGGATGCTTAACAGGTTAACAAAAAAGGAGGGTGGGGGAGAGATAGAAGCCATTAAATAAAAAATGCAAGAATTTAGTAGTAAATGGGGGGAGGGCTAGAGTCATTAAAACATATTAAAAATGAAGATGAAGAATGTGTTTTTAAATGGAACTTTTATCAATTTAGAAAGTTCTAAATGAAGACCGAATAGCATGAAAAACCCACAAAAAACTTCTAAATGAAGAAATGAGTTTACCTATATAACATTGTGATGATAACTTTAGGATGGGAAAATTTAGTTTTCTTTGCATTTATGATACTGAAAAGGATGTTGGCATGTGTTGAACAGTACAGGCTCTGACTTTAATGTTCCTGGCAGTGTGAACACATTTAAAGATGACTGTGGGCTTTGTGCTAAGCCATGTAGGATGAGCTGAATGCATTTCCAATGTCCTCTATAACTAGTAGCCCTGCCTTATCAGATTCTCGATCACAGTTTTGTTTGTCAGAATATAGAATGTGTTACAAATCTACAGCATACCTTTGTCTTTAATGTGATAAAATGTACTAAGAGAAAGCCAAATGGAGAAGCTGTGGAGAACCTTGAAAACATGCTCTCATATTTAGGTTTGCAACCAACACAGGGGTAAAATAAATAGGCTTACCTGCATGTTGTTTGTGCATGTTTGTAAACATGCATAAGTATAACTGTCTGTACCACATGGGCATGTTTTAATTCTTGTCCTCATTCATTAACACCAAGTGGTGTTGCTACCAAAATAAAAAACCAAAACCCTTTCCTCTGCTTCTGTAAAAAAGCACAATTTTATAAGAAAGTCTGAGAACTTTTCTTCTCCTTTAAATGAATATTGAATCCTTTGAATAAAAGACAGCAAGTATTCCCAATGTGATTTGTTGAGAAGCCTTGTGTGGTAGGCCACAAGAGTGAGATTACTATAGCCTTGACAAAATCCAGTATATTTTAAATCACAGTCTTTCTTTTTAAGTCCAAGCATACTTTGTTGAAAACCCAGAAGCTTTCTTGAAAAATGCACTAGATTAATTGCCTGCCCAGAAAATGGTTCACTTGTAAGTGATTCTAAATGCCTCTAATACCTATAATCTTTCAAGAGTCACATGGCAAGAAATGCATTATTGAATCTTTCCATTTCCAGGGCATGCTCTGTGATAGTTCAGAATGCAAAATTCAACACAGCAGAAGGCACAGGACTGCAAACTGCATATCAGAAGTGGCAAACATTGTTTGTACTGAATAGTGAATGAATTGATGAAATCATCTCAAGCCTCAGTACAAAGTTCTTAACAAATGTAATCAACTTTTCCCAAAACAGGCTTCTTTTTTTAATCATGAGAAGAGTGAGTGAATGAGGTAATCAGTGAGAAAATAATAGATTATAGATTATATAAGGAGACATAATTTTTAGGGATGCTATAGGACAGGAATATGGGACTTGGGGTCTTCCAAAAAATGCTGGAGTACTATAGTTTTTTGTGGGTTTGTGGCCATGTTCTAGAAGAATTTATTCTTGACGTTTCGCCAGCATCTGTAGCTGGCATCTTCAGAGAAGCCGGCCATGAAAGCCTTCGACTTCATAATGTTGGAGTACAATTCTAACCAGCCTTAATCAGAGTTGTCAATAGGAGGGATTATGGGAAATACAGCCCAACAACATGTAGAGCACCACTCAATCCTATCCTATGCACAGGGTTTAATGATGACCATTGCTCAGCTCCACAAATCCATTGTCATGTTTAGTACTCAGTAATGAACATGAGAAATAGTAATCAAGATGCCTATTGGAACATGATCTACCCTTCTGGCCTTACTAAATACATGTTTAACATCCCTTTTCTGGTGTATGGCCACTTGCCCACCACAAAAATGGGAAAGGAAAATACTGGGTGAGTTTGGGGAAAGATAATTTTAAAGAATTTTAATCTTAATTTTAAATACAAGTTGAGTTTATATAAGCCTATCGGCACATGTTCGACTAGCTGGCAACATTTCTTCAAGATTTAATGCAATCTTTTTACAAACATTTTACACCACATTGAGTCCAAAATCAAATACTTTGCTAACCACTAACATCCTCAGCTGGAATTACAGTAAGTGTTATATTGTCTATTCATTTGTTACATTTGTATGCCACCTTGTCTCCTATGTGCTCATACATAGCTGTCCACCTCCTTATGTTAACCTCACATGAGCCAGAGAGAGAAAGAGAAAGAGAGAATGAATAGTCAAAAGTCACCTAATGATCTTCATTGCTGAGTGATGACTTTTGGCTGAAGATCAGGGTATAAGTAAATTTCTAGGAAGGAATTACCTCTGTCATGTTTTACTTTAGGAACTATATACCTTCATGGCTGCATTCCTCTTCTCACTTGCTTGGGAGCAAACTACAGGACCTTCCTTTTGAGTAGATACATAGAGGGTTGCAAAGTTATCATCTTTCAAAGGCCACCTCTGCGCATTCAATTCCCTCAGAACAAATGGATGAAAAGGATTTCTGTTGATGTGATAATGTGTGGCACGGCAGTCAGTCAGTGAGTCAAGCCAGACAGGCAGATAGTAAGGGGCTTTGTTTCACTCCCATTTTGCTATGGAATTATAGCAACAAGGCTGCAAGCAAACATATGACCATCCATGTGCAAATAACAGCCAGAGTTTTTAATAGAATTAGGCAGCTGAGCCCATTTCCACCCCATTAGGATTTGTATATGAGAAAGGGCCAGTGAAGAAAAGCAAGCACAAAAGATTAGTTTTCCTTCTCACTGCTTTAAGTGAAGCTTTGAGCTGCTAATGCAAGAAGTGCTGTCCAGGGAAACCACAAAGCCCAACAAGAGTGAAGAAACTGCTACTGCCTGCAAATTACTTTTGCAGCAACATTTTCACACTAATGCAAATGTTCTCCTGACCGATATTTTACATTATCAGTGCTTTATACTGTGGCAAGGCAAGGGCATAAAAATAGGAGGAGAAATGTTTGTCAGAGACTCTGCTCTGTTTTTTTTTTATGAATAGATATGGAGATGCTTTTGACTTTGAAAGCTTCAGAGTCTCCCACACAGCTGTAACATCATATCTAGCCATGGTTGATGCTTTCTGAGATGCAGCTTTCTCTCATTACACTGTGAAAAGGAGGAGCCAAAAAAACATCCAATTTGTTTCCTGTGGTATACGTTTACACATCACAGATAAAGATGTGTTAGAGAGAGACTGGATGGGTTTTTCCATATTTCAGCATCTGTCCATTATTTTGAATGCCCCCACCCCACAGATTTATGGAACAGAAGAGGTAAGGTACAGAATCTAGCAAATTCAAATGCCAGAATTATATAGCTATTTGTGCCAAAAGGGCCTGTAGCTTACCTTCTGACCTACTTAAATAAGAAATATGTATGTTCTTCAAGTGATCTGAATAACTGGATATCAACTTAGTTCTTCTGTCATGCAACTACCAGCCTCTAAAACAAACAGGATTTAACCTGGGCATCACTCCTCCAACATCCCCACACATGCTGGATCATTTTCATACCTCTGAAAAACACACTTTGAAGAGACTTGTACTTATGTTGAACTCTCTATGCCTTTGGTCTGATTCAGCACCCCACTCTGCTCCTTCTTGAGGATTCCTGCTTGGCAGAAGAGCATTGCCACTTGGCACCCCACCCCTCCCCTTCTAATCTGTGAGGGTCACACTGTCTCAGCTTCAGGGGCATCCCATGGCAAAAGTCCTCTTTATGCCAAGAAAACCCTTGGTTTGTCCCATCTTCCAGTGCCATCCCGATGTTGAACAGGGGTCAGACTACATGTCCTCTAGGATCCCATGTTTTCCTATGTATTACTTCATAGCAGAAGGGGGTTGGACTGGATGTTCCTTGAGGGTCCCCTCAACTCTAGCATTTCTTGTTGGGGCTTCAATCACAGTTTATTTGTTGAGACTGAGCTTTTCCCCCCCTTTTGTGTGTGTGCCTTCAGGTTTTTTTAAGCATAGGAATGTTCTTTAAACGTCTGCCAAACTTCCTTTTGACATGGTGATTGAGTTTGAAATGCAAAGTAATTAGCGTAATTATTCGACTTGTTTTTTTTTTTTTTTTTTTTTTTGTCATTCGAGAAATCTGTGAAAAAATATTTCGCTAGCTACTGAAAGGGAGAGAGGAAATCACCTTTTGAAAGGGGGATTTGTGGAACTAATATTTTTTAAAGAAATTCTCCTCAAGTTCTCAATGAACGAGAAGAAAAACATGGGTTTCTCAAATCACTAGTCTCCACGACCAGATGAACTACATCCAAGGGCACTAAAAGAACTGGCAAATGTAATATCGGAGATATTGGCAATAATCTTTGAAAACTCCTGGAAAACAGGAGAAATCCCAGCAGACTGGAGGAGGACAAACGTTCCCATCTTCAAAAAGGGGAAAAAAGGAGATCCCAACAATTATCATCCAGTTAGTCTGACATCAATACCAGGAAAGATTCTGGAGCAGATCATTAAACAGAGAGTCTGTGAACATCTAGAAGGCAATGCCATAATCACAAAAAGTCAACATGGGTTTCAGAGAAACAAGTCATGCCAGACAAATCTGATCTCTTTCTTTGATAAAATTATAAATAAATAATAATAATAAATAAAGTTTTTATTTATATACCGCACCTTCCTCAGATCAGGGCGGTTTACATACATTACATGACACATACAGTACTTTAAAAACACACTATACAATATATAATAAAATAAAACCAGCAAAAAACCCCAATAGCCCGTCCTCATGGCCACGGAAGAGGAGGGAGGCCCACAAGATTTTATGCGGGGAATGCTAGCTGGAAAAAAAAGGTTTTCAAATCCTTTTTAAATTGGGCCAGGGAGGTAGTCGAGCGGAGCTCGGCGGGCAGCGTATTCCAAAGGGCCGGGGCGGCGATGGAAAATGTCCGCCTTGTGACGGAAGTAAGCCTAGCCCCCGGCACCTTCAGTAATAGCTGCCCGGATGTTCTGAGGGTGCGGGACGGAATATATGGGGAGAGGCGGTCCTTCAGGTAACCTGGACCCAAGCCATTTAGGGCTTTATAGGTAATCACCAACGCCTTATATTGGGCCCGGAAGCGTATAGGCAGCCAGTGAAGATCTTTCAGCACCGGTGTTATATGGCTGGTCCTGGAAACACCAGTGACCAGCCTGGCTGCCATATTTTGCACCATCTGAAGCTTCCGGGTTTGGTATAAGGGTTGCCCCATGTAGAGTACGTTGCAGAAGTCCAGTCTCGAGGTTACCAGAGCATGTACAACAGTTTCAAGGTCCCTCTGGGCCAGGTATGGGCGCAGCTGGCGGATAAGCCGAAGCTGGTAACAGGTGCTCTTGACCGTCGCATTCACCTGAGCAGTCAGGTGAAGCGACGAGTCAAGAAGCACCCCCAGACTGCGCACGGAGTCCTTCACAGGGAGCATGACCCCGTTCAGGACAAGTGGAACCACCGTCATTCCTGGACCAGGGGAACCTATCACTAGTACCTCCGTTTTCTCTGGATTCAGCTTGAGTTGGTTTTCCCTCATCCAGCCCATTACTGACTCCAGACAGGCCACGAGAGGAGAGACGCCATCCTCAGTCACTGCATCAGTCGGAGACATAGAGAAAATAATTTGGGTGTCATCAGCGTACTGATAACCCCGCGCCCCATGTCTTCAGATGATCTCTCCCAGCGGTTTCATGTAAATGTTAAATAGCATGGGAGACAGAATGGCTCCTTGAGGGACCCCAGTTATAAGGGCCCGCTCATCAGCTTGGTAGATGAAGGGAATGCTGTGGATATAGTATATCTTGATTTCAGTAAGGCCTTTGACAAGGTTTCCCATGACATTCTTGCAAACAAGCTTGTAAAATGTGGGCTAGACAAAGTAACTGTTACATGGATTTGTAACTGGTTGAGCGGCTGAACCCAAAGGGTGCTCAACAATGGCTCCTTTTCATCCTGGAGAGAAGTGACCAGTGGGGTCCCACAGGGCTCTGTCCTGTGCCCAGTGTTATTCAACATGGAGGGAGCATGCTTGTTTTCTGCTGCTCCAGAGAACAGGACTCGGAACAATGGATGCAAGCTACAGAAAAAGAGATTCCATCTCAAAATTAGGAAGAACTTCCTGACAGTAAGGGCTGTTCAACAGTGGAACACACTCCCTCAGAGTTTAGTGGAATCTCCCTCCTTGGAGGTCTTTAAGCAGAGGCTAGATGGCCATCTGTCGGGAATGCTTTGATTTGGATTTCCTGCATGGCAGGGGGTTGGACTGAATGGCCCGTGTGGTCTCTTCCAACTCTATGATTCTATGATTCTATGATCTATTATTCTATATTAGTACCACTGCAGAAGTTTGTTCCATCTGAGTTGTGAAGTAACCCAACCCACTTTACTAAGCTTCAAAATTAAACTGTTGAATCTTACACAATCTCAAGTGCTTTCAGCATAGATAAACACAGAGGGAAAAACCCACCGAATTGTATGTTTTTTTTTGTTTGTTTGTCTGTTTTGTTTTTATTTTGTTTGTTTTTGTTTTGCAAATCCAGATTGGATTCCTACACCAGACCTATTCATGCATTTTCTATCTAGATAAGTAAACATGGGAACATAACTTCCAACTGCCCCAATTTGACAAGGAAAGTCACTCTTTTTCATTTGCATGAAAAATGTTCAGGTTTCTCTCTTTTCCTCCAACATTCCTCATTTATCCATGGGTGCATATTATGTTTAAAGTGGAAAAGTAGTTTACACTCATTAATTTAGCAGGGGCAAGATGAGTGGAGGGGCTGGAAACCTGTCCTTCCCAGTAGGCTCAGGCAAAACTGTTGCTGCTTCTTCTAGCTTGTCTGTTCTACATTAATAATGCCTTGAATCGTGACAACACTGTGTGACAGTGCTTGGTCTTACACACCCTGGATTTTATCCATGAAATGTTAGAGGGTATGTATAAGTAGAGGAGAATTGCTAGTACTGCCCCCTCTGATATTGCTCTCTTTGCATGATGAAACGTTTTGTGAAAAAGAGGATCTCTAAATATAACTCTGGCAAATCAGCATTTTTGATTACATGATAACTTCCACATGTAATGGATGTTCTTCTTTTCAGACTATTATTGAGATTCTGAAAACTGTTCACACTGGAATTTTTATATTCTTACATGTAGAACAGCCTTGGGGGACAGGTACCAGTGTAGCTATATGGAAGGGGAAAATAAGGGCACCTGCATTAAAATTCTGACTTCTAGTGATTTTGTCTATCAGTCTCCACATTTTTAGCATGACGATAACTTAAAATGTCAGTTAAATAGTTAGAAATATAGTTTAGGTTTCCAAAGAAAATGGCCAAGCAAAGTTACAAAGGTAAGAGAGAACACAACAAACATAAGAATTGTGGTGTGAACAATTTTCAGTGTCTCAGTCTAGCAATGCTAGAAATTTGGAGAGTGGAAAGTTTCACTTGGGGAGGGGGGGCAGAATTCATATTTTGGGTAGCAATGAGCTCATTTCCCCATACCCATAGCTATACCCCTACACCAGGGCTAGTCACAGACTTTCTTACTGTAAATAAGAGGTAAGAGGTTAGAGCTATTCTCTAATAGCTTGCACACATTCTTGTGTATGTAGGGAAATGTACATTAGGTGGAATTACTAAGGCCTGAATTCTTGTAGGAACTTGCCAAATTCAGAGTTCATAGACAAACTGAAATGAACTGTGCAAAAACAAACAAACAAGCAAACAAAACTCAGATATTCAAAACTCAGATATGCAAAAATACATATATTAATGAAAAGTGAAGAAAATAATAAGTAAATATATATTGCATTAGGGGAGAAAGACAGCAGAAGGTGTGCACACTAGGGAATTATTGAACTTTATTGCACAGGCCCTAGAACAGGCCCATTGCATTCCAAAAAGGGGGAGTGATGAAAATGGAATGGAATGGAATGAAGAACGTATCTTACGCACAGGGCAACGCTGCCACTGCCGCCGGACATTCCCATCGCACTCTACATCCGTCCCAGAGGGGGCGATTTTTGAGAACACTTTTGAACATAGAATCATAAAGTTGGAAGAGACTGCAAGGGCCATCCAGTCCAACCCCCTGTCATGCAAGAAATCTCAATCAAAGCATCCCCAACAGATAGCCATCCAGCCTCTGCTTAAAGGAGCCCTGGTGGCGCAGTGGTTAAATGCCTGTACTGCATCCATTCACTCAAAACCACAAGGTTGCGAGTTCAAGACCAGCAAAAGGGCCCAAGCTCGACTCAGGCTTGCATCCTTCTGAGGAGGGAGCTAAAATGAGTACCCAGACTGTTGGGGGCAAATTAGCTTACTTGCTAATTAGCTTACTTGCTGTTCACTGCTATGATCTTTGGAATAGCGGCATATAAATAAAACTATTATTATTATTAAAGACCTCCAAAGAAAGAGACTCCACTACACTCTGAGGGAGTTTGTTCCACTGTCGAACAGCACTTACTGTCAGGAAGTTCCTCCTAATGTTGAGGTGAAATCTCTTTTCCTGGAGCTTGCATCCATTTCTCCGGGTCCCAGTCTCTGGAGCAGCAGAAAACAAGCTTGCTCCCTCCTCAATATGACATCCCTTCAAGGGCTATCATATCACCTCTTAATATTTTCTTCTCCAGTCTAAACATCCCCAGCTCCCTAAGGCATTCCTCATAGGGCATGGTTTCCAGACCCTTCACCATTTTAGTCGCCCTCCTTTGGACACACTCCAGTTTTTCAGCAGTGATACATTTATTAGGGGAAATGTATACAAACTTGCACAGAAATGTCCACAAATTTTTTTGGGGGGGAAATTGTTAGGGATGATGGGAGTTGCAGCTCTTCTCCTGGCTTTCACTCTCACCCCCCTGGTCAGCGGAAGAACAACCAGTTTGACCAGTAGCTCTGAGAATTGGCTGAAGATGTCTTCCAATCTTCTCTGGAGTCTGCTGGTTCTTGTTCAGCTCTCAAGACACCAGTCAACATAGTAGTCTTCTTAAAAAGATCTACTTTTATTCTAATATATACACTATGCACAAAACAATTCACTACTCACAAAACTCACACTACTATACTCCTCAATACCCACAAAAAGTATTGTCATACATTATTGCTTATATAGACATTTGTCTCTCTATTAATTATACAGTTGCCACCTCCTGGGCGTGTACATACACTATGATTGACATACCATACTTGGCTCAATCTAGACCTCACATTGCATCATATATTACTGTCCACTCAATGACTTTCAGGTGATGTCAATTTGCACCTTTTCACTTTGTCCTTGCCACAAGTGTCCTTGGCTTTTAGGACCTTCTAATTACATTATATGCAACACCTATGTGACATTTCAATTGCTTTTGCTGTGTCATGTTACTTTCAAATACATTCATATACATATTATATTTCTTGTGACTATATATCCCATGTGGCTTTTTCCTGACAGAAATAACATTACCACATCTCTAAAGAAGTAACCAGGACTGAGGAAATCAGAAATTTAGTGAAATAAAAATTATTAGAATAGACTTATTAGAATATTATTTTTGGAATAAGGGAATCCTGATGGTGCAGTGGTTAAATGCCAGTTTTGCAGCCACAAGGTTGTGAGTTCAATCCCAGAGCCCTAAAGTTGATTTAGCCTTGCATCCTTCTGTAGGTCACTAAAATGAGTAGCCAGCTTGTTGGGGGCAATTAGTTTACACATTATTAACCGCTTAGAGACTACTTAGTTCAGGATGAAGCAGTACAGAAATGTAAATACTATTATCGTTGCTATTAGAATAGCCCATGTGCAAAACCAATAAATTCCAAAGACTGTGGGATGCTTCAGACACTGACAACCAAAGCCTAGTCTCAAATAAGAAAGTGGAAAAATTACTTGGCCAATATAACCCTTAAATAAAACAAACTGATTTTTAACTGTTGTTGATACAAACAAGAAATCTAATTTAAGATGTATCCATACTCAACAAATATAGCAGTTTGATCCCATTTTAACTGTTATGGTTCTACCAATGGAATTTTGGGATTTGTAATTGCATAAGGTACTTATTATTCTCTAGCAGAGACCTCTAATGCTGCAGTTTAAGGGAATTGTGTGTGTGTGTGTGTGTGTGTTTGAATGATGTGACAACAATGGATTCTACATTGGCAGTTTTACTTTATTCTGAGGAGAGAAATTCTTTACAACATGAAAATAATAAGGCACCTTTAAAAGTCCATTAGCAGTACATTTGCAAATTGTTTATAACATAATAGCCACATTTCTAGGATTAGTTGACTAAAGGTGTTTATTTGACATAGAAAGAAAAGAAAAGGTAGCTTAACATAAGATATGGAATAACTTGTATCAAGTGTTTATCAAATATTTTTATATAGAGCCATCAATGTATATGATTGTCTGTTGACCAGGGATACAGCATCATTATAAAATGTATAATTATAATCTGTATATACGCAATGAATTGAGAAGCAGAATATTAACATAAAATAACAGCTTATTTGGAATAACAGTAATGTATCATATTTGAATGCCATGGAAGAAAACAGGATGTAAACATAAAGTTACAGTTAAAAAAATAAACAGTTTTTAAAAGGGTAAGGAGTAATAGAATTTCAAGGTCTATTATGGTGTGAATCAATCTAGCTCAGTCTGGAGGCTGAAAGATTAGGGATTAATTCAGTGCATGTCATGAACCACAAATGTTGCATGACTACATGGAGCGGCCACTCACCTCAACAGGCAGGCTACTTTGCTGTCGGGAGCCGTCGGGAAGTTTCGCCCCAGCATGCCTTGCTGGGGCGAGGCCTGTGCGCCTATTGGTGGTGTGGAGCGGAAGGGGCAGTCCTTCCACTCCGTGCCATTCTAGGGTGTGGAGGACCGCTCTATGGTGATTCGTTCCGGTCCTCCGGGACAGCCCATTGGTCAGGCTGCCCTGGAGGAGGGACCGATGCCATTTTGTTTTGCCGGGGCCAGGGCCTATAAATAGGCCATGCAGAAAGGCCCTGGCGCCATTTGCTTCTCGGCTCTGCTGTAGAGCAGACCCAAGTTCTCTAAGAGGATCAACCCTCCTCTCTTCAGGGAGCCAGCGTAGGGGGCTTGCCTTTCCCCCTCCCTGTTGGGGCCAAGGGCCCCTTCGGCAGCAGCGGCGGTGCGCGGTGGGTTGCCCCCCCCCCCAGTCTTGGTTTGTAGACTGTCGTGCCCACCATTTTGTTTTGTTTTTTTCTTCTGGGGCTCTGGCACCATTAGCCCCCATCACTTACTTCCCTCGCCAATTTTGGCTCTGGGCCAGGGGAAAATTTTATTAGTTGGTGCTTGCAGCACCTCATCCTTTTGCCTTTCCTTTGCTGTGCCTCATTCTGCTTCTGTTTTTGAGCGCAGTGCTGACTATATATTTAGTTTTTATAATTTTGTAATTTATGGACACCTATCTTTGGGGGAGAGAATTGTTATTGGTCCTTAGGCATTTTGGCTCCCACCCTGTGGGATGTTCTATCCAAATTTATTTGACACAAGCCCTTGAGAGTGTTCAATTTTTGGACAGCTGTTTGTTTGTGATTATTTTGGAGCTTATCATGCCTCCCAAGCTTCCTCCTCCCTTGTCCTCTTCCTGGCCTTCCACTAGGGGCCAGTCCGGCTTTCCCAGGAGATCTTGGACAAGCTTATCTCCAGCACCCAGGTCGTCTACTTCCACCAGGGCTTCCAGCGCTGTGAATGCTACCAAAAATACTGCTACAGAAGATTCCTCTCCGGCTCTTCAGTCAACTCCCACCGGGCTTTCTCCTGAAGCGGCGGCAAACCTCTCATGATCGATTGTACAGTTGATTCAGCAGGCGACATCCTCCTGCCAAACTGCCTCACCTTCGCCCTCTTCAGTTTCGGCGTCTCAGCCTTCGAGATTACCGACGACGAACAGTTCCAGCAGCAGCAGCTCCAGCTCTTCTACTTCATCATCTTATGATGAATACGGCCTCTATGTTGGCACCTCCTCACCTGAGAGGTGCAAAAACTGCAAGAGAAAGTGCAAGGCCAAGAAGAGGCGTCGTAGAGCTCGTTCAGCTGGCGCTGCCCAGTTTGTTGCCACAGATGGTGCTCAACCTGAAGTTCCTTGCGGGAGGGATGGCCATGCTTTGGTTCCTGGCCTACCTTGGTGGGCTATTAAGCGTTGCTCTTGGCGTCCTGGCTTACAAGGAGTCTGGGTTGACCCTCAGGCAGCTGAATTCCCTGTGTGCGGCCCTGGGGAGCGACCTCCTGGTTCTCACTTGTCAAAGAAGGTTCGAAAGCTCATTTTGAGAGACTGCTACATTGACGTTTTTTCTCTCCTTCAACCAAAAGGCCAAGAATCTGTGGCCGTTACTTCTACGAAGAAGGCCAAGAAAGAGCCCAAGCCATCTTCTGTTGAGCACACCTTTTCTAACTGGCTTGAGGGTTTCACCATATTCAGGGCTGTAGTCTCTATGGCATTTCCTGAGAGAGCTTGGCATCTCAACAGCCACATGCTCAATGTTCTGTGTGCCAAGTTGTTTGCAGGTGAGGTGGCCGCCATCGCCTACGACGCGGCGTTCCGTCAGCATGCCTCTCAAAATTCTAGGGAGTGTTGGGAATTGCTACACAACAAGATTTGGTTGCTTGAAGTGGGCACTCAAGCCAAATTCAAAGGCCCACAAAAAGGGGCTGTCACAAAAGATGCTCGCCATTTCCCATGCTGGGATTTTAATGCAGGCATATGCACCAGATCTCAGTGCAAATATGAACATTGCTGTGATAATTGCGGGGGTTCCCACCCCAAGGTTTCCTGTTCTCACTCCTCCCAATCTTTTCAGCCCTTTCGATCTGGGCGCCCTGCCCAGTCAGCAGCCGGCAAAAAAGACGGACCCTCCTCCTCCGATGCTGGGGTTGCATTTGGGCCCCCAAATGATTCTGGTGTTGCCTTACCACCCTCCTTCCCTCTGGCTCGATCCCCGGTTCAGCCAGCTGCCCTTCTCCCTCTGCTTTTGGCTTACCTTCTAAAAGAAGCGGCCGGTTTTTCTCATGGATTTCGCATCCCTGTGTCAGCCCCTCTCTCTCACTCCAACCCCCACAACCTTAAATCTGCCAGGGATTTGCCTGAGATCCTCTATGCTAAGATTTCCAAGAAGATTGTCTGGCCGCATGGAAGCCCCCTTTTGTGAGCCTCCCTTTCTCAACATCCACATTTCTCCGCTGGGGGTGGTCCCAAAAAAGGCCCCAGGTGAATTTTGTATTATTCACCACCTTTCCCATCCTCCTGGTGCTTCTGTTAATGATGCCATCCCTGCTGAGATTTGCTCGGTTCGTTATGCTTCTTTTGATCACGCGGTCCGCTTGGTGAAGGCTTGTGATAAAGGTGCACTTATGGCTAAGTGTGATATCCAATCTGCTTTTCGTTTGTTGCCTGTTCACCCTGACAATTTTCCCCTTCTTGGTTTTAAGTTTGCAGGTCAATGGTTTTTCGATAAGGCCATGCCTATGGGTTGTTCTATAAGTTGCTCAGCCTTCGAGACATTCAGTACTTTCCTTGAATGGGAGGTAAAACGCAGGGCTGCTTCCCCTCTTGTCACCCATTACCTCAATGATTTCCTTTTTGTGGGTCGTGCTCAGTCTGATGATTATGCCAAGCTGCTTGCCACTTTTTTCCACCTCGCCAAGGAGATTGGAGTTCCTTTGGCTGCAGACAAGACTGAAAGGCCTACTACTTCACTCACGTACCTGGGCATCAAATTAGATAATGTGGCTGGCCTCTCCAGTCTCCCTTTAGATAAGCTCACTGCCCTGCGGTCATTGCTCAAAGCTACCATTCAGGCTCAGAAAACCACGCTTAAGCAAGCTCAGTCTCTTTTAGGTCACCTTATTTAGCATGTAAAGTAATTTCCCCTGGTTGAGCCTTTTGTGCCAGATTGGCTAAATCTATGCCTGGTCCACGCTTGCCTCATCACCATATTCGCACTACCAGGGCAATGAAGGAAGACCTTGGGGTCTGGTTACAATTCCTGAGGGATTTCAATGGTGTTGCCATCTGGCAACGGTCATGGCAGCTTGGTGATGGGCTCCAGGTTCATTCTGGTGCAGCTGGGAGTGTGGGTTTTGGCATTTACTTCCAGGGTCACTGGTGTGCTCAGAAGTGGCCAGCCTCTTGGTCCGAGGGTGACATCCTCCGAGACCTCATGTTCCTAGAGCTCTTTCCGATTGTTGCTATGGTTCATATTTGGCGTCTGCAATTTGCCAATAAAAATGTCTGTTTTTGATGTGATAACCAAGCGGTTGTCAATGTGGTTAACAGCCAGTCCTCTAAATCTGAACAGGTTATGATTTTGGTACGAAAGTTGGTGCTTTCCTGTTTATATAATAATGTTTCTTTTACAGCTCGTTTTGTACCTGGTTTAGACAATAATGTTGTAGATGCACTTTCTCGTTTTCAGGACAACAGGTTTTGCCAGCTGGCCCCCGAGGCCGACTTGTCACCCACCCTGTTCCCAGAATTCCTGTGGAAGGTTGGTTGATGGAAGTGATGCAAGGAGTTATGTCTTCAATTGCTCCTTCTACTTTCAAGACTTATAAACGTGCCATTTCTAAGCTCTGGGAATTCTTTGAGAAATCTGGCTTGCAGCCTCACTGGCCCATTGACACTGACATTGTTTTACAATTTTTAGTTTGGTTAACGCATGCCAATATTTCCCCAAAGACTATGGCCATTCATTTGGCTGGTATATCTTTCTTTTCCAAAGCGGGTGCATTACCCAATCCGTGTTCTGCTTTCCTCGTCAGGAAGGCGTTGGAAGGTTGGAAAAGAATGTATATTGCGTCCGCTGAGTCGCGTCCGGCAGAGTTGTTCAGGGTGGTCAGGGAGCTAACTCAGCTCCCTCCCGCCCTGAACCAGATCCTTGAACCTTCTAAGGCCTGCTGTGACTTGTTTAACGACTTTTTTGCGGATAAAACCTCTCGTATAAGCGAAGGTCTGAACGCCGACACTTTAGCAGAACCTAGGGTAGAAGTGTCCAGAGCCTCCGTGGACTATGTTAAACTGGATCAGTTTGAGTTGGTGAGTACCGAGGATGTGGACAAGATCCTCGGAAGTGTTCGGAAAACGACCTGCTCTCTTGATCCCTGTCCCTCGTGGTTAGCGGCCCAGGGGGGGCCGGCGGTAACATCTTTGTTACGCCGGATAATTAATACATCTTTAAGGGATGGGCTATTTCCATCGGATCTTAAATTGGCCATAGTAAGACCGATCCTAAAAAAGCCCTCCCTTGACCTCCTGGTACATAATAATTATCGGCCTGTTTCGCTGCTACCATTTTTGGGAAAGGTGATCGAGAGGGCGGTTGCGATCCAGCTTCAGGCGGTCTTGGATGAAACGGATTATCTGGACCCATTTCAAACTGGCTTCCGGGCGGGTTACGGGGTTGAGACGGCCATGGTCGCCTTGGTCGATGATCTCCGTCTGAGCATCGACAGGGGAAGCGTGTCCCTGTTGGTGCTCTTGGACATCTCAGCGGCTTTCGATACCATAGACCATGGTATCCTTCTGGGGCGCCTCGCAGAGGTGGGAATCGGGGGCACTGCGCTCCAGTGGTTCCGTTCCTACCTCTCCGGGAGGTCCCAGATGGTGCAGCTGGGAGACGTGTGCTCCGATGAGAGGCCCCTTAAAACTGGGGTCCCTCAAGGGGCCATTCTGTCTCCCATGCTATTTAACATTTACATGAAACCGCTGGGAGAGATCATCCGGAGACATGGGGCGCGGGGTTATCAGTACGCTGATGACACCCAAATTATTTTCTCTATGTCTCCGACTGATGCAGTGACTGAGGATGGCGTCTCTCCTCTCGTGGCATGTCTGGAGTCAGTAATGGGCTGGATGAGGGAAAACCAACTCAAGCTGAATCCAGAGAAAACGGAGGTACTTGTGATAGGTTCCCCTGGTCCAGGAATGGCGGTGGTTCCACCTGTCCTGAACGGGGTCACGCTCCCTGTGAAGGACTCCGTGCGCAGTCTGGGGGTGCTTCTTGACTCGTCGCTTCACCTGACTGCTCAGGTGAATGCGACGGTCAAGAGCACTTGTTATCAGCTTCGGCTGATTCGCCAGCTGCGCCCATACCTGGCCCAGAGGGACCTAGAAACTGTTGTACATGCTCTGGTAACTTCGAGACTGGATTTCTGCAACGTACTCAACATGGGGCAACCCTTATACCAAACTCGGAAGCTGCAAATGGTGCAAAATATGGCAGCCCGACTGGTCACTGGTGCGTCCAGGACCAGCCATATAACACCAGTTTTAAAAGATCTTCATTGGCTGCCCATTCGCTTCCGAGCTCAATATAAGGTGTTGGTAATTACCTATAAAGCCCTAAATGGCTTGGGCCCAGGATACCTGAAGGACCGCCTCTCCCCGTACATCCCGCCTCGCACTCTCAGAACGTCTGGGCAGCAGCTACTGAAGGTGCCTAGGGCTAGGTTGGCCTCCACCACTCGGACGTCGTTCTCCATAGCTGCCCCAGCCCTTTGGAATGCGCTGCCCACAGAGCTCCGCTCGTCCACCACCCTGGCCCAATTTAGGAAGGACCTCAAAACCTTCCTATTCCAACAGGCATTTCCCGAGTAAATATCCTGTGGGCCTCCCTCCTCTCTTTCGTGGCCAAGAGGTTGGGCTTTGGGGCTTTACTGTTGGTTTGTTTTTAAATATGTTTTTATTGGAATTGTTTGTATTTTAATTATGTTGTGAGCCGCCCTGATCGGAGGAAGGGTGGCATATAAATAAAAATTTTATTTATTATTATTATTTATTATATATTTTCTAAAAATGCTTGACGCCGTATCTGCTTTCAATTGTTGTCTAAGATTTGTGACCAATTGTCATTTGTTTGTTCATCTGAATTTGAACGTACTTTGTTTTTTTGCTGCTTTTATGGTCGCATTTTATGGTGCCTTTAATTTGGGGAATTGGTCGCATCTTCCAAAAATGATGTTTCTCAAAGGGCATTACATGTTAACGATTTGTCTTTTCTTAAACATGGTGTTTCATTAGCCATCCGCAGGTCCAAGTGCGACCAGCTGGGCCAGGGCGATACCATTGTGCTCAGGCGGCTGAAAGGCTCCCATATTTGCTCGGTCCTGGCCCTTTGGAGTTTTTGGTCAATTTGTCCTAGGTTGGACACCTACCTGTTTGTTCACTTCAATGGGACCCCCTTGACACGTTACCACTTTATGTCTGTGCTGCGGTTGGCTGTTCGTCGATTGGGACTTCCTCCTGTTGGTGGACATTCTTTTTGCATTGGAGCAGCTACGTCAGCTTCCCAGGCTGGCCTTCCGGTTGATTCTATTAAAAGACTCGGTAGATGGAAGTCAAGAGCCTTTGCTGGTTATGTCCATCCGCACTTGGACTCCTGCCCAGGATGTTAGGCTTCTTTTGGCAGGGTTGGCGGTAGGCGTTCCAGCTGGAACGGCCTTTTGTGGCGGCAGCATAGGCCATGGATCTGGTTGGTGTGGTACCAGGGCTATGGAGCACTGGTTTGGGAGTCATTCAGGACCCAGGGTCAATCAGGGCATGCGTTGTGGCCATTGCAGTGCGCCTCCCGGTGACTAGGGGCTTAGAGAACAAGTGAGCGGCTGGTTAGTGGCTGCCAGTTGGCATTCCTTAGCCCCTAGGTCATCCCAATGACTGGTGGTTACCAGGCAAGCGGTTTATCAATCAACCAAGGGGTTGTTCAATATTTCAGATCCTGACCTTATGCTTTTGGCCAACCCTACCAATTGTTTGTTGTTTAATAAAGTTGTGGCCTTTCTTCCAGCTTTGGTTTATGTGATTATTTGCGTCGGCCTCCCAAGCAAGTGAAAACAATTACTCAAACTTTGTTAAAGCAAAATAAAACACTCTCTGTTATATGCATATATATTTCTCCTCTTAGCCCACTGGGATTCCCGAGATAATGTACATAAGAAACAAACATTATTTGAAACAGATTAAAATAGTTTTTTAAAAACATTTTTTTAAAAAGTGAATATTCTACAGCAGTGGTTCCCAAACTTTGGTCTTCCATATGTTCTGAACTTCAGCTCCCGGAATTCTTGAATGTTAGTGAAACTGGCTTATGGCTATGGGGAGTTGAAGTCTAAAACACCTGGAGGATCAAAGTTTTAGAACCACTGTTCTACAGGAACAGATTAAACAACAGTTATCAAAGTTTCATCCGCCAGGTGTTTAAGTCTTCAGTTTCCACAAACCCTAGCCAGCTGGGCCAACAGTCACAAATTATGGGAGCGGAAATCATCTGGAAGACCAAAGAATAAGCACTACTGCACAGTCTCAGGGGTCAATAAGAATGGAACTTGCTTAATTTTCCTTGGAAAGAAGTTCAACTCTTGAAATACTGTTGTGTGGCCTCACTTAGGGTGACTGGGGACACAAAAAATTATCACAAATTTTAGATTGTAAGCCCGAGGGCAGGGAACCGTCCAATTAAAAAAATTGTATGTACAGCGCTGTGTAAATTTACAGTGCTTTATAAATAAAGGTTAATAATAATAATAACAAATTCTGGGTAGGCTCATTTGGGACAAGATGGTCTTTCAGTTATCATAGCCACAACCCATTTCACACTTTGTAGTTCAAAACTAACACTCTGAATTGAGCCCAGAAACAAACTGGAAGCAAGCACATTTGAACAAGACAGGTAATATGTAGTCTCTAATGCAGTCAATGCAGTCTGACCACTACATTTTGCAATGTCTGTAACACTGGAACCGTTTTCAAGAGCAGAATCACAATGAGTGCATTTATCTAGTCCATTTCATATTAACATTCTGCATATGTTACCCAATACTTTTCTTTCCCAAGTAAGTTTCTTGCTTAAACATACATGATTAGAACTGTAGACTCCTACTGGATCAGACCAAGAACAAGAGCTTGCAGCATGCTTGTTGAGTATAACATTTGTCTGTCTGCTTCATCCAGAATGCAACAACAGTCAAGGAGCTGCAGGTCATGTTGCAATGGTCATTGATCGGCCGCAAAAAAGTGCCATGGCTCATTCTGTCTGTACTTGAACATGGAGGAAAGACGCACCCTCTACTCCAAGTGTAAGATATTTCCTCCCTCCCTTCATGCTGAGAGCAGCCAGGATAAGTCCAGGCACATCCTTGCATGGCTGCACATGGGAGTGCCCCAGCTATTGTTGCATGCTAGAGTGGAGGCCTTGTGAAAGATGGTACTTGATACCCCCTTCTTTGCAATACCTGAAAAGGTACATATGTAGGCATAACCTCTACTTATGCCTGAATATGTCATAAAAGGATGATTGTCCATGTTATACAATAACCTCCTCCACACCTGCAAAACATTGCTCAGCCAGATGTTTCCAGGAAGCCTACAAACAGGACACGAAAACAGCTATGTTCTCATGCTGTCTGTCCCCTATAAGTGGAATCCAGTGTGCCACGAAACTGGAAGATTTTAGGTACCTCTAAACCTGATAATTCCTATTGATAGACTGCTTCTATATACAATTGTATTATTTATTTATTTAGCACCATAAATTTGCATGGCACTTTACAGTCATCATCAAAACAGCATATAACCTGCCAAATAGCATACAATCTAAAAGTCACAAAATATAAACTATACAAAATGAAGCAAGTTATGCCGTTAAAATACAAACTGTAAAACAACTAATACATATAATGAAATATAAAATTATAAAACAGTATTCAAATACAGTTCCAAATGCTTTAGAGAATAGGAAAGTTTTTAAATCAGATTTAAAACTAGCAAGAGAAGAGATCGTCTGGAGATGTTCAGGGAGGCAGTTCCAGGAGTATGGTGCAGCAAGTGAAAAAGGATGAAGCCAAGAAAAAGGAAACCCTTGGCTGGGTGAGAAGGCCCAAACTCCTGGATCGCAAAGCTTGAATAGGATGGTAAGATGAAATAAGGAATGACAGATAAGGGGGAGCTAGGTTGTGTAAAGCTTTAAACATTAAGACAAGAAGCTTGTACCAAATCCTAAAAAGACAAGAAGCTTGTACCAAATCCTAAAAAGAAGTGGGGTGACATAAACAAAGCAATGAGCTAAAAAGATAATCCTAGCAGCAGAATGCTGAATGGAAATCAGAGGACTAAGGTGGGACAATGGCAGCCCCATCAAAAGAAGACTGTAGTAGTCAAGGCGGGAGATAACTAGGGTATAAACTAAGGTCTCAGCAAAAGAAGCTGGTAGAAAAGACCTAATTTTAGGAATAGTATAAAGAAAAAATCATCATGATCTGGCTACAGCCTGAATCTGAAGAGTGAAGGACAGAGAAGAATAAAAAACAAAGCCAAGGCTCCATGCTTCCTTCACTGAATGAATGTTAAGTTTTAAACATTGATGAAACATCCACGATGAGATTGCTGAAAGACATGACGTTGTTCAATATCCAAAGAAAGTTCTGGAGTAGAAAAAATATTACTGTGTATCATCGGCATAAAGATGGTATTGAAAACCATTTGAACGGATAAGATTACCAAGAGATAATAAGTATAAAGAAAATAACAATGGGCCCAGAATGGAGCCTTGTGGAATCCCAACTATCAAAGGAAAAAGAAAAGATACCTGACCTCTAGCTACCACAGCAAATGACTGATTTGAAAGATATGATCTGAATCAACTAAGGACTAAATCAGTAACTCCTAGTTCTGAAGCAAATCTAACAAAAGACCATGATTGACCAAGGAGAATGAAAGCTGAGTATAAGCCTTTTGACTTGGCCTGATGCAGATCATCTGTAATTTTTGTGACTCGCTTTTTAAGACCTCAGAGCCTATATGCATCATACCAACTTAGGGTTTTTTAAAAAAATTACTTTGAACTTCATCCCGTGTGTGTGTGTGTGTTAATTCCCAATTGTCATGTCTGAAGAGAACTTTCTGGTTTGCCATAATACAGATTAATTTTTAGTTAATAATTAATTAAAATAATATTTTAATTAATAATGAAATAAATGATCTGGAAAGAGAACATAAGTAATCCTAACCACCTTTGAATCAATATAACTTATTTTACAAAATTAAATAGCACTTGTCAACATATAGAATCTTGGAAGACTCAATTGCTTCCTCTGACTGTGATATAATTTTTAATATACTGATCCAGTACTTCTTGTTTGTTATTAATCTTCTGATCAGTTAGAGGACCTGTCCTCTAACAGTAACTGTCTGATACAGTAGGTATGTTTGCCCACTTAAACAACTTAATACACTTAAACAAAACCAATAGATTGTATATTTTTTGCAGGAACCATATTGAGTTACCCTGAACAGGGCATTCCTGAGAATTCTTGGAAGACAAGTGAGGTCCCTGTAGATCAGACAAGGCTTAACATTGCCCGTCTTCAAAAAGAGGAAGACAAGAGGATCCAAGCAACTACTGACCAGTAAAGCTTGAGCTCAGTACCAGTAAAGTTTCTAGAACAGATCATTAAACACTCTGTGTGAACTTTAAAAGGTATGCTGTGATACTAATTTCTGGATTTCTCAGAATGAAGTATGAGAAATTAATCTTATGTCATTTTTAAAATACTCTTACAAGCTTGGTAGATTGGGAAATTCTGTTCATGTAGTATATCTTGATTTAAGTAATGCCTTTGATAAGGTCCCCCGTGTTATTCTTGCAGGCAAGCTGGTGAACTGTAGGCTACATAGTGCTACAGTTAGAGTATTCACCAAGGTTCCTTTTTATCGTGGAGAGAAGAAACCAGTGAAATGACTGAAGGCTCTGTCTTGGGTCTGATGTTGTTTAGCATTTTTATAAATGGCTTAATTATAGAATAGAATGCATTCTTATCAAACTTGCAAATGACACCAAAGGAGGGCAAGTAGCTAATACTTCAGAGGACAGGAATAGAATTCAAAATGATCTTGACAGATTGGAGAATTGGGCCAGAACTAACAAAATGAATTTCATCAGGGATAAATGTAAGATACTACGTTTATTCTAGGCAGGAATAATAAAATGCCCAAATATAGGATGAGTGACACCTGGCTGAAAGAAGTACAGTCAGCCCTTCTTATACATTGATTTTTTTATATATGGATTCAAGCATCGACAGTTTGAAAATGTTCAAAAAATATAAATTTCAAATATCAAATCTTGATTTTCTATTTTTTATAAGGGATACCGTTTTGCTATGTCATTATATTTAATGGGACTTGAGCATACATGGATTTTATTATAGATGGAGGATCTTGGAACCAAACCCCACCGTATAACAAGGGTCCACTGTACTTGTGAAGATCATCGGGGGGGGGGGCTTGTTGTTGTTGTATACCTTCAAGTCACTTCTGACGTATGGAAATCCTAAGGCAAACTTATCATGTGTCTTTCTGTGGTTGAGAGTGTGTAACTCAGACAAGGTCACCCAGTGGATTTCCATGGCTGAGCAGCAAATCACACCCTGATCTCCATTGTCAGAACTAAATCTGAGTCAACAGTGTAATGTGGCAGCCAAAAAAGAAAAAAAGAAAAGAAAAGCCAATGTAATTCCACATGTCATCAACAGGAGTAGAGTATCCTAAACAAGGGAAATATTAGTGCCACTCTATTCTGCTTTGGTCAGACCACATCTGAAATACTGTGTCCATTTCTGGGTACTACAGTTCAAAAACTATATCAACAAGCTGAAACTTGTCCTTAGAAAGGGTAACTGGGAGCCAAAGCACACAGCTTGGAAGAAGTGGCCTCTGGCTGCTTTGGGCCTGATTGTGCTGGGAATGTGACGGCCGCACAACCCACTTCCAAATCAGGCTGCTGCCACAGTTCCCAGTGGGATGCTGGCAGGAGAGGATTTAATTTGCTCCTAAAAGGTCCAGTTCTTATCCTATAAGGATGGCCTTGGTTTGGCTCCCAGCTGCTTTGGCAGCATGCATCATCTAAATGCCATGTTCCCAACATGGCTGGAAGTCATTTTATTTGGCCTGTGTGTTAACCAAAAGTCTAGAAATCAAGCTTCCTCCTCCTCCACCACCACCACCACCACAACAACAACAACATATGATCAAATGTCCAAAAACCAAGCCTTATGAGAAACAGCTTAAGGAGCCTGGTACATTTAGCTTGGCAAAAAGAAGACTGAGGGATATGATAGTCATCTGTAAATATATGAAGGATGTCACATAGAAGATGGAGCAAGCATGTTTTTGCTCCTGCAGAGACTAGAGCATGAGCCAAATGGAAGATCTTATTTTAATTGTAACTGTTGTTCAACAGTAGTTAGAATCTCTTGGAGAGTGGTGGATTCTCCACCTTTGGACATCTTTAAAGAAAGATTTGATGTGCATCATTCAGGAGTGCTTCAGTTGTGTATCCCTGCATTGCAGGGGATTGGACTAGATGGCACTTGTGATTCCTTCCAGTGATTCAATATATGTAATACATTTCTTTTTAACATGACACGTCATGCAGACTGGAAAAAGTGACTGTCAAAAAAAATTGGGAAAGACTTAGTACCAATTATTTGTGACAAAAAATGTTCCAGTAAGTCTAACGGAGTCAAACTGGAAAGAGAATGTATTGGAATGCACTGAAGAAGAACAGAATTAAAAATGCTATTATACATATGAACTGGAATGTTTTTTTCTCACAAGCAAGCCTTTTGGTTGTCATAGTTGCTGCTGCCGCCACAGCTACTGTTGCTGTCATTTGCATTTGTAGCAGTAGCATCATTATTTTGTACATCCCATATTAATGCTTTATGTATCACAATTAACTGTAGTAAAAACTTTATAGATAGTGATTAAAAGGGGCATATAAATACGTATTTCAGCCAAGACTATAATGCACATTCTGAAGACTCTAAGAGCAACCTCTCATTACAGTTTTCTTCATGTGTGTGTATTCATAAATTTTATACACATAACACATGCACCATTGGTGCCTCAGCTTCTTTTCATGACCCATTACATAGCTATTAACACCCTCAGAAATAAAGCATTTCTCTTTCTACAAGCTCATAATGAAAATCTCAAAATGCCATGCCTACAATCAACCAGCTCCCCATGTTACTTTCATTTCCCACACCTTTTAAGAAAATTTTGCTTGAATATGAGCACACTTTTCATGTTGAACATTTCTCACATTGAGCACAGCTGAGTAGATCGCAAAGACAGTAATACACAAAGAAAAGAACATCTGAAAATCTACAACGCAACATTAAAGCAACCAAGTGGAAGGTTTTACTCAAGGGATGGATTTGAGATTGTCAAATAAACTATGAAAATCACTAGAAATCGAACCCACAGTTTTCATTTATCATAAGGCTGCTTTATAAACTATGCACTCCACTGAAAATAAAGAATGAACACCAGGGGAAACTGCACAAATCTGGATCAGACCAAATAGTTCATTGTGTTTACTAATCTATCATTAACAGTTACAAACTAATTTACAAGACCAGCATGGTGGCATTTTTAACTATCCACTGATTTTCAGCATTTGATAGTGAGAGAGTTATTTTTCTAATACAGCTATTACCACTCATTGAATTATTTTCCTATGCATTTATCACAATATTTTTAAAGATGCATGTGTTAGTCACTATGATATATGCATACATTTGAAACAAATAAGCAAATGAGATGGAATTTGTCCTTTAAAAAAAAGCACCACTATAATATATCAAAGCTAGCACAAACTAAACACAGCGGTAAAGCAGGATGGATATCCATAAATATGGACTTTATAGATGTGCACATTCCAGTTCATCATGAACACTTTTCTTCTTCCAGTGAAGCTTATATGGGAGTGACCAAAGAGAGTGGGTAGAACAGGAAGGAGTGTGGTGCAAAGAATGGGAAGGCTAGAGGCAGTTTAAGTGCACTTATTTCCACCAAACATCTGGTTATTGCCACCAGACTTGAACCCTTATTCCATCTGGCTACAGCATTAGTCATTTAGCTGCTGCTGCTGACGGATGTCTATTTGCCTCCTCACCATTCCTTGACTCAAGCCAAGACAATTTGAAGAGTTTGGAGGGCCATATGGAAAAGCTAACTACAATGTACATGGAAGCTTTTGTTATTGTGGCAGGAAACTTTACTACATGGACTGGGGAGAACAATGGTGTGTTCTTGTTTTTCTCATTTTCACGAACTTTTCCCCAAAATTGATGGAGCTCATCCTCTACCAAGTAGACAATCAAAAGATAATGGATGTTACCATGCAAGGCTGTAGCTTCTACACATGACACATACGTCTGACTTTATCATTTTGGATGGAAGCACCCAAAAAAAGGAAAATTGGGAATTTACTTTCTTATCAAGTTAAGAGAGCTTCCACATTGACTATGATGTGGTACATACCACCATAAAGCAGCATACCAGCACCGATTCTAGGGTTAGGGACTGCGTGGCAACCACACGGTCCCTAACCCTAGAACATATGGGTGGCATAACAATGGCAGCGCCCTGTGTACACGGGCGCCAGTATTGTTATGTAAGCACCGCGGCATCTGCACATTGCTGCATGGCGGTTACGTAATGAGTGCGCCAGTGGTGCACTTGTTACATCGCCCCTGCAGCTTAAAAAGAACCCGCTTTTCTCGGGTTCTTTTTTCTCCATAGAGAAGCCACACAGTCTGTCCCAGGCCTATATTTCATTTTCTTGTAATCTGCTGGGTTCTGTATCTGATTTTGAGGGGGAGTGTTGCCTGGCGGATAGTAACCACCACAGGCTTGATATTTTGAACTTAAATAGTAAAATATTTATGTGGATCATAAGCCATTATTAATACATTAGCAGACATAAGACCATACTGTGTTAAAAGGTATGAAGAGTTAGCTAAATTTCTAGGAAAGATTCTTCATTGAGAGACCCATATTTCCTTGCACTCTTCCATATTAACAGCAGATACTCCAAGTAAAGCTATGGATCTGTTTCACAAGTTGAGACCTTACAACATCCACCGACCTTTAAATCTTTAAATAGACCACACATTACACATTACAAATTACAATTCCAAACCTTGGTTTGATCATGAATGTGTTGCTATGAATCACTCTCTTATTGTAAGATATAGCTCCTATAGAGAACATAACCTAACAACCCAGCTTGAAAACTGGTTTCTCAAGAAAACAAGATACAAAACCTTAGTTAAGGAGAAAAAGAAATAGACATAAGGGGAATAAATATGATGTTTAATCACTGAATCTAGGATACAGGGCCTGAGCAGACAGGCTAGGAAAGCATGGTCTGAGCCTGTGCTTTCCTGGCCCAGGTCCCAATCCAGATCAGTTAGGGATGGGATGCCTGCCCATCCTCTTGCTACTTCTGCTCTCCCTTTAACTCATTACATCAGAGATGATGGTGCGGGGCTTCTCACTAGCCATGGCCACTCCCAGGTCACTTCTTGTAATCTTTTTCATCTATGATTCAGTATTTGTAATGAGTGCTCTGAAGGGATTGGGCACATCAATCAGGATCAACAATAAGTTCTGTCTAATTGTCAAGAAACGCCTTTCCCCCACCCCACAGTTCAGAGAACCAGCATTCTGTATTTCAGACAGCAACAACTTTATTCCAGTAACCATAGGTGTTAGCAGGAAAATATTTGTAGTCAGAACAGCCATTGTCCACAAACACTGTCATAAAATTAACAATGTCCCACCCTAACATTTCGTGGACTTTTCTTTGATTTGTTTACAAATTTAAACATACTTGCCCTCTCCAGCCATATTTTTCCAGTCATCCTAGCCCCTCATAACTTTCAATCTTGCCTCTGTTTTCCCCTGAGAAAATTCTGATGAAAGGAAACCTTCTCCAGACATCTGCACAATCCAGTGCCAGGCAACAATCTTCCCTTTGTCCCACTATGAAGATTTTTTAAACCAGCCTGATGTCTCCTATCATTCCCCAACAACAAAAGTTATATACATTAAAACTTCTAAACTACAACATTACAAATTAATACATAAACACAATATATGAGTAATTTGGTTAGTTTCTGTCATCTACATGAAAAATATGTATCCTGATGTGGAGGTGCCCTCTACATAGCTTTCATTGGTTTTAAATTGGCTTTTTATCTAATTCCTAGGAACATGCTACGCGGAAAAAATATCTGAGAATGCTACAATTGGTAAATAGTTGCAAATGCTTCTTTGTGGCCTATATGAAAATATTTGCTTTCAGGTAAGACACAATCATGTAGAGCACCTTTCTGACTCAGTCTTTACTTTGAAATGAGTTAACCAGGCTCCATTCTAGCTCCTACCTTATTTAACATAATAATAATAATAATAATAATAATAATAATAATAATAATAATAGTTTTTATTTATATTTCTCGCCTCTCCCTGTGGATCGAGGAGGGATTACATCTATAAAAATAGAATTACAGTTTCATATAAAATACAGTCCATAAGATCACAGCATTGCATTAACATAAATAAAAATCACTATATCAACATCTAGTCTAACAGACATGCTCAGAGTGGGGTGTCCCTTTATGGCTGTCTACAGAAGGTCAGAGGGGTAGGCCAGCTGGCAGAGATTCATCTTGAGTGCCTTCTTAAAGGCATCTAAGGTAGTGATAAGTCGGATCTCTTCCGGTAAGCTATTCCACAATTTAGGGAGTATGTATATTAATTCACTGATTAAAAGTTTAATGGATGCTAGCTTTCACCCCCCCCCCCATAGGTTAATTGACCCAAACCAACTCTCCTCTATGTGGATGATGCAGTGCTTCTATCTTATTCAGTAACAGACTTAAAAGGACTTCTAAGGGAGCTTGACAATTTCTATATTAATGAGTTCTTAACAATTAATTATAATAAAATATTGTTGCTTTTTACCAGAATATATAATTTATAAATGGCAAATAAATATAGTCCTATTGAAAAGGTCACATACTATAGGTATCTTGGAATGATTTTTTTTGCTCTTCTGGCTCTTGGAAAAAGAATGAAACAGCTATAGATAAGGACCAGAGGAATATGTCAGCTTTGCTCACACACACACACACACACACACACACGGAGAGAGAGAGAGAGAGAGAGAGAGAGAGAGAGGAGAGACATATGCTAAAGGGGGCAACACATTCCTTCTGTTACCAAAGTATTTATAACCATGACTATATCCCATTTGTTGTATGATTCAGAATTGTGTGCTTATACTGTAATAATTTTGACTCTTTTGAAGTCCTGCCAACTAAGTTTCTCATAATTGTTTTTGCCACGCCATGTTCTGTTCCCAATGCAGCCTTGTGGCAGAACTGATTCTTAGCAAGGCCCATGTCAGGACTCTTACAATCAATTACTATTTTTTTCCCAGTTGGTCTGGCTCCTCTAATGCTAACTATTTTCAATCTGCATGGGGAAAGTTACTAAATAATAAACTTTTAATTATATAGGTTTACACACAATGTTTTAATAACACTTGGCTACAGTAATGCTAAATCCATCATCAAACAATGAATAAGGGTCACAGAATCACAAAATCATTTGAGTTTAGTCACTATATACCACATTCTTGGAATTACTAAGAAACCTTTTGTTCACCTCAATTATTTGTCAAACTTATCAACTCTTAAGTACAGGAAAGCTTTGACATTAGTATATTTTAATACACTATGATCTACTGTATTGGAGGGAAGATATAAGAGGATCCATATCATGAGCATATTTGCCCCTGTGCAAATGAGGTGGTAGAAATGTTCAACCATATCTTTTCTTATTGCCTTTTATACCAAGGGTGACATCTTGCTTTATTACAATTATTCTATAGAATATTCTGAGCAGGACAGAAGAATTCTATCTTTCCTTTCTGTTCACCAACCTGGATATATAAATTATGGATAAGGTTGCTAGATTTTGTGTGACTGCCATTGTGACCTGTAGACAGATGATAAACCAGCAATAATCACAGTAAATACTCTTTTAGAAGTACTTAGGTAGCCATGTGAGCCATATGAGGTTGGAAATTATGTACAAATCTTGGAGTGTTGTGACTTATGTTATTATTATTATTATTATTATTAAATGTGAATTTTATGTGTTTATTGTATTTTATGCTACTTTGTATTGTGTGTTCATGTGTCTCTGTGTTGTTAGCCTTCAAGTTGATTCTGATTTATGGAGACCCTAAGATGGACCTATCATAGGTTTTCTTGGCAAGTTTCTTCAGAGGGGGGTTGCCATTGCCTTTTTCCTAGGCTAAGAGACTGTGACTTACTCAAAGTGACCCAGTGGGTTTCCGTGATGGAGCAGGGATTCGAATCCTGGACTACTAGTGTCCTTGTCCAACATTCAAACCACACCACCATGCTGGTTGTCTTATATACCTTATGCTAAAAATTGTCTTATCTTTTTTTATAATGGTCTATGACCATAACAAATTATTGATTGATTCAATGAGTATGATGGCCACTGAAATGGTAATCTGGCAGAAAGGTTTTGGGAGAATCAGTGAATCACCATACCCTGCTGAACTGTATAGCTCTCTAAATATAATTGCAAAGGCTATGTATATTTAAGTGGTATATTGGGAGTGGGCATGTATTGCAAGGTTATGCAAAAAGCAGGGTTTGCTTTGGAGTTAAATTCAATACACGTTGTAGACCCAGGCCAGAGATCTAGCATGGGGTACAGTTAAAAATATTCAATTAGGATTGAGCAGACATAAATTCAAATCACTGCTCAGCCAGAAAGCTCACCTTGGGTCAGTCTCTATCTCTCAGAAGGTTGATTTGAGGATAAAATGGGGTGGGTGGGGTCATCATTCTTTGAAGAAAGGAAGAAAATAAATATTGATGTCTCCAAAAGCTGTGGTAGGCATCAGTTAGCTGCTGTATTTGATTGGTTAGATAGGAAATTATTGTGCTAAATGGGATACAGAAAATGCTGCTCTTATTGCACACACACACACACACACACACACACACACACAGAAAACCTCTGCTATGGTTTGCATTAAACATTTCAATTACTCTTATAGGTTAATCAATTTATTTCCCACCAAATGTGATAAGAAAGACATGCATTGACACTGCAAGAGTTTGCTGTTGGAATCTGTGAGAAGATTACAAAATAGGGCAATGCTTCCTGCAAGAACAGTGGTTATGTTGTCAGCACTGAGGATGGTACCAAAAATATGCAAATCTGGCAGGCTAATAATAAAGATGAATGAGCTTCCCTTTTCCCTCCCAAAGGGACATGGTTTTGATCTGCAGGAATTAGAGGATGAACAGACACGTATGTCTCATATTGATGATAGCCTCAGACCTGAAAGAAATTGGGATGGATTAGAAAAAGCAGAAGAGCTAGAAATCATTAACTACATAGCTAATATCTTGCCAAAGCTAATTCCCCTATCTGAGATGTGACAAACCATGCTTCTTAAAAAACAGTTTTGAAAAGTGAATGCTGCATGTGGCAGCCAGTGGTCATGAATGTGTCTAAGGCTGCCTCCTTTGTAAAGGAAATTAATATGAAAGTAGAAATAACTATAAATCAGCCTTACTGAACCCATCAACTGAAATACCAGCCTGTACATGAGAATGTATGTTGGCATTTCTGAGCTGATATTTTAACTGTGATGGTGAGGCGGGGAAGCAGCTCTGTCAGTAAAACCAGGTTAGCTAATTGCTTATGAAGAGAGGAGAGAGTCAGGGAGTGATGCTTGGAGCCTTCTATTCACATTAAGAAATAATGGCAATGTTGGGAACCATTCTGCTTAAAACCCAGCTCTGCATTTGTCACCGTACTCAAACCCCAGTGGGAGAGCAAAGCACATGATTCACAAGGATGTCAATTATGGATGTTTGCCAGGCAGGTAGTCAGCACTTTAGGCTTGATCCAGTGAGAAAGTTTCTTTGAAGGCTTGCATATAAGGCATTAACATTACAAGGCTGTTATAAATGCAAGTGTACTAGTTGGATACAGCTGGTTACAGGAGTTGCACACATTAGCTTTTCAGACAGCAATAGCTCTACTCACATTTTTAAACACCCAATCCTTTATGATTTTCATAAAGACAGTGGGAGAGAGTGAAAAGAAAATTCCAGTGCAGCAGTTCTCAACCCTTGCATGATAGGAATATGGATGACAGCACTACACTCAACATATTAGACCTTGAATATAATAAGCATAATGAGCAGGGCATTTTCTTTGAGCTGCAAACGTCATACTCCAAGCGATGTCAGAAAATCCTGGCAAAAAGTGGGATAGGGTGAACAATTAAGTAGTGTGAATCTTCAGGGTAAGGAGAAGAATGATCTCTGTTGTTCCAGTGGATCAGATGACTTGCTTTTATTCCTGACGTCTGAAAAAAGTGTCTTCCAGTCGATCCTTTCAGGTACAACCTCTTTCAAGAGACGTGAGTTTATTTCCAAAGGACTTGCACCTTCTAATTAGTATATAGAAGCAATGACTTGTTCCACACTCAGGACTCAAACTCAAGATGGGGTCAGATCTTTGTCTGTCAAAAATGTCAGAAATTTAGATGATTTCAAGTAGTAAGATTTCTGTGTTGATGGCTTGTGAGCTGCTGGGACGACAGTTTGCACAGATTAAGGCATTGATGTCATGGTCGAATTCGCCAAGTGACAAGGCAAAACATTTTGAGGTCTGGGTGTTGAACCTGACTGTTGTTCATGGTGAGGAGATCGGGGTGTAATGGCAGCCAAAAGTAATTCCTGTGGGCTAACCAACTGTAGGAGAGGAGAGAACCATGGTAGTCTCTACTACCAAGGGGAGATCAGTATGGCATCTGATCTGTTTCATCTCATCTTCACCATGACTCTGGTGATGAGTGGAAATGGAGGAAAGACATACAGCAGATGTTC
The DNA here is from genome assembly GCF_019175285.1 of Sceloporus undulatus. Classification (NCBI taxonomy): domain Eukaryota; kingdom Metazoa; phylum Chordata; class Lepidosauria; order Squamata; family Phrynosomatidae; genus Sceloporus; species Sceloporus undulatus. Next base: position 35,777,546 of record NC_056525.1, on the reverse strand, counting down.
TGTCCACTCAAACAGAAAAGCATCTCCTCGAGAGCCCTGAACCTTACTTCTTGAGCAATATTGGGAGCATTGACAGTTCAGATGACTCACGAAGAGGTCGATCTGGGGAGATCTCCAATGACTGAACAGTTTTCATATCCCCTCCATATGGAACGGCTGAGTTGGTCCACCAGCTCATTCTCCTTGCCTGGTAGGTGGACTGCTTGTAAAATGATGCATCTTGCAATGCACCACATCCAGAGTTGAAGAGTGAGGTGGAGTAAAGTTGGGGACTTTGTACTGCCTTGTTTGTTGAGGTAATACATAATGGTGGTGTTGTCCATGAGCAGCAGTAGCATTCAGTTTCATAGTAGGGATTTGAAGGTCTTCAAGGCTTTTTCCACTGCTAACAAGTTGAAAGCATCGATGTGAAGCAGCTTCTCCTTGGAGGACCACTTCTTTTTCACAGAAAAACCTTCCACATCAGCTCCCCATTGAAGCATTAGTTGTTAGGGTGAGTTGTGGTTGTGGAGGCAGGCAAGACCTGCCTACACATACATTGTTGGGATCTAATCACCAATGTAACATCATGGCTATAGCTCTTGGAAATGTAAGACATTTGAAAGGAGAGTCCTGTAAGGGAGTGAAGACAGACAGAAGCCAAGACTGAAACCGTCAGAACCTAAGTAGGGACCAAGGAGTGAATGAAGTGCTGGAGGCCATGTGACCAAGAACAGTCTGCACTGAGTGGGCAAGAATACTTCTGTGCCAGATGTGAGGCTGAATCACTTGAACCAAGGATTCAAATCTGTCTTGAGGAAAGTAAGCCAGGCCTCACCTTGAATCCAAAATGACTCCAATGAATCTGATCTCTTGAGATGGGAAAATACTAGACTTGGACTCATTGATTATGAGTCTGAGGGATTCGAGTAAGGACAGGATGAACTGGACATCCTGAACCAGGACCTGTCTCAAGGTTGCTGTAAGGAGCCAATCGTCCAGGTATGGAAAGATATATATACAGTGCTGATGGAGGAAGGCAGCTATGGCAGCCACACATTTCATGAAGACTCTGGGATCTGTGCACAGGCTGAAGGGCAAGACTTTAAACTGGCCCACTTGAAACACCAGGAATCTGATGGCAGCCCCTGATTGTAATATGGAAGCAAGCATCCATGAGATTGAAGGTGGCAAACCAGTTTCCTTTCTGCAAAAGGGGAAGGATGGAAGAGAGAGTTACAATAAGGAACCATCTGTAAGCAATATAGGAATTTAGGTGACATAAATCCAAAATGAGTTGAAGGGCACCATCTTGTTTGGAAACAAAGTAGCTGGGGGGGGGGAAGCACTGCCAAATCCGAGAGATGGGCACTGGTTTGATGGTACCTTTGGAAAACAGAGTGTGGACTTCGTCAAGTAGGATGTCTGAGGGAGGGGTGGGTCGTAGAGTCCCTGTAGGGTGTAGTTCTTTGAATTTGAGGGCATAGCCTTTGGCAATGATGTCAACTACCCACAAAGCTTATGTTATTGAAAACCAAACCTCAAGATAGTTTGAAAGTGTACGGCCAAAGGTGGGTCAGGAAAGAAAGCACAAACAAGGAACAAGTCACAGGCACTTTTTACTTTGGTTGTCCTTCTTAATGAATGACTAACAATATCAAGGCTGGCTGGCATTGTGTCTGCAGAAGGAGTAAGAGGATTCTGATGGAAACCATTGCCTCCTTGATCTTGGTGGGCTATAGGGCTTTGACTGGGTGCAGGATGGCCATTGCCAGTCCCATCACCAACATGGGACAAAACCTGGCAAAGCAGAGGATAAACCATATTTCTTTGCTGTAGTCTTCATTTTATAATTGTGATACAACTTCTCCTTGTTAAAGAGGCTAGAATCGTCAAAGGGCATGTCTTCTATGTTGGCTCAGACTTGATGGGAAAGATCCGATGCTCAAAGCCAGGCATGACAATGGAGGGCAGTCAAACCCAACAAAACCTTCGATGCTCATTCTTGTACAGCTAAAACAGAAATTTCCATGCACAAGAGATACAAGTGTGCTTGTTGACGTGCAAAAAGGTATTTAAAGGGAAGAGGCATGAGATGGGGGAAAGTCCCAATAAACACTGGTAATCCAAAAAGGATTCTTGAAAAACAAAACCCAGGCATGGGTTCAAATCAGGTGTCTTGAATTAGCTTTTGAATAGTGTATATCTGAGGGTGGTAACCCAGTGCTATGCCCCATATTTCAGACTTAAAATCAAAAACAAAAACATGTTTTGGGCATTGCAGTTTCTCTATACACAGTAATTTTTAAAATAAGTGTTTCTATGCTGTTCTTTGTGTAAGGAGGTTACCTTGGAGATAAATTGTTCTTAAATCATCAAACATCTTGGTTGGTGCCCTTGTGACTTTTCATAGTGTTTTTTTTAAACATCTTCATGTAAACTAAAGAGAAACTAGTTGGTATGCTTGTGGCTTTTCAATTTCATGGCTTGGATCAGAGAACAAACGCCTGATGGTGAACTGTTACCTGCTGTATAATTGTCCTGGTATGGTAGGTGCCATAAAACAAACTATGAAACCCCCCTTGCTTAACATGAATACATTTTGTTTGCATGCATATTTGTTACTGCAATGCTTATTTTGGATTTCAATATTGCCCTTTTGTATTTGAATATAAATAGAGGACAATTTACATCTACTTCTCTGAGTTTTATTTTGCATTCAGATAAACAGAACCTTGCACGCATATTATGCTACCAACAAAACAAATGAAATAAAGTGTGTACTAGAAAGAATGCATTAGTATGGAACTAAATCAGAATAGAAATCTTATTGTTGTCTCCAAGTGAATGACCCATTATGTGACCCAAATGTATCTGAATAAAGGAAGTATAACAATATAGCCAGGAAAAAGTGAAGAAAAGACTAGATGAAAAGAAGAAAGTGATGAACATATTATCTCAAACAGGTTGGTAAGTTCACTCATGTGATTTAGTAGTTAACAGATACATACAGAAATTACATCCAATAGATGTAACAAACAAATGGAATCAGTTCTATTTGTTTCTGATCCTTAGTGCAATTCAATGTAATAAAAACAGTTGCTTTCTATGACAGGTACCCCATGTGAAAAGGCCATAATCTTCTCTTTCCTTAAAAACATTCTAAAATCCCACTTATACTGTAAATCTCCGTTGCACTATGCCCAACATGAATTATTCTGCCTCTTTCTCCTCCTTTTTTCTTCCTTTATATCCCATTGTATCCTTCTTTCATACTGTCCAAGGCAGTACAGGTGATTCTCCCTCACAGTTATTTTACCCCTATAGCAGCCTTAATCTTTCTTCAGGATGTCCAAGTTGCATATATTATTAATTTATATTAGTCATATATTTGAACATTTGTATTCTGACTTCTAAATAGCAGCACAGCATAAATTCAGAGCCTGACTAATGAACAACCTGTATTGAAATGTCACACTCTAAACTTCATGGTTTGGTTGGACTTGAAAAATGGTCTTCCTAGCCTGATGCCAGGATATTAACCACTGCACCAAAACTGAGTCAATCTTGGGAAAACGCTCAACATATGTCCAAAGTCATGCTGCTAGGACTATGGGACAGGTGTGTAGGGATATTTAGAACACAGTTGTTTAGGGTAACTATCCTTCTTTAAAGGATCCTAATGTAATCATAAATCACTAAGAATTGTTATAACATTTTGATACCACTCTAATAGCCATGGCCCCATCATGTGGAATCTTTGGATTTATAGTTTACCAAGAGACATAAAATTATCTGCTAAAGAAATTGACTGCACTCCCATGAACTAAATTTCCCAAGGTATGCTGAGAGGAGAAACTATGAGCATCAAACCATTTTAACTCTGAAATACAGTCACCCTTCCATTTTTGTAGGGAAACCATTCTGGATCCCCCCCCCCCATGGAAATTCACCTATATTGGCTTGAATGGCAGCGTAAGACTGTGCCTCATTTTGTCCCCCTCTGTTTGCTGCCCGCAAACGGGTGAGGGACGCAGACTTTATGTCTGAGAAAACAGAGGAGTGACTGTATAGGAAGTCATCCAGGGTGTCATGGGGACTTGGAGATAAGGGAATGTGATAAAGCTCTATGGCCTGGGTCCAGGCTATTTGAAGGACTGTATCTCTCTGTACGAGCACCACAGAATATTGAGATAACTGGGTGAGGCCCTTCTCTCTGTCTCACAACCCTCTCAAGTGCGTTTGGTGGGAACAAGAGAGAGAGCCTTCTCAATGGCTGCTCCCAAGCTTTGGAACTCCCTCCCTAGGGAGGCCAGGATGGTACTATGCCTGCTGCCCTTCCAGCAGCAGATAACGACATTCTTGTGCCAGAAGATCTTTGCAAACTGATAAGGACTGGGTTTTTAATGTTGTGTAATGTTACAAATTTTAATGGTTTTTATTTTAACACGTTATATATTAATGTATAACTGTTTTAATGCTTAAAATTGTTTAATTATTTTTTTAAATTTTATATTTATTTATTTTAATATTCTTGTACTGTTTTTAATTGTATTGTTTTATACTTTGTTCACTGCCTTGAGTCCTCATGTTGGGAGAAAGGCAGGCTATAAAATAATAATAATAATAATAATAATAATAATACTTCTCCTAACTACAGGATTCATTAGGATGGAACCATGAGAAACTTATGGTGTGTGATAAAAGTGTGGTAAGTTTGTATCATGGGAGCTGTACAGTCCAGCAAGAAACACCGGCATTGGGGTGAAGGGGAGGTCTGGTGACTGACCACTGACTGCCATGATTCTGCCCCCAAAGCAGCATCATGCTGCCCACCCAACCACATGATGGGCAGTGTCACAACATTTCTGTGGTGCAGCATTTACACATGCTGTGCCAAAGAAACACGGAAGTGGCAAGGGTGGCTTTTTTTCCACCCCAAAAAACAAACACACACCTGATCCAGCAAGCAAAGGGTGGTCCAGAGCTGCTCCTTTAAAGCTGTCTGTTATCGATCACAGTTACACTGCATATCAACAAATTCACAAATTCACACAACAAATGCACCCAAAAATTGACAGTTACCATGCAATCCTATGCCTGTCTACTCAAAATCAATAATCAAATGCTGCATGTCTACTCAGTTTGTTGGTTCCCACACATTGTTTTCAAAGAGACATACGCCTATGTTGGTGTGTACAGGATTGCAGTCTGTCAAGCAAAAATCTGGGACTGGGTAAACAATGACTACAGAACTAATAATGTAGGTAAGGAGATGAGATTTTCCTGAGATATTAGCATCCCAAAAATCATGCCATTGTTTAGAGGTTAATCATCATGCTGCTCTAAGGAACATATCTTTTTTTAAAGTGTCACTCAGAAGTCAACATGGTATGTGCACAGCTCATTGAAGCAATCAGAGGAATGCATTCCAGTCAACACCATTCATCAATGTCATCCACAGCAGCAATTATGTTTTGAGAGAGAGAGGGAGAGGCAGAGAGAACAAGAGACAGGGAGAAAGAAAAAGGGAGAGGGAGAGAGATGGCAGGCATCATATCTGAAATGACAAATGGAACTATCTACTGTAACTATATGTCAGTCCTGTCCTAACTGGGACAGTCTTGTTTATAGGTATCAGTGACTGAAAAGAAGTGATATTGTATAGAAAATGCTAATTAAAAATGTTCTTCACAAAGAAACTAGGATGTGTTTCCATCATCCAACTGTGGAAGAAGAAGAAGAAGAAGAAGAAGAAGAAGAAGAAGAAGAAGAAGAAGAAGAAGAAGAAGAAGAAGAAGAAATAGTAGTAGTAGTAGTTCCCCAACTGAGAACCTGGACAGTAGTAGGGAGGAGTAATAATCAAAATTTATCAAAATTTATAAAGGATTAAAATGCTGAAGAAGGAAAAAAAATGACAGATTTGTTTCACCCATGCCAGCAGAAGATACAACTCAGTAGATAAAGGAGGATCAGATTTGAAATAATGGTGATGATGATGATGGTAATGGCAACATTTCTGTTCAAACTACAGCAATAAAACAACTACATACGGTTAAAAATAATTAAAATATTGAAGAGAAAGATACAGTAACTCAACAAATCTTTTGAGGGATCTAATGCAATTGCCCTCCACCCAGAACTCTTTATTAGAACCAACTAAAGCCTGCTGTGACACTTTCAATAATCACTTCGCAGATAAATCTTTCAGATAAGAGCAGACTTGAATGCATAATTGCAGAAGCAATAGTAGGAGAGGTGTCCAGCAACTCTGTAAATACTATTATACTGGATCAATTTGAGTCAGTGAGTACCAAGGATGTGGACAAGCTCCTTGGTAGTGTGAAGAAGACAACCTGCTCTCTCGATCCTTACCTGTCTTCGTTGGCCATCCTAGGGGGAGGTGCAACTAAGATGCAGTTAAGGCACATAATCAATGCATCTTTTAGGGAAGGCCGTTTTCCATCTAGTCTAAAAGAGGTAGTGATTAAATCACTTTTAAAAAAGCCATCCCTGGACAAAAACAACTACAGGCCGGTCTCGCTTTTGCCATTCTTAAGAAAGGTGATTGAGACAGCAATTGCCATTCAACTTCAAGCAGTCTTGGAGGAAACTGATTACCTAGATCCATTTCAAACCAGATTTAGGACAGGATACGGAGTTGAGACTGTCATGGTCGCCTTAGTCGATGATCTCCATCTGGGTATCAACAGAGGAGGTGTGACCCTGTTGGTGCTCTTGGACCTCTCAGTGGCCTTTGAAACCATCAACCATGGTATCCTTTTGGAACGCTTGGGAGAGCTGGGAATTGGGGGCACTGCATTGCAGTGGATCCGTTCCTATCTCTCAGGCAGATTCCAGATGGTGATGCTGGGAGACAGCTGTTCTTTTGAAAGAGAGCTAACATCTGGCATCCTTCAGGGCACCATACTGTCTCCTATGCTATTTGACATTTAAATGAAGCTGCTGGGTGAGATCATCTGAAAATATGGGGCAGGGTGTTATCAGTACGCTGATGACACCCAGATATGTTTCTCTATGTCTCAGGCTGTTGCAGTGACTAAGGACGGAATCTCTCCTCTGAATGAATGTCTTAAGGCGGTAATGGACTGGATGAGAAAAAACAGACTCAAGCTGGATCCGAATAAGATGGAGGTACTTTCTACAGGGACCCCTAATCCGGGAATGGTGATATGTCAACCAGTTCTGGATGGGGTCACACTTCCCCTAAAGAACCATGTTCACAGCTTGGGGGCTCCTGGATGTGTCTCTCCAATTGACAGTGCAGATAGATTTAATGGTAAGGAGTAGCTATTACAGTGGTACCCCGGGATACGAAATACCCACGTTACGAAATTTCCGGGATACGAAAAAATCCCATAGGAAATAACTGTTCCAGGTTACGAAGGTTATTTCAGGTTACGAAGAAAATTTTGGTGCTTTTCGGCGCTTTTTCGCACGAAATCGCGGCTTTTCCCCATTAGCGCCTATGGCATTTCGGCTTGCGAATGCTTTTCGGGTTACGAAAGCGGCGGCGGAACGAATTAATTTCGTAACCCGAGGCACCACTGTATCTCTTGCTGATATGCCAGCTGTGACCCTTCCTGGAGTTGGGTGACCTTGAAACAGTGGTACATGCACTGGTAACCTCTCAACTTGACTTCTGCAACCTGCTCTACATGGGGCTATCCCTGTGCCAAATTCAGAAACTTCAATTGGTTGCTCAGGTTGGTCACATGTACATCTAGACTGCCCCTTTCTGCCACCCTCCAGACAGTTTGGGACTGCAGCATTTACAAACTGCATGCTCTGAAGCTGCCTGAAAGCTGCCCAGGCATTTACGCAGGGGTGGCTTCATGGCATTTTGGAGGCATGACGTTTACACTGGAGTGTCATGAAGCTGGCTTTCAGCCATGGCACGGGTGGAAAAGTTGGTTTTTTGCCACCCCTTTTTCAGGCAGCTTTAAGGTGAACTGAGGCCATGGCATGAAGTTGCTGTGGCCCTAATCTGGCTTTGGAAGGGGGGAGCTTCAAGCTGCCCCTTCTGCCAGTCTATTTCACCCCTTAGAATGGTACAAACATCTTGTAATTGTATAGTGTGTCAGACAGCACTGTTTTAAGTGCCTGTTTAAGTGTGCCAATAGGAGGGGGGCAAATTAGTATTTAATCAGATACACCCACATTACATACATTTTTGAAGAACTTCTTATGCCCACATTAAAAAAAAGATACATGATGCTGCATTTCTCAGAAAAGTATGCAGGGTGGGTGGGTCAGGCTGATTTATTTTAGTTAAAATGAGTTAATTGAGGCTTTTAAAAGAAAAATGTTGCTTCTGCTTTTATTAGCACAGCAAAGCTCTCCACAGCCTCACTTACCAAATAGGTTTGAAAAATGTCAGTGACACTTCTGTGCTCCTTTATCATTTCTGGGGATAAGGTCATCCAGTGTTTCTGAGTATTGTGACTAATAATAATAATAATAATAATAATAATAATAATAATAATAATAACAATAATATAGTTTATTTGTATTTTCCCACCTCTCCCAGGTGCATCAAGGCAGGATTACAATCGGTTAAAACACATACATCAATATAAAATACATTTAAAATACATCAATAAAATAGTGCAATTAATGTAACACTGGCCCTAGACAGATGGGCTCTTTGCAGTGTCATGGCAATGTGCTAGCGTTACCTCAGGGCGGCGCTTGCACATGCCCCGCAACCCTAGCACGTGACGAGGATGTCACAGCTGTGCAGCACCATCTACACGGTGCACACAGCTATGACATCGCAGCAGTGCAGCATCCAAACAGTGCTGCACAGCTACAGTGTCATCACACTGTCTTTGGTGGTTTGCAGTGTCACAAATGCACCACAAAAAGGAGCCTCTTCTGGTTGCTCCCTTCTTGCTGCGCAGCAGCGTTGCACAATTTGGTTGCTGCAGTGCTGCTGTAGAGCAAGGAGAGGCACCTCCCCGGTGCCTCTTTTTGGTCTCTGTACCACACCACTGAGGCCTTGTTGATTAGTAATGCAATAATTTGTCCAGTGGTGTAATAGTGGTATTATAAACAGTCAGGTGGATAAGCTTGCCAGAAGGGATCTGTCTTAAATGCCTTCTTGAATGACTCCAAGGAGATAATAAGATGGATCTCTTCTGGGAGATCATTCTATAATTTCGGAGCGACCGCTGTAAAAGCTCTCTGAGAAGTCAATGTAAGCTTAGTTGGGACATATTCTAACACGTTCTTCCCAGTTATTCTAAGAGTGCAGGGTGGGATATGTAGGGAGAGGCGTACCTGCAAGTAACTCAGGCCCAAGCCATGTAGGGCTTTAAAGGTGCTAACCAACACCTTGTATTGCGCCCAAAAACTGATTGGCAGCCAGTGAAGAGATTTTAGAACAGGTGTTATATGGTCAAACCTGGATGAACCAGTGACCAATTTGGCAGCCACATTTTGAACCAATTGAAGCTTCTGAACTTGGTACAAGGGTAGCCCCTCTCAAGACGAGAGACTAGCATGGATTGTTTCACTCTGTCTCACTTCCCCAAATCCTCCACACAACTGAAGATAACCTGCAGCACTAACATATAGGAGGCCTTTGCGTAGAAGTGATGAAAATGGCTGAGAAAGGGATGGGGCTAGGGCTCACATCATCATTCCCCTCCTTGCAAATGGAGCTTACATGGATGGAGAACATCAGTAGCCTTAGAAACCCAAATGACTGAAAGCTCAGAAGAACATGGCTAGAGACAGTACAGTGATATGTTTATATCTAAATAAAAAAAACTTATATATATATATATATATATATATATATATATATATATATATAATTATTGAATTTTGAGCCACTCTCTTTTAATCAAATGCTTTACAAGCCAAATATTAGTTAAAACACTGAACAAACTACAATGGATGCCTACGCACGTTTCCATAATGTCTATGTACCACAACGCTGCTACTAGTTTATTTCAGTTTGTACTATTCAGTAGAGTTTATACAGTACTTCTTGTTTTTTTAAAGACAACATTTAAAACAAAAATTAACAATCGGGCATCCAAAACTGCACTTTTGTCTATTTATCGTAGATCTCTGATTCATGCTGTCTGATGTACTCTATGAATTGTAGTACAGTGGGCCTTCCCCTTATGCGGGGGATCCGTTCCGGATCCCCCCGCATAAGGGAAAATCCGCCTATGTTCTAGACCCATAGGAAATAATGGGGCATGTTCATGTGGTGGTGTGGTGCACATGCACCATTGTTTTACTCCTCACGCAGCTTACACATAAGCTGGAAACCACGTCAAATGCATCCGAGCATGGCGTGATTGCGCTGTACAATGAATCAATTTTCTGAAGCTCCAGTCCTGCTTCGATCTCCAAATTTCCACTGAAGTGTATCCTTGCTCCAGCATTTGGTGAATATCCTTTGGCTACTGGGGGGCTCAACAACAATGAAAACCTGTCTCCCAAAATTACCTTTTCCTACTTTTTAACAAGGAACACTTACTAGGAATAGTGATCTTTGTGTCTCCAGGTTGTTAGAGTGTATGCATTTATACAATTTATACTGGTTTTATACCACTTTAAATGTCATGGTTGTACCATCATTCTTTACTGTACATCACTATCACAATACTTGGAAATTGTAGAAGGATAGTGTCCATGAGACCTCTCAGTTTCTCTTTGTTGAGAAGGAATAAGAGGAAAAACAGTGTTAAATTGGTTTAAGCCTGCAGTATAATGTAGATGATGTAGAAGTGTGTGTAGGTGTGTGGCTTGAAATTCCACCACCATTAATTCCAATGACAAAATACTGTGCTTCTGACTACTTTCAAAAAATGAGTAAGGTTGATTTTTAAGAATGGTGGCATCAGAACTTTTGGAAGAGTAGATAGTAAGATAATAATTCAGTAAAAAGCTCAGTAGCTTTCCCAGCCTCATGCCCATCAAGATGTTTTGGATTACAATTCCCGTAAGCCACAGATATCAAGGCCAATGGTTAAGAAATGACAATTTAAAACTTTGGAGAGGATTTCATGCCAGAAAAGTATGCTCTAGTGTTCCCTTTCTTTTGAGTCCCGAGGACCTGTTTGTACAGACCTTACACAAGGCTGCCCTTTGATTTCTAGTGTCACGTAGCTCCCTCCTCTACAAACACTTAATGGATACAGAAAAGAATTATATTGAATATTAAAAAAAATTAGGAAAGACCTTCTACAAATTCCAAGCATTCTAATATTAGGGCTTTCACATAGATTTTGGTGATATAGACATTTCTGGAGCATTATGTTCTGTGTTTATGTCATCAAAGGGTACAGTCCCTAAGAAAACAGATTTGCTGAGCTTTGATTGTGTCTTCCCACATGGCGGGGGGTGGACCTGATGGCCCTTCTGGTCTCTTCCAACTCTATGATTCTTTGATCTCAATGATCTCATCCCTCTGAACATCAAACCAGGGTAACAACACAGAAAAATAGAAGAAAATGTCTTGTGGCTCAGTGTGATACCAGAGGATCTTTAGGTCATAAACTTTAGCTACAGTAATCCCTAATCAGATTAATTTATTATTCAGTCCAAAGGGAAAGGCAATATATTGAAAATATGTTTACACACTCACACATACACACACAAGACAACCCAACAATCAATTATTCTATTCAGCCAAAGGATCCTCCCTCCCCACCCCTATCACTTTCTCTTCACTATCATTTTTTGAAGAAGAGCTATTTTAGGGTGTGTGTGTGTGTGTGTGTATCCTCAAAGGTACAATTAAATGAAGTCAGTGTATTTTTGGGGGGGAAAAGGGGGATCATCCAAACCATATTCTTTAACAATTAATATTAGTGTTCTTTGTTCTGCAAGGCACAGCTAATTTGATCTCTATGCTTATAATCCTGCAACAGTGTGGGGATTGACATTTTATGACAATTGCTATCCACGGAAATTATCATTTGACTTATCTCAATAAAGTAAAATGTGATTGTACAAGATCTTTCTGAATAACACCTGAAACAGTGTCACCTATCTGTGTACCTAATACACTGAATAGGAATGTCTATAGCTTTATGTATGTGTACCAAGACAGACATCCAATTTTATGCTGCTGCTGCTGCTGCTGCTGCTGCTGCTGTTGTTGTTGTTGTTGTTGTGTGACTTCAAGTCATTTTTGACTTATGAAAGCACAAGGGTGAACCTACTGCAGAGTTGTCTTAGCAAAATTAGTTCAGAAGGGGTTGTATTTCTCTGAGGTTGAGAGTATGTGACTTGGCTAAGATCACCCAGGTTGTTCCTAAATTGCAAAATTATTGCAGTTTGGCACCACTTTCAATGTCACAGCTCCACCCTATGGGATCATGGGATGTGTAGATTGTTGTTGCACCAGAGCTCTCTGACAGAGAAGGCTAAATATCTCATAAAACTAAAAATCCCAAAATTCTACAGTATTAACTACATTAATTCTGCACAGCAGATGCAACCTCAGTGGTTTTCCTTGGTCAAGCAGGGTATTTCTACTAATAGTCATGGATGACAGATGTTCAGATACTATTGGGGAGTATATGTTAATACTTGTTCTCCCCCCCCCCCCTCCCCAGTTCAAACCTCTACAGTCTCAATATTTCAATCTTAGCAGCATCTTGCAGCCTAGTAAAAATGCAATAGACTGGTAGGCCCCAAACAACCATTTAGGAATAAGATTGTTTTAAACATCTTTTTCAAAGCTCCATGACTTATTAAAGCACTGCTAATTAAGACTAAGTACAGCATGGACTACAATGCTTGAAGGAAGGCAGTGCATTTTAATGATACACCTGCCATGCCACCAATTGGTAGTCAGATAATCCATCAACTTGCTCTTTTTAAAAAAAAAAGCCAGAAAATAGACCAATAAAGTTGGCAAAACCTAAAAAAGAAGAATGATGCAATGTGAAGCTGAGGAGAAAAGTCTTATTGTGAGATAAGGTATGTGAAATATATGTATTTTGATTATTCTGGACAGACAGGAAAAATTATTTTCAACAATCTAGGATTCCCTGATTTTTAAAAAAAACTGTTGATTTTTTTTTTCTGGATGGGCTTGTGTGTGTATTTCCAAGTTACCTGTTGGCATGCTGTCCCCACTAACTTCATAGGGTTTACTTAGGCAAGGAACACTCAAATGTAGTTTTGCCAGTTCCTGCCTCTGAAATATAGCCACAACACCTGGCATTTATTAGCAGTTTTGTCTCCAAATACTAACCAGGGCTGACCCTGCTTAGCTTCTAGGATCTGGTGCCTTTATTATATTAAAGCCCTTCAGTGTTAAAGTACAAAACAAAAAATGCTTCATGAAGTGAATAGGGGAGGTGGGGCTGGTTAGAGAAATATTCTCTTCTATTTTAAAAAGGCAACACATGAATAAAATTACATGGCAAAAAAATCAGAATAATGGCTTCATCTTCCATAATTTCAAGAACAGTAAAGAAACAAACAAACTACATTTTCCATTTAGCACACTTTCTGAATTCCATTAAAGGTGTTAAATGAGCAGAGCAGCTTAAGGGTAAGACAATAGGAAAATAAATGGAAATGTCTACTTCATATAAGAAGGGTGTTGTTTTTGTTGTATTTTTTAATCAAACACCTTGTTCTGCTAATATTGCATTACAAAATGGCTAATGCACGACTCTTCTCACCCACATGCTTTACTGTGTTTACATTTTGTTTCAGTCCCCATATCTCCATAGGACAGATGCATAGACAGAAAAAACAACTAATGCCACGCCCATGTGTGTATCTGTCAGTTGTTATTTGTTGAAATATACAATCAAACTCCATCAACCTAGTTGCCTGTTTGCTCCTTTAAACTTCCAGATTAAGTGGGTTAAACTGCAATAGTAGCTTTTGTGCCTATTATCTCCTTGGTCATTTTGTCTACTCATCCCATTCCCTGCATATCTAGCAAGTAGATATAATACATGGAAGGCACATGGCTTGTGCTGGAGTACAGGAAAATGGTTGGGAACAAGTTGGGCAGTTGTGGCCTCCCCTCATCTTGGACAAACTAAATCTCCAGGTTTCAGCCTTTCAAACCTACAAACAGTACAGTGAGCTCTTCCCACCCACAGGAGTTTGCCTTACCAACTGATAGATGGGAAACAATATGGGAACTCAGCCTCATATTAATGAATGGATAGTGACATATGTGCACCTATGTCAGTGTGCCCAAGGGAGTGCACCACCATTGGTTAATGCAGCGAACGCATCATGTCCTGCCTCCAGCACCCTGGGATGGACTGTGAATAAGAATGAAGGCTCTGATAGAGAGCCTGAGAAACCAGAGAAGATACCAGGCCTATAGCCACAACAGCAGAATTCTCAGCAGTCACAACCCTCAGAAGATTCAGACTTACCTATACAAAACCTAGGCAAGAGATGTCAGGACAAAGAAAGTTGCTGATGATCAGAAAATTCATACAGGAAGCATGTGCAATTAGGGAGCACCTGCAAGACCCAGGCAGGCTACAAAAAACCCAGCTCCTACCCAGGTCAATGCTGCTGACAACCAACTTTTTCTGGGCCAGAACAACAGTGGTTGGTGCCACAGTACAGTTGTTTCCTGTGCTTTGCAGAGCTGCTTTCTGCATCTGGACTTCAATCTCCTCCTATGTTGTATTATTAGCTTGCCTTCTCAGTGGCTGTCCTAACCTTTTGGAACTTCTGTGGGACTTCTTTAAAGCCCTACCCATTTCTAGTCTTTTTATTTCTTGACTCCAATCACCATTCTGGTCAGTGTTTGATCCTTGGTACAGGAATTCTTGATGGATATGATAGTGTGCTGAATAATAATTTTAATGTTACAAGCAAAAATATTTTAGTATGAGAGTATTTCCCAGTGTTGGAGACCCAGTGTGACATAGTGGTTTCATTGCTGGTCTTAGACTCTGGGAGTCTCTGCTCAACCATGTAAACTCACTGAGTGATCTTGAACAAGTCACATTTTCTCCACCGCAGATGAAGGCAAAGACAAATTATCAAGAAAAATCTGTGACAGATTCACCTTAGAGTGGCCATAAGTCATAAATAACTGAAGAGCAGACAAGAAGAAGAAGAAGAAGAAGAAGAAGATATAAATCAATGGACATAACCTATTAAATAAGTTAATAGTTTTTTGTGGGTTTTTCGGGCTATGTGGCCATGTTCTAGAAGAGTTTCTTCCTGACATACAACATAGGAGGAGCCCGAAAAACCCACAAAAAACTATGGATGCTGGCCATGAAAGCCTTCGACTTCAAATAAGTTAATAATTATTATAAATTGATAGTAATGAAAAGTGTAATTCAGGGATGCTTAGGCAAGTGTCCAAAATTTTCTTGACAAGTCAGGATTTGTCTTTGCCTTCATCTGTGGTGGTATTCAAGGGAAATAACCCATTGAAGATGTCTGGAGGATTATACCAATGCAGAATGCATTTTGATGCCATACTTTTAAGAAATACTTTAAAGAAATAAACCTGTGTCTTTTCCAGCCTACCCTCTTTTCACACCACACCCCTTTCGCATTTCTTTTGAAAAGAAAAAAAAATGTTCAGAAAACACATTTACACAAGTGTTTGAGATAACTTGAGCATCACTTGAAAAATCCAGGCAGGAAATAATATGACAAGCCAAGGGAAATGACTACAGGAACTGATAGCCAAGAAATAATGGTAATGTTACAGCCCACTCATTAATCTTACCAGGATTCCAGTGGAGGAATTCTAACTTTCCAGAATTCTGATTTTCTTTCTACATCCTCTTCTGCCCCAGAAGTCCAGAATCATTGTGCCTTGTTCGTGCTTGGATTCTATACCACAATGTGCTTTCTTTCTTGACAATACTACTGCATTAAAGATCCCAGAACTGCAAAGAGAATTTATAGCAGACAACACTCCGCTTGCCAAGGGCTGTTGCTATAAATAACATTTCTCCCATTATATTTCTTCAGAATGGTTTGGTAAGGGTGATGAGGGGAACAAACATAATGCAAACCCACTGAGTAGCTAGTATTGTTGGAACTGATCATAGATCACATTGCTCACTTAGATTTTTGTCAAATAGAAGTGGCATGGTTGGCTGTTCATACTGAGATTCATGGTATTCCTTATTAGCATGGTTGTGTGCACTTTACTTTTGAGATTTCCCCAGAGGGAGTACCACCCCACCAGAATCAGGGTCTTGGAGCTGGAGAAGAAAAACTAATTCTTTCAGACAAATCTACATGCATTACCTCTTGTTTTAGGATACACCTCAAAAACAAGATACCCTGAGTAATGATCAAGTGATTTGCTGGAAGACATTCAAGTCAAGACAATCAGTCTCAGGGAGCAGGATGAGCAGAAGAAGGGAGACAAGAAGTGAACCTAGCAATTTTGAAGCAGACAGCAACACAAAATGTACAGCCGATACCTAGACTACCACAATACTAGATCCTCCCTGGAAGCATTAATAATCAGGGGAAATAAAAGTGTTGTTTGTGGTGAGAGTAATTCTAGAGGTTTAAGATGGTGACATTGTTATAACCTTTATCATGCTCTAATGTACAGCTTGGATATGACCTCAGTGGTTCAGTCCTTAGTCCTTGGGCTTTTGGTTCTTACTAAGCATATTATTATTATTATTATTATTATTATTATTATTATTGAAGAATTACATCCATATGGCAAAACCACATCAGGATATGGTTAGAAAGGTGATCAGGCAACAAGATGAAGAAGTTGTTAATGAGGAAGAAAATATAAAATGACCATGTCAAGTATCAAAAATCTGGAATGTATGTACTGAGTTTAGGGATGGTAAGAGCATGCTCCGTCCTTTCCTCTCTGTCTTACTGAGCTGAATGCAAACTACTTTTGATCTTTGACTGCAGAAATTGAAGTAAGCAAAAGACAAAGGGGAAACTAGGAATGGGAGAGAAACCAGGACTTTTTAAAGGCAACTTGTAAAATAGGATAGCAGAAGATGAATGGAGCTATCAAATCCGGACAGCTGGGGGGAAAGGGTTACACGGCATTGCTACAAACAAGGGGGGAAAGGGGGGAATATGGGTGACCCAGAGAAGTGTGTGGAAAAGAAAAGTTTCTAAATTTTCTCAGAGGAAAAATATTTTGAGAATATTTGCCTCAGCTCTTGTTTAAAACAAAAAGGTTAATCCATGTTTGACAAGAAAGGTATGCAAGGTATGCAGAGGCCAACACATTTTAGACACAAAGCAAGTGTACTCCTGCATTCTTGGCTTGTCTCCTCTTGCCAGTAGGAATGGCTAAAAGAATCAGGTGGATTTTCTTCTTTGTAGAAGTGGCAGTTTCAGCAGGTATTCAGCAGATGCTGGCAAAACATCAGGAATAAACTCTTCTTGAACATGGCCACATGGCTCAAAAACCCACAAAAAATTATCAGCAGGTATTGCTTGTTACCTGTATCTGTGACAAACAGCTGCCACATACCCTCTAATACACAACCATTAAAAGGATAGGAGCCCTCTTCAGTTTTTCCTATAGCAACCCTATGCCTCCAGGTTCCACTTTCCCCATCTTGGAAGTCTGTCATTTGACTATTGGCAAATAGGATCATATTAGTTTAATGGCATTTTATGTCAGTTTTAAAAACTTATAGGCCACAGTATAAATCAGTGTAGTGGGAATATTGGCTCTCCAGAGTAGTTGGGTTTTGTTTGTTTGTTTTGCTTACAAACAAAATGGCTAGTTGTAAGGGACTGTGGTATGGAAACTGTGTTAAAACATCTTTAGGGCCAAAGTTTATTCATATTCACTATAAATTATTCTCATCCTCTTTAGATAAATATGTGTAAAAATAATGGAAGCAATTTGTTTATGAAGCAAACAAAAACACATAAAATAGTTTAAGTTACTCATTTTCCAGCTAACATTTCTAAACTTTTTTCAAAACATAAATTGGGCCTATAAGAAAGCAATTCAGAACTTAATTTCTTTGAGAGATGATTCCTGTTATTTTGTCTATATGAACCATCAAAGCACATATTGCTTTGATAGTTGTAATATTTGTTTTAATCTGTCTTCCACCATGATGGATAACACACTCATTCAAAAGCTTAGCATATCAAAAAGAGCAATGTATAAAAGCAGGAGCAACTTATTTCTTAGTCCTATGAAAATAGATGCCATTTCAAACTATAGTGCATCAAAATAATATCACAAAATAACCTCCTGAAAGGTTTATGTATGCCTACAAATGTGCTTATTTTACAGAGTAGTTCACGCATGTCATCTGAATGTCATTGATGGTTCCTTAGGAATTGCTGTTTTCAACCCAGATTATGAGTTTCATAATTAGGCTGGACATGGGCTATGTTAAAAGAGAGGGGAGGAATGGATAAGTAGAGGAAGAACAGATAGTACTGCTTTGTATGTGTAGATGCAAACTTCTTAATCAGCTGCACTTAGGCTTTCATGACCACAATTGCTCAGTTATGTTAATATATTCATGGCATCCCATGAAACAAGTTTTTTTAAGTACCATACAATTTAAGAGGATTGGTAATTAGATATCAAGAAACATACATGGCTTTTTATAATAATGGCCAAAAGAAACCTACGAGGCCAAATTTAAGCCTCCAAGCAATGCTCCAATCAACAACTGTACAATACTGGGAAAAAATCTGTCACTGTACTTCAAAGGAGACTGGAAAGTGATGAATGGAACAAAACAACTTCCTAGTCAGAAAACATTGTGAGGCTTGCAGCTTTGTAGCTTACTAAAATTTTATGCTGAGGGAACAATTACATGACTGCCAGTGAAACTTCCTTCTCTTTCATTTACTCTGATTCTGCATGGAGAGCTAGCATGGTGTAGCAGTTTCAGTGCTGGACTAGAACTCTGAGAGATCAAGAATCAAATTCCCACTCAGCCATGGAAACAGGCAGTAGCCAGCAGGGTCCTCTTTGCCCTGAGTGATGAGAAATTCTTTTTTCATGTTAAAAAAACAACCCAAAACACTTCAGCCACTTCACATAGTTAAGAAAAAAGCCCACCTTCACAAAATAGGTAATGATAAACAAAAGTTACTTGCCAAGCCAAATCCTCACCAGATTTTGTGTTACATCATAAAGAATAGTCATTGCCTTTTTGAAAACCTGAACAGCGCAGCATTGAAAGTAAAGCCAACACTTCTAGGCTCTGTACAAAACTCCTATCCCCTTCCCATTATTCAAAAAGAAAGAAAGAAAGAAAGAAAGAAAGAAAGAAAGAAAGAAAAGGTTTCACATCTACAGATGTGCGACCACTGGGAACTGTAGTTGGATTACCGTATATACTCGACAATAAATTGACTTTATGCATAAATCAAGGGCAAGTTTTTGGGCCAAAATTATGGATTATGATATGACCCAAGGATAAATTGAAGGTAAAACCTGGCAGCATGTAACAAAGGATCTAAAAGCTAAGGAAAGCAATGCCAATGAACTTTTAAAAATTCCAGCAGGTATAACTGTGATCGTATTAAAAACTGGATACATGAGAGAGCATAGGGAGGTCAGTGCTTCCAGGAAGGATTATGCTCTTGACTTTCACCAGAGGGTGGTTCTTTTTTAAAATAAGAGTTAAAGTATAGTACGTACATTGACCCGTGGATAAGTCAACCCAGATTTTGGGGGTCAATTTTTTGACTAGAATTTCTAGACCTATACATGAGTATATAGAGCATTTACTTTGTATCATTTAATCTTTATTCACAACCCAAAGTAGTTATCTTTCTATCTCACTCCAATTTTCAAAGAGTTCATCTATAATGGGTAGATTTTACTCCATGTGAATGTTTAAAATGCAATATCTGAATGAAGTCCTGTGTATTAAAATTTCCACTTCCTTAACACAATGCATTACCAGTGCATCTTTTCCTTTTAAAACAATTACTTCAAGACTGAGAAAATGCTAATATTCAAGCTAGGAGATTGGCTCAAGATTACTCCAGTAAAATTCTGTGGAAATTAGTACTTTCATCCGTGATTTTATAAAAGGTGCTTTAAAACACGCACACACACAATTCAAACAATAACATAAAGCACAAAGACTTTGACAAAGTGATATTCAAAATCTGAAAAGTTTGATAAAGAGGTGTCAAGGTTTTTAAAAAGGATGCAACAGTGGAACAATGGAGCTTTATCTTACAGAACATTTGCAAGAAAAATGGTCTGTGTGCTAAATGAAACCAGTTGTGTTTATTTCTGAGCAAATTGATTTTCTTTTTAAAATAAAAACCTGTTAAATGTGAAACATGATTGTGCTGTAAATAATGAATGTTTGCTTCAAGGGCACAAAATGTATCACAGTTTCTTGCTGCAGCCTACACAAAGTCCCTTAACTATATCTTAATATTTGAAGGCTTAATATTTGGGTTGAACAGGACAATTGCTTTCTTGCACACCACACAAATTATAACACTGTTTAGCAACCCAGCCTCATGAGGATGCTCTTAGCCAGCTTAGTATATCTCCTTTCTGGTTCCCAGGCTACAGCAGCTTGGTAGATGAAAGGAATGCTGTGGCTTGAGTTCAATAAGGTCTTTGACAAGGTACCATATGATATTTTTGTAAACAAGCTTGTAAACTGTGGGCTACACAAGGTAACTATTACATGGATTTGTATTTGGTTGACTGACCAAACCCAAAGGGTGCTCAACAATGGCTCCTTTTCATCCTGGAGAGAAGTGACCATTGGGGTCCCACAGAGTTATGTCCTGAGCCCAGTGCTATTCAACATATTTATCAATGACTTGGATGACAGAATTGGGGGCATACATATCAAATTTGCAGATGACACCAAACTAGGAGGAGTAGCTAATACCCCTGAGGACAGGATCAAAATTCAAAATGACCTGAAAAGACTAGAAAGCTGGGCCAAAGCTAACAAAATGAAATTCAATATGGAGAAATGTAAGGTACTTCATTTAGGTCAGAAATATGAAATGCACAGATATAGGATGGGAGACACCTGGCTTAAGGAGACTACATGTGAAAGGGATCTAGGAGTCCAAGTGGACCACAAGTTGAACATGAGTCAACAGTGTGATGCAGCAGCTAAAAAGGCCAAAATGATTTTTTGGCTGCATCAAAAAAAAGTATAGTGTCTAGATCAAGGGAAGTAATAGTGCCACTCTATTCTGCCACCTGGAATATTGTGTCCAGTTCTGGGCATCACAATTCAAAAAGGATGTTGAGAAACTGGAACATGTCCAAAGGAGGGCAACTAAAATGGTGAAGAGTCTTGAAACCAAGCCCTATGATGAACGGCTTAGAGAGCTGGGCATGTTTAGCCTGGGGAAGAGAAGGTTAAGAGGTGATATGATAGCCCTGTTTAAATATTTGAAGTGATGTCATATTGAGGAGGGAGCAAGCTTGTTTTCTGCTGCTCCAAAGAACAGGGCCCGGAACAATGGATTCCACCTCAACATTAGGAGGCTGAGATTCCACCTCAGCATTAGGAGGAACTTCCTGACAGTAAGGGCTGCTCAACTGTGAAACACACATCCTTGGAGAGTGGTGGAGTCTCCCTCCTTGGAGGTTTTTAAACAGAGGCTGGATGGCCATCTGTTGGGTATGCTTTGATTCAGATTTCCTACATGTCAGGGGTTTGGACTGGATGGCCTTTGTGGTCTCTTCCAACTATAGGATTCTATGATTCTATGATTCTATGAGACCATACTCCAAACCTCCTTCCACTATCATATAGTCATCCACCCACTCTGGCCTTAGGTAACATCTTTCCTCCTGCCCTTGTCCCTCAATGACCAGTTAAAACCGAACAAGCGCCCTCCAGTGGCGCAGTGACGTGTTGCACAGGACACGTCATGGTTGCGCACCCCATGTGGGCGGGGTCACGCAATCATGGAGGTGCCCACACACACTAGGGTTATGGAGCGTGCAGTTGCTGCGAGTTCCCTAACCCTAGTATCGCCGGCAACATGCTACTTTTGGCCCATCTGTCTTGGTCCAAAATTTCTCTTAGTATATCTGAGACCTTGTTACTGTTGTATTTTAGGTATCACACTTTCTGTGTCAGTGTTCCTTTTCTACTTCTGCCTTTTACATGGAGAGAGAAAGACAGTATCACAAATAGAATTGAGGACTACTCTCCGTGCCAGCTTACATGAAGAGAAATCTAGGCTATTTGCCACATTTCTCACAAGACATTAACAGGATGGTGGGTGCTGTCATCTATTTGAAGGAAAACTCATTCCAAACATAAACAACCATAAGAAGGAACAACAGAGGGCTTTGTTAAATGTCATCAATACCTGGAAAGTAGACTGAGTAAGGAGAAACACAGGTTCAGTGTTCCCCATTATGATGTAATATCTGGAACTTCTATTTAAATGATAGTAATTATCACCCAGTTTCCATGTATACATTCAAGTTAGTGTATACAGATTTTTTAGCAAATTTGCCCTATTTTGCTCATACCATCTCTCCTTTTTGACAATGTGCAGTAGGCCATTCCAGCGAGATTTCATTACTTCTCATGAAGGAAAAGTATTCCCACAACACAATTCTGCCACCGACACCATGATTTTTTTTTCCAGATCAATGAGCACTGTTCTCTTTGCACCACATACAACATTTTTAAACAATGGCAAAGCATTGCATTGTGGTATCATGAGACCAGAGAACCCCTTTCCACATATTTGCTTTGTTTCCCAAATGTGTATTTGCAAACTATAAAGGGCTTTGATATAGTTTTGTTTCTCAACTGTCTTTCTTCTTTGCAACCTTCTATAAAGCTCAGCTTTCTGAGGCCATGTTACACTACATATTTATACCACTTTAATTCTACTTTAACAGTCATAGCTTTATCCAAAGGAATCCTGGGGTTTCTAATTTGGCCAGGCACTTGAGTTCTCTGGCTGAAAATTCTAAATGTCCCCCAACAGCAAATTCCTGGATTCCAGAGGATGTAACCACGGCATATAAGTGGAATCATACTGCTATAATAATGTACAGCATTGTGAAAGGACCTCAGTGATAGTTGTCCTACGAGGAGTTCCTGCCACCTCAGTTTTGGATATCTTTGGGTCCTTTTCTGGTTACCAATAGCTAATAACTGAGATTGGTGGATGGCCTTCTATAAGTAAAGTTGTGACTGAACCTTATTCATTTCATTTTGTAATAATGGATTTAATAGTGCTCTGCAGGATGTTCATGGTTTGAGATTTTTTCAAATATATATGTAACTTAACCTGATTAAGCACAACTTTATTCCAAAATTGTTTGGCTAATACTTGGTTTTTATGAAGCTGTTTGTGAAATGTTGGACAACATGACAATAAATTCAAGTGCTAAAGATGCTGTTTGCCATGCCTATTTTATTCATCCCAGTGGAAAACTTATTTTGAGGATGAGTTCTCAACCTCTGGCTAAACATTCATGTTTTCATGGGATTTTGTGGGGTTTTCAAGCTATGTGGCCATGTTCTAGAAAATTTTCTTCCTGATGTTTCGCCAGCATCTGTGGCTGGCATCTTCAGGAAATGCTTTGCCTGGAAAAAGTTGGGTATAAATATACTATGTGAGCCTGGAAATGGAGGAGTGATTTGCATGTGTATTGTTCTGTGCTGATGGCCAGCCTCAGGCTGGGAGGCTAATGCAAAAGATGATTAGGTTTTCAGTTTAAAAATGTATTTCTGAATATACTGAAAAGAAAGAGCAGGAAGTGGGAGGGGGAGCACAAAACACCTTAAATTTTTGAAGCAACCATTATGGGATAGAAAAAAGTTGTGATTATGGCACACTCATAACCCATTACAGTACTCTATAATAGGTTGTTGTAAGTGATTGGAGAAGCAACACTATGGAGTTATCTGGCACTTAAAGTCTTTCGTTCTTAAACAAAATTGCTATACTTGTTTTGAAAATCTCAAGTGGAAGACCAATAGAATCTTAAGGACAAACTCATGTTTCACTTTTATAAAGAAACTTTTAATGGTTGAGTCAAGGTGACGTACATTATAACAGTAGATATTAGTTGCTAAAATATCATATCTATGTATGGATGTATGCATGGATGAAGAATTACTTAACGTGTGCATGCAGTTGAAACAGGTGGAGTAGAGGAGAAAGAATGAAGCTTATTTTGTTGCTATTTCAAGTTCAGCTGTTTAGTAGACAGTTTGCAAAGACTGCTAACTTCTAACTTCTACTGGTATTAAGTGTACATTTACAACTTTACTTTTCATGACAAAAAATAGTCAAAACACAAAAGGCATTAAACAGTTAAAGAAAAACTGATATTTTTAATAACATTTAAGTGACAAGAACAGAACTGAGGCACAGCCTCAACTTTTCTTAAATGTGAATATGAAAGTATGTTCAATGCTTATGTTTACCCTTCAATGGTAATCTGCCTATGTCTTGTGCAATTGTATCAGTAATACCCAAAGAGAGGTAGACATATGACCCAAGTTATTCACTGAAGTGAAGATTTTTTAAATGCACGTATTTAACATATTGTCGGTTTTTGTGAGTTTTTCGGGCTATGTGGCCATGTTCTAAACAATCAAACCAGCTTCATTTATATATCGCTTCATACCTCCTAAGCAGTGTCTGAGCGGTTTACACCTGTAAGCTAATTTGCCCCCAACAGTCTGGGTACTCATTTTAGCGACCTTGGAAGGATGCAAGCCTGAGTCGAGCTTGAACCTTTTTGCTGGTCTTGAACTTGCAACCTTATGGTTTTCAGTGAGTGGCTGCAATACAGGCATTTACCATATATACTTGTGTATAAGTCGACCTCATGTATAAGTCGGGGTCAACTTTTGGGGCCAAAAATGTGGGTTTTTATATGACCCGTGGATAAGTCGAGAGTCCGACTTAAGGGGTAGTCCAGCTGGGGAGAGGCTGCTGGCAAACGCGCGCCCTTGCAAGCCTGTCCCCAGCTGGGCTTTCCCCTGTGGAGGCAGCCCAGCAAGGGAGCGGTCTCCAGGGCGAACACTCACCCTGGAAAGCCTGTCCTTTGCTGGGCTTCTTCTGAGGACGTGGCCCAATGAAGGCAAGGTCTCCAGGGTGAAGGCTTGCCCTGGGAAGCCTATCCCTCAATGGGCTTCCTCTGAGGAGGCAGCCCAGCGAAGGAGAGGTCTCCAGGGCGAAGGCTCGCCCTGAGAAGCCTGTCCTTCACTGGGCTTCCTCTGAGGAGGGAGCCCAGCGAAGAAGAGACTCCAGGGCGAACGCGCGCCCTTCCCAGGCTCTCCCCAACTGGGCTGCCCCTTGCGGAGGCAGCCCAGCTGGGAGAAGCTTCGTGAAAGGCCTATTGCCCCTTGCATAAGTCTACCCAGGATTCTGGAGACTATTTGGGGGCAAAAATTTCTCAACTTGAAGTCAAGTATATACGGTAACTACTGCACCACCAGGGCTCCATGACAAGGTCACCTTATGGTTGCTATAAGTTGGAAACTACTTGAAGGTAAAGTCGAAGGTTTTCATGGCCAAAGGCTTTCATGGCATTTAACCACTGCATCACCAGGGCCCCATGTCACGGTCACCTTATAGTTGCTATAAGTTGGAAACGACTTGAAGGTAAAGTCGAAGGATTTCATGGCCGGCATCAATAGTTTTTTGTGGGTTTTTTAGGCTATGTGGCCATGTTCTAGAAGAGTTCTTCCTGATGTTTCACCAGCATCTGTGGCTGGCATCTTCAGAGAATTTCTCTGTGCGAAATGGAACCCAATTACTACATAATTAAGGGGCTGTACAGATTGGAGGAAAGGGGCAGCCAGAGGCAGCCCCTTTCTTCCTTGGATGGAGGCCGCAATGGACAAACAGCTCTGGCACGCCTAAAAAAAACCCTGCTCCTGGCAGGTTCTTTTTAGGTCATGTGCGTGGCATCACATGCAACGATGACATCTGCATGGTGCAGTGCTGTTTGGGCACTGCGCCATGTGGACATCATCATTGTGCAAGTCATATGGATGAACACATGCAATCTTGGTGCCCACATGCCGATTTTAGGGCTGGGCACATGTGGATGCCCAGCGCTACAAAACCCTAATTTTGGCCTAAGTTTTCTTATTATGTGTCTCACTCTTCTTTTATTATATGAATGTCAAAATATGAATGAAGCCAAAAAAAAAAAAAAGGAGTTAGGCAAGCTGATTTTCTAAAACTAGAAAATCTAGAAACCAGCTTCTTCATAATCCCATCTAATACAGTAACTAATGCTGTTGACTTACATTCATTCTACTATGTCGTATACGTACAACCCATTGATCTTTTCTAGTTTCAGTTTCAAAGAACTATTTACAATGTGTTCCTCATGCTGCATGACACAGAGTTTTTGAAACAGACAAAGTATACTTAAGGTAACCTCATAAAATCTTTATTTTATTCACAAAGTACCACAAGTGAATTACTGAATACTTAACAGAAAAGCTTTATATGAAGATGGAGAAGGAGAGAACAGTCGCAGCGCACATGAGTGCACAGATGTTCTGCCAGCAGCTGCCAATCAACTCCTTCATGCCACCCAGCTGCAAGTCCACTGGACCCCCTGCATGATTGGTCACTAGATCACGTGATCAATCACACAATCCTATTGACTACCCACAGTATATCAGTGTACTCAGTGACACACTTGCGCAGCACAATCATGGTGTTCCACTGTACATACCCCCTTTCTTCCCTGTCCCACCATGAATTCTTTTTGGACTGGGCAGTTTCTTAATGTTTTTACTATTAACATTCTATTGTTGGTAACCTGACATGTTACATGTCATTTTGCTCCATGGAGTGGTAGTGCAGCTGACCACTCATGTGCTTGTAATCAATTCATGGGCAAGTAATAAAATGTTATGGCCAGCAATGATGCCATTGGCTGGACCAGGGTGACTGCTTCTGACATTTTTGCCATCTTTCCCACCAGTGAACCTATCACTGCCCTTTCTCTCTCTTGTTGTAAACATTGTTCTCAACCAACATTTTCTAAAAAATTTAAGCTCTCCTGTGATCACATACTCATTTTGTACTTTTGCCCTCTCTGTTTTCCCCTTAAAAATACTGGTAACTCATAATCTTCCTGAGTAATTTGTGCCTTCTTCTACATTCCATTTCTTATATGTGTCCCCTTTTAAAGCTCAGCTCATCCTAAAGCTTCTTATGTATCCATCCTTATTTCTTTCGGTACACTCCTTTTTCTTCCCATTGGTGAAATGGTGCCCCCAATATCTCTCTTTTAAGAAATTCCCTGTACCATATATAAACAATAGAAAGAAAAGTCTTCCTTTCTTGACCTATACTGCTTATAGGTTAGTGTACAACAAAGCTGTTACTATTGGAATTTCTGTTCTACAAAAACCAATGTGCAGAATATAGCATATTATTTATATGAGAATAACAGCATAATGAGGAAAAGACAGTAATCCTCTGGTTACAATTAACTCGGTAGGAATTAAGAGAGAATATTTCCAGAGAGAAGCCACATTCATGACATTCAATAAGGCATGGTGCAATTCATGATTTAGGAAATGTTCTCTAGTTACTTGCAATTTTATATATTTATGTCGAGAAGCAAATGCCAGTGAATTCAATGCTACACACATTAAGGTAAGCATATAGGATTTCAGACTTATTAAGGCTTATTGCCAAATCCTATGCATGTTTACACAGTACTAAGTTTTGTTGCATGCTTTTGCCTCCAACTGGTACTGCTTTGACTTAAATGGCATGCTGAAATTGGTCAAGTGCTGATCACCTGTTTGTTTGCTGTTTTGCCCCATGCTGATTATTGATTCTTGGAAAACCAGTATAGTGTAGTGGTTTGATTGTTGGACTAGACTCTGCAAACTAATTCTTGTTCAGCCATGAAGACCCACTAGGTGACCTTAAGCAAGGCATATTCTCTAAGAGGAAGACAAAGGCAATCGACCTCTGAACAAATTTTGCTATAAAATGCCACAACTTGGAAACAATTTAAAGGCAAACAGCAACAACAAACCTTGCTGGTTATTTACAGTTGAAACAAAAACAATGATTACAGATGATTTACATAACTTTAAATTAGACAATGAAGACATTAATAGACAATGAAAATACTGAGATTGTGGATTTCCTATACCTTTGTTCATTCATTAATCAAAATAAAGACTGCAGTAAAGAGATCAGGTGATTAGGACTTGGAAAGGCAGCTATAAAAGAACTCGGCAAGGTCTTGAAGTATTAAGATATATCATTGAATATCAAGGCCAGGATTCTACATGGCATTATATTTCAGTTACTATGTATGGTTGTGAAACCTGGACAGTGAAGAAAACTTATAAGGAGAGAATCATCTCATTTGAAATGTTGTGCTGGAGGAGAGTTCTGCAGATAAATCAGCTGCCAAAAAAGACAAACAGAAATAACCTAGTTTGACACCAGTGCCATGTCTCGATGCTGTGGAATTCTAGGAACTGTAGTTTGTTGCTGCACCAGAGCTCTCTGACAAAGAAGGCAAGATGTCTGACAAAACTATGAATCCCAAATTTCCATAGCATTAGACCATAGCAGTTAAAGTGTGGATGCAGCTTAAGTCATACTTTGGGCTTATCTTGAGAAGAGATGACTCACTACAAAACACAATAATGTTTGGCAAGGTGGAAGGCAGTAAGAAAAGAGGAAGACAGTATTACAAGTGAGTTTGTTTAATCAAGGAAGCCACAGTTTTGGGTTTGCAAGGCCTAAGCAAGGCTGTTGATCACAGGAGGTATCTCATTCATAGGGCTGATATAAACTGAAGTTGACTTGACAGCCATTAACAGCATGATGTTTTTGTTTTCCCTGTTTCTTCTTCCTATTTGGTTAGCTTCTCTGAGTCTCTGCTTAGAGCGAAGTGTGGCATACACTTCTAAACAAATAAAATGAAAAATTACAGGCAGCCATGAATGGAGCATCCACAGATGGCCCCACACCATTTTCCTGAATGATGGCACATGTACATGCTCACTGCTTGCAAAGTCTTTCAGTCAACTTGATGCCCCCCTCCCAATTTGTTCTTGTTTTGCTGCGCGAGGAAGCTGCAGCAGACAAACCACGTAGCTTCCTCGCGCTGCAAAAAGAACCCGCAAAAAGCTGTTGTGTCATGATGTGCGGACGCTAAGTGTCCGTTGTGTAAAAATGGTGGCGCCCATCTGTACAGGGCGCCGCCATTTTGACATACGGAATACGTGCTAGGGTTGCAGGCCGTCTGTACACCCCGAGGCAACCCTAGCATGTATTTGTTACATGCTAAAACGCCCATCTGTACTGGGCCAAATGTAAAATGTTATTTTCATGCTATAGTATCAGTACACAGAAACTCAGATATTTCTTCATATGTCTTGTTGAGAAAGACACAAAATAGGGGTAAATCTTCTGTTATGAAATTTGTCATTCTTCTTTATGCAGGCATACCATTCAATCTATAGAGATCAGGAGATCAGTTACCAAGGGAAGCATTTTTCAGTTTCACAGTCCTCCTGTCATTCTCTGATTGACTGAGGAGCTCAGAATTCAAACACATCTATAGCTTTCTTTTATCCATAATAGGTAAAGCAGTTACTAAGCTCCTTGTCTGATAAGACTGTCTTCTGGGGTCAGATAACTTCAAGAATGGTCAGATAACTTTAAGAGCAGCTAAAAGACTTTCTGAATGGCTAGTGAAATGATCTGTTTTATATAGCACTAAATTTATGAAGTAATTGCAACAATGAAATTAGGGTTTGTTTTTATTTTTAATTAATAACTAGACCTGAACTAAAATTTCACAACATTTCAAAATGTCACAGATTTTCTTTCTTTTCTTTTCTGTTGTTGTTGTTGTTGTTGTTGTTGTTGTAAAAATGGAATTTCAATATAAAAAATTTAACCCAAAACCCAACATTCAAATTTTGGAATCTAAGTATACCATCCAAACTCAATTGATCTTTACTTATTTAAAAGAAAGAATCCAGTTAAGTTCCATAACAATTTTACAATGAATGGTTCCAGCTGCTAATATATATTAGCTGTTAGATATACTGGGAAACGTTCACTAATACTGTAGAAATATCAGATGACAATGAATAACAAATATTGGCCAAACACAGATACCGAACATTAGACATCAAAATTCGCAAAGATGAATTTGGTGAGAGGGTTAGAATTCACTTCAGTTATAATGCCCATCTATGGATCAGTTTGAGGAAATGTTGTGACTTTAAATGTGACATTGTGTACAAAAGCAAAGCAATACCAAGCCATATTTAATCATGTTTGTAAACCTTTAAAAATGAGAGGTACAGTATATTAAAATAACTCAGATACATAAATGCAATTAAAAACAAAACCTAACACAAGCCATTTGGCATTTATTTCTCCTAACCTATCTCGTTTTCTTATCTGGTGGATCCCCCCATACTGGGTACTACATGCATGAGACAATGAAGCAAAACAGCATTTGCCTCACCACAGACCCAGGGCAACAGATGGAACAATTAGCTCCTGCCCTACAACACTGTTGTTTTTCAAATCAAGAGTGCCAAGGAAGATAATTGCTTTTACTGTTCTCTTGGAACATGCTGTATTGTTTGCTGACAGCCTTTTCTACTCAGAATACACTCCACAGAGCCCTGGGCAGTAAAGCTCATGTGTGTATTTCAGATTTCTTTTCTAAATTAAGTACTTCCAGAATGACTTCCAATCCCTGATTATTATTTTTTTTAAAAAATCCATACTCATTTGAAAGTTTGCCTGAAAGACATCAAGGTCACATAGTAGTCAGACATTACCTTTCACTGGTTCTTTGTTTCACTGTTAAGAAAGGGGAAACGTGTTTTAAATGTCATCTGGAAAGTATCAAAAGTATGTGGAGCAAAAAAGGATCCCTTACAACATATATGTATGCCC
This sequence comes from Sceloporus undulatus, assembly GCF_019175285.1. Taxonomy (NCBI): domain Eukaryota; kingdom Metazoa; phylum Chordata; class Lepidosauria; order Squamata; family Phrynosomatidae; genus Sceloporus; species Sceloporus undulatus. The sequence goes on along the minus strand of NC_056525.1, from coordinate 35,746,679 downwards.
CTCTAAAAGGTTCCTGAAAATGCTCTAATCAATAAATTCCAGTACATATGACATAACACATCCAAAACTGAATATTTTTATATTCAGTTAATTACAATGGGAAATATGCCAGCATCAAGTATGTGACAGGCCACATTAACAACAGCACTTGTATTTAGCAGTTGCTATTAAAATAAAGACTACATTCAAGTTCTAAGTTTTAAATTGCACAAATGGATAGATAGATGGATAGAAAGAGAAATCAGTGGTCTCATAAGCATATTAAGGCCATTCGGCTCTACAGTTTTATATCTGTTTTAGTACCACATTTAGAAATAAGCCTGTTTTACTGTTAGTACTTGTTGCTGTTGTTAACTTCCCTCGAGTCAAGCTCTGCTCATGGTGACCTTGTGATGAGACATCTCCAAACTCCCTTTCCTCAACTGTTCTGCTCAGGTCCTATAAATTCAGGTCTATGACCTCCCTAATTGACTCTATCCATCTGTCCTAGCATTATTGTCTTCTCTAATGGTGTGACCAAAGATGACAGCTTCAGTTTTATCATCTTGGCTTCCAGGGTGAATTCAGACTTGATCTGTTCTAGTTCTCATTTGTTTGTCTTTTTGGCCATCCAAGGTATTCTCAGCATTCTTCTCCAGCACCACATCTTGAATAATTTGATTTTCCTCCTGTCATCTTTTTTCATGCCCTCACACCATACATGGTGATGGAGAATACAATGGTTTGCACAATTCTAACTTTAGTGTTCAGTTATATAGTGGGCCCTCTCCTTATGCAGGCGATCTGTTCTGGACCCCCCCCCCCCCCCGTGTAGGGGAAAATCCGTGTATGCTCGCACCTCATAGGAAACAATGGGGCATGTGCATGCAGTGGCAGTGCAGTGCATGTGCGCAGGAGCGCATACCACTGTTCACTGTTTTTATTGTCGCACGGCTTCCACATAAGCAGGAAGCCACATATTCTTTGCCATAGTCTGTCACAACCACACAACTACAGCCCACAACTTTGTGAGGTTTTCCTTCTCTGTCGATCTTGCAGAGACCTACCCACTCACCCAGCTTCTTGTTGTCATTGAAGTCTCCAGGAGATAAATAAATAGTTGCAGCAAATGGGCATAAATATAGTATTGGCATATTGCCAAGCAGATATCTTGAGACGTACTGCTTTATAGAAATCAACACATTGAAATATGTCATGAATATCTCCTTCGTGCTACATCTAATAACAAAAATACAGTTGACCTTCCATATCCCTGGATTCTTTATCCATAAATTTCACGATCCATTGCTCAAATATATATAAATTCCAAGAGGCAAACCTAGATGTTGCCATTTTATATAAGGACACCATTTTACTATGCCATTGTATTTAATGGGCCTTGAGCATCCATGGATTTTGGAATCAACCGGGGGGGGGGGGGTTACTGGAACAAAACCAAGGGCCTACTTTATTATTTATCACATCACTTGTTAAACTGGTTTACCTCTAGACAACTTAAATCTTAAACCAAGCAGCATTCTGGTATGATTAGATGGATTTGGCTGCCTATTCTGCTGCCTGGATGCATTCCAAGTCCACCCCCGCTTCTAGGAGGGCTCCTCCCAGCTCTTTTTGGATCCAAAAATTTAAGAAAATGGCTGCTGGGAGGTTTTTTTTTTTTTTGTTTTTTTTTACAAGTGATGTGATAAGCTCCATGTTTGTTACAGAAGATGGGGACACCACATATTTAGCAAATCAAATATTTGAGGTTTCTGGCAGATTTTTGGGAGATACCAGAAGAAGTTTTAAACAAACTTCTCCTTAATAATCCTTAGTATGAAGCTGAGAGCAACAATTTCAGAACACTATTATTGTTCTGAAATTTAAATACAGGAATGAAACCAAGGGAATAAATTACTTAACATCACCCATGGCAGTCATTATTCAGCCCTGGGGTTTCCTAGTGTAGCTGCAATCATATGAGAGTAAGCCCCACTAAATTCAATAAGAATTATTGATGTGTAGACAGACATAGGAATAGAGGGCCCATGATTATATAAAACCAACACACATCATGGAATCAGATATCTGAGAGTAGGATTTTGTTGCAAGAACTCATGTTCCAGACTCGAAATATGCCACAACAATGCGTAGGGCCTTTACCACCTCAGCCCCTCAGCTCTGGAACTCGCTTCCCGGCGAGCTCCGCTTGGCCACCTCCCTTCATCAGTTCAGGAAGGAGTTAAAAACCTTCCTGTTCCAACAAGTCTTCCCCTAATTGTTCCCTTGTTAGCCTCCCCTCTTCCCCCCTCACTGTTACTGCTGTTGTACATTCTAAGCTAGCTGGATATTGTTATTGTTATATTGTTGATTGCATTTGATTGTATTTGGTGATTTGCTATTTTAATGTATATTTGCTGTGTTTTTATCTTGTAATAGCACTTTCTGTAACTCGCCTTGATCTGAGGAAAGGCGGACTATAAATAAATATTTTATTTATTTATTTATTATTAAATTTGATAGCAGAGTGTAGGTATTAACAATGGGCAATAAAACAGAGAGTACTGATTTATAATAACAAAGCATGATTAAGATTGGTTTCCATCTTATCACCCCTAAATAAAATGCTGAAAGAAAGGAGGGAAATCTGCTTTTCTCTTGATAAGAAAATATTTACAAGTTATTAGTATGGTAGGCATACTAGTTAATTAATTAGATTAAATCACTGTAAAAATTTCTCTGACAGTACACCTTATTTGGAGGTAGACACACACACTGGCTAACACATCTTTTTTTTCTAGACCAGAGTAACTAACCATATGTCCAAGTGTACAAGATGCAATATCAAAGCAGTGCAACAATGATGGAAATCAATTTTGTATTCCATGCCACCAGATGTAAGCAAACTGAGACCACTGATGAGTTTAAACTAGAAGGCATATACTAAGTCTTTGCCTCAAAATCTGTTCAATAGCTTTTAGGCTTTTGACTTTGATCATGAGTGATCAGATCTGCCTTGGCAATGGCTCAAAAATCTAAAGATCATTATTTGTTTTTACAGAAACTTACAGAACCATATGGTTAAGAAAGACACAAAAATCACAACAGCTATTCATCTGCTTCTTAAACTGTGCCTATTTATTTGCATTAATGTATTGATTTATACTAAGGTCAAGAATAATTCTAATGTCAGGAACTGCTAAATCACACGTGTGATCACTTTTTCACTTTTCCCAACTACAAATATTTATTTAGTTGGCCTTTTTAGTCATCAACGCACTTGTAGAAAATGCAGAATGAGTCCTTCCAGAATCTTCATTCGTGAAGAAAAGCCAGAGAGAGAGATAAATAAATTAATGGAACTACACTGTTTTCCCCAGCTAAATAGGAACCACTCCAAGTGGCTTAAAAATATTAAAAAGAGCAATAATCAAGATACATTTACAACAAGTTAAAAGTAGCTGCAAAAATAAAACCACAAAGAAGCAGAATAGTCAGTAAATAAAATTAAGCAACAGCTAAAATAAAAAGTCTTTTCCTGCCCTGAAAACATGATAATGAAAAACGAATCTCTCTTTTTTAAAACCTGCCCTCTGTTTTACATCTGTCTGGAATGAAATAAATGGACCAAAAGAATAATGTTGGGACCACATCAGCCCTAATCACACCAGGACTGCAGTGACCTCATGGGCCCACTTCCAAAGCGAGACACCATTGCAGTCCCAAACCCAGCTGCTGGCTTTTTGCTGCTCCCTTTTGTACCAGCTTTTCCAGGTTGGCATGGGCTCAGCACAGCTTCCAGCCGCTTTTGGGACATGCATTGTATAAACACCACACCCCAAGGTGGCCCAAAGTCAGCACTTTTTGCTCTTCTGTTTCAGGCCTCTCTCTTTCTGGCCTTCCCTTGTCTCCAGTCATCATCTTCACACTGAAGGATCAGATAATCCATGGCGGGTTACAAACCGCCATAAAGTACGCGCTCCGCGCGTACTAGGGTTAGGAAGGGCCGTATTAGGGTTAGGAAGGTTCTTACCTTCCTGATGGCCCTTCTTCCCAGTACGCGCGGAGCGCGTACTTTTTTGCGGTGCCCATCCACATGGGCGCCACCATGTTGACGTACTGGACGCTGTGCGTCCAGACGTGTCGCGGCGGAAGTGACGTCGCGAGGGCGCACTCCAACCCTCGCGGCGCCACTTCCGCGTTCAAAAAAGGAGCGGCATTTCGCCGCTCCTTTTTTGCTGCGCAGGGAAGCCTCGCGGTCTGGCAGCTGGGGCTTCCCTGCGCAGCGAATGGCGGCGGCAGGAAAACGGCCCCTTGAGGGCCGTTTGTATCCCGCCCATGTCTGTATTTTAGTCTGTAAGTACCTTAAGTTTCTGATTTTGGTACATTATTTTGGACATTTTAAATGTACCCTAAATGATAGTATCCTAAAGAAATCAACCTAATAATTCAGGGCAACTTAAATGTACAGCACATCACAGAACTTCAACCTTGAGATTACTAGTGGATACATTATAATCTTTAGATCCTTCAGAATCTCCAGAAGCTGTATGCAATTATTAAACAGGAGAAGAGGAGGATGTTATGAGCAAAAAAATAGTATGCAACCTTCTGGAACCTAGCATCTGGAGAAGAATGGAGCAACTATATGACAATCTTCCCAGGTTCTAGTACAGTCAGGTACTATTACAGTCAGGAAAGCCAGAAAAATGTCATGGCCAACTGTCCTGACAACTGCTGAAAAGTTGATCAAAGCCAGTAGATGTGTATTCCACCTTCTGGTTCTTGGTGTAAGTCACATACCACCGTTACAAAGGCTATTTTAATCCCAAAACAAGGCAAAAATCCATATAATCCACATCTCCCAGTATTTAACTGAAATTGGGCCACAATTATGATCTTGTTCAAAACCTATACATTAGCTGGTAATTATCCAACACTGTAGGATCAAAAGCCTCTCCACATGCAGCAAACATCTTGCTGTCATCAGTCATACTGCATTTAGTTCTCCAAACACTTTAGTATGATTGCAAAAAGTATTACTTAGGCCTGTTACAGACTAGTGCTTTGCACCAGCCTTAGGCCAGTTTAGGGCTCCGTAGGGCTGGGCATCCATACGTGCCCAGCCCTACTTTCAGCACCCATGCACCATCTTGCTGCACCCCCGTCCACACGGGGTGCACAATGATGATGCATGGGCATCCGAGTGCTCAAACAGCACTTGCCGGAGGCGTTGTCATCATGGCACATGAGTGCCATTAGGACGCCCATAAAAGGAAGCTGCCTAGAGCGGCTCCTTTTTAGGGACTGCTTCAGTGTTGCGCCATGTGGCTTGTGCGGCATCGACAAGGGGCAAAAACAAGTGGTATGGAGCCACCCATCTGTATCCCCCCCTAATTTTTGTGTGTGTGTTTTCATTCATTACTTTAAAACAGAATAGGAGGTCTATCTTTTTTAAAGTCTCACATTTCCTAAGATTATTTACTAAATAAATAAAATAAATATTCCTCTTTGTCATACCTCATAGCTATGTAAAACACTAATTTGCAAAAAGGCAACTGTTATATTAAACAAAACATCAATAACAACAAAACAGCAATAATTGCTTATTTGAAACATCACAGAATGCACAGACATTATTCCTGCCACACACAAAATATCATTTCAAGATTGTATGCTGTCACAGACTAACAAAAATACAACAGAAACCAATATAATTTCTATTGCATTTCTTGCAAATCCATTGCAAAATATTATTTTATATTTAACTCTTGCTTAAAACAATACATAGGGTACAACATTAAATCTAACAAATAGGAAAGTGTATTATTCCTTTGCCTTTAATGGGACTTGAGTATCCACGGAGCTTGGTATCTTGGGGGGCGGGGGGGGAGGGGATTTCCGGGAACCAATCCCCAGTGGATACCAAGGGCCCACTATATTCTTCTTAGCTGCACCAATATTCTCCTTCTCTTCACCATACCATAATGTCACATATTCAGTAGCATCAGGAGCAGACAATAAGAATGGGAAAATGTGTGATTTTTTTTAATATAATTTCAATAATTCATTTATGGAAATGAGAAAACATTCAGTTTTAATCAGCAAGAATAGAAAGGTGATTAGATATGGGAGGGGGTGTTCTAGAAGAATGAGGCCATTTAATGGTGCAAAGTAGCCACTTTGGTTACTGAATGCCTTGTGCTGAAAGCTTTACACTTGAAACATGCATAATCTATTAATCAGCACTTGGGTACTGACTTCATAGGTCTTTATAGGGTTTTTTTCCCCCAGCCTCACCATCAATAGCGCTCCTTGTTAGATAATAACCCTACATTGTATTTGATTAGAACACCATTTACCTAAACCAATATAAGATTCAGTCTGATTCTATTACAATTCAAAGGGACAATTGCCATTTACTGAAATGAGATATGGAATACATCTCCATTAGAAACAATACTTATATTTCCAGCCCATGACTCTGCATTTACTTTATCTAAAATTCTGTTCTGAGCATTTTTTGAGGGCAGATTATAAAAATGGAAGGTAAAAGTTTATTTAGGACAGTGTGCATATAATACAAAATAATGTTCATACAGAAAATAAGTACAGTTGCTGATCCCAACTCTTCAGTGACAATTAATGCTTGGCAAAAGATTAAGAAAGCTGAATGCATTGTTAACAACAACAAATGTGTCTGCAGTTGTGAGTTTAACAAAATACAGACTCATTTTTGCCACAAGAAACTGTTGGTTACACTTACTGAAATACCACTATGATGAAATATTGAATTGTATTTCTTTCCATTGTTAAAAATAATTTGACCCAGTTAATGTGCCATGACCAGGTATGTGAGAGGGAACCTACCCAAGCTATAGAGTTACTTATAATTCAAGTTCCCTTTCTAATGAGCACAATTAAGTGTACCAGACAATCAGAATGATGGAGAATATATGGTAAGGATTTTTATTATTGTTGTTTGATATTGCCTCACAAAATTTTAAATAAGCAATGATAAAAGTTCACCAGTGAATCCAAATCTATCTTGCACATTAGAAATTCATTCCTAAGGCACTTGCTGTGATGGTATAAAATCAAGTCTTGTATTCTTTCTTTTTAGTATAATCTTTTATTTGCTTTTCTTTTTAGCTGTCCACTTTGATTTAAGGCATGTTTTCCCTCTAGACTGACAAGACACCATGATACAAGCATATCAAAGCTAAAGAGTTATTTACTTGAAAAATGCCAGCTTTGAACATCTCTTTTTTCACGTAAACGGTGCCTTTTAAAGCCTGGTTTATGGAGCTACCAACTGAGTGAAATTATCCCAAGTCTTTTTAATACAGCCACTTTTCAGCAGCAACTCTGCATTATACATTTGTCCATAGACTCAGGTGATATACAAATGTGGCTTAATAAATTTCATAGAGTAATGGTAAAGCATTATTCACTATAAAGTAAAAGCACAATGTGAAGCTTTAGGGAGAAATATATTTCAAAAGTGCTTGATCAAATAAATAGTCTCTGGCTTTGCTTCGCGAACGAAGATTCAGGAAGGACTCACCCCGCACTTTGTACAAGCGCGTTGGTGACTAAAAAGGCCAATCCGGGACAAACAGGCCCGGTTGCAGAAAGCACAGCGGAAAGTCTCTTTGGGTGATGTTTCCGTGTTGCGGTTCTTTCTGCGCTGACGTTTCTCTTCCAGACTCGTTTGGTGTGAGCTTTTGAAAAAGGCTGCAGCATCGTGATAGTGCGTCTCCATGCCTCCCGATGTGAGGCCAGGGCAGACCATTGTTGGTGATCAATTTGGCCAAGCCTGAAATGTTGTTTCAGGGAGTCCTTGTATCTCTTCTTTGGGGCGCCCCTCTTACGCTGACCCATGGCGAGTTCACCGTAGAATACTATTTTTGGGAGGCGATGGTCCTTCATCTTAGAAACGTGTCCTGCCCAGCGCAGCTGCATCCTCAATAGCATGGCCTCAAGGCTAGTGATCCCTGCTTGCTCAAGGACAGCAACATTTGTCACATAGTCAGTCCAGTGTATATTTAGAATTGTGCATAAACAGCACTGATGAAAGCATTCAAGGAGTCGTAGGCGTTGGTGATAGGTGACCCATGTTTCAGACCCATAAAGGAGAGACATGGTAAACTCCCTCCCAAGGAACCATAGGATTAATATCTGCCTTTTTAAAAAGTCGACAGTGCCTGCTACACTAACAATGTGGAAAAAACAAGACCAAGAATGTTCCTGACATAGTCACAAAAGTATAATATTTTCCAACAATAGCTGATCAAGTCATTTTTGGGTGTATGTAAGCAGATCTTGAAGGCAGCATTATTGTTTCCACACTACTGCAATTCAACTACTGGACATTTGTGTCTGTATCTTAACAAATAATTGAGGGAAGTATGGAACTCATCAGTACATTATGTCAAGTGACCAGACATTGACATGTCTGTGTTTCTTCCTGAGGGGAATGTATATGTTTGTATATCCATGACTGCATATAATAAATAGTGTAAAAGATTATATGAACCATATAAATATCCAGAGATTCCAATACTTAAGAATTCTTATATAGAGTGAATCCTGCCTGCCTGATTTCAACCACCATCACAAATTAGGCACTCGTGTGGCCAGAGGTTGACAGCAAAGCCCCAAACAGAATACAGATTAGCTAACAAGTGACAAGGACCCTCAATATAAAGAGGCAGGTTTGGGAATCTGTTTCAATCTGCATAGGTAAAAGAAACACTCACATATTTTCCATCCCTAGGAAAAGGGGAATAATAATGATGTATATCATATGGTTCTGAAAATTAATTTAATCAATTGTAATCTGTATTTTTTAAAAAAAGTGTGAAGTTAAAAAAGTGCTATTTCTTGACCAATAGAAATTACATGTTGGGCATGAGTCATATCCAAATAATTTCAGTGATTATCACCTTGCTTTGTAAAAACATGAGAGTTTTTTATCAATGTACAAGCATTGCTTATACTTGGATTCTTTGAGGGGATTGTTTGTACAAAAATTCATGTTGCTTTTCTATGCAGAAAACGTGTTTCAGCACCAAAAATGTTACCTATGTGCAGAATTCAACGCTTGAGATCCTGCGTGGAGGACACAGCTCCTCTAGCATAGCTATTATCTGTTTAAATGATGCATGTGTCCTAAGAGGCTAGAAGCCATGTCAAAGCCATGCTCCAGTCCTAAGGAGTCTAGCGCAGCTTTGGCACAGCTTCTGGCCTCTTAACAGGCATGTGACTTTTAAACAGCATACCTCCAAAGTGAACTGAAGCAGCTTTATGTTGGCCTGTCTATTCGGGCCCCAAAGAAACTGGGTTGTTGCAGCAATTTAAACTGCAACGTACATTAACCCCAACGTACAGTTGGATTAGTCTTCTGCACTGCTAAGCCATAAAAAATGAAGGCGCGTTACAGACCGCCCCTTTGGGGCGGCCTGTAGGCACAAATTTCCCCGCCGGATCGGGGCCTCAGCGGCCAGAGCGGCAGCCGCTGAAGTTTCGATCCGCCGCTTTCCGGGCTGCGGGGAAGTGGCAAAAGGCCCCTTCCCCGCAGCCTGGAAAGGGGTGTCCTTGGGGCTTCAAGCCCCAAGGACACCCCGCGGCGGCGGGGAGAAGGAGAAAGGGGCCGTTTGGCCCCTTTCTTCTTTGGTCCGCTGGGCGCAGCCGTCTGAAGGCTGCACCCAGCAGACCAAACCAGGAAGGAGCTCCGAAACGGAGCTCCTTCTGGGGTCGCGGAAAGGGCGTCCTAGGCGCCCTGCTGTGACCCCAATACATCACAACCATGCCGCCTTGTTTGGAGGCAGCGCGGGCGTGATGTATCGATGACAGCGGCCGTGTGGAACGGCCGCTGCCATTTTGTGCATGCACAGCGTGCACTAGGGTTAGGGCGGTGCGGAAGCACCGCCCCGTATTAACCCTAGTATGCGCGCCGCGCGTACTATTTAGCCCGTGTGTAACGGGCCAAAGTTATATATTTATTTCAAAATGTTGGGGGAATGGTCTGCAAGTTTAACTGTTATTAGTAAAAGTTGTTTAGCATGTAATGAGTCACATAAAGCATTTAATAATACAGCACGCCTGCGTCATACGCGGGCGTGCTTTACGTGGCTTGAGCATACATGCTCAAGCCGCGGAGCATGCGCGGGGCGGAATGGGCACGTGCACCCGTTGCTCCCTGTGCGCCGCTGCGCCGTCGCACCGCCATGCACGAGCCCCATGGTTTACAATGGGGCTTGAACATAGGTGGAATTTGCCTTACTGTATGTGGAGGGATCCGGAATGGATCCCCGCATAAGGCAAGGGCCCACTGTATCACATCAATGGAGTTAATATATGTCATAATGAATATTCTACTGGAATAATTCAGTTTTTTCCCATCCATATATCATCCTCAGCACAAGTACAACAAACCAAATGAGAACAATATATTTCTTAATATTATTTTATTTTCTCCTATATGTTCTGTTTATAAACAAATGCAGTTATTTAAGCTAGAGGGAACAGCTTTGTGTAACAATCACCATTATATTTGTAGTTTGTTAGGGTTTCTTTCTCAAATCAAGAGAGTTTTCTGAATGGTTTTGGCTATATCATGAATACGACACGATTTACTGGTACATAAACTTCAATAAAGTCTCACTTGATTACTGCCACTGTTCTGTGATACGAAAATGAGAAAGAGAAGTCAAATATCCCACTCCTACCACCAAACAACGTGGGTGATGTTTAGGCATTTAGGAAATCAATTTGGGTGATAAAATTTGAATAAAAATAAAGTTTGTTAATATATCAACAACTCAATGTTTTGCACGGAAGAAACAATGACTTAAAACTACAAATGTAAAAAATACTTGCATTTCCCCTCCACCAGAAAGCAAGGAAATCTTGTCATGCTGGATTCCATCACAATAATGAAAAAGACTGAAGGTACTGGTATTCTAATGCCTTTGTATTTAGATGCACTATTCTCCTGAATATCTACATTGGGGTTAACCATGCCCTTTATCATGTGATGTGAGCTTCCTGGGGACTTCTGGCTGTCTTCTGACATAGTGCTGGGCAGCACAAATCTCTTGTTTGATTCAGCAAATCAACAATTATTGTTCTATAAATGCCACATTGAACATTCTTTCATTTCCTGATTTCAAAGACATAGTATTTCCTACCATAAATGTGTAAAAATTATAATAAAGGAAAAGCTTTTAGATTTTGAATTTGAAACAACTCCTTCATTGTATGAGTCATTATGATCATTTCACAACAGCATGTCTCAGTATGAAGAAAATTTGTTTTCTGCTCTAAAGCCTATTTGCACTACGTTTGTTCATAATGCAAACTGTATTTCCAATAGGCTCAGGATGATGACTACTGCTGATAAGGGCTAGAGAGGCGGTGTTCATGCCAGCCTCAGAGCAGAGGATGTCTGTAGTGACTTACCTCTGCTCTTTTAGTTGTTGGGGAGGGGGAGGAGGAGGTTATGGACGAGGGGAATGCTTTGGCTGGGGAGGAGGAGGGTAACATCTGTATGAGCGGGGCTCCTGTTGAGGTAGTGTGGGGCAAGGGGAGGTATGGCGGTGGGAGAAGGGACTTGCGTTACAGAGGAAGGCGAGATCGATGCGTCATATCCATCTCCCCTTCCTGTCCCCCTCCCAACCAAAGGGACCTGAGGGTCACTCCAACCGTGCCACAAACCCTGTCGCTGCTCCTGTGCAATGCCAGGTCAATTAACAACAAGACCCACATAATCTATGACTTGTTGGAGGACAGCAAGTGTGACCTTGCTTGCATTACCGAGACCTGGCTTGGGTCTGAGGGGGATGCTGTGTGGGCACAGGCCCTCCCTGCCAGGTTCTTGGTGAAGGACCAGACCAGGTTAGGTGGGCGGGGGGGGGTGTGGCCTTGGTACATAAGAACACCTTGTCTCTTACTAGGAACCACATCCGACAAACTTCCTTTATCGAGTGCATTTACCTGACCCTAAAGGCTAGGGACAGTCTAGGGATTCTGTTGGTGTATCGGCCACCCTGTGCGCTAATGTACTCCCTTAATGAGCTGACACAGCTGGTTGCGGAGCTGATGCTGGAGACACCCAGGCTGTTAGTCCTGGGTGACTTCAACATCCCCTTTGTTCCATCCGGTGCGGCTCGGGAATTCGTGGATACCATGACGGCCATGGGCCTGTCCCAGCTGATTTTGGGTCCAACGCATTTTGCGGGTAATACACTGGATTTGGTTTTTTGTACGGATGCAGAAAATCCGTGGGCGGAAATAACTAATATTTCCCCCCTGTCATGGACGGATCATTTCCTTGTGGAGGCTAAAATCAAGGCCTCTACCCAGATCCCCCCCCGGGGGTGGTGGACCTATTAGGATGGTCCACCCTCGAAGGCTGATGGAACCCAAAAGGTTCCAGGAAGCCCTAGAGGGACACATGGTTGGAAGTGACGGGGACTCTGTTGATGCTCTGACTGGTATCTGGAATACCGGTCTCTCTAGGGCTATACACAGTATCGCTCCCAAGCGCCCTCTCAGGCCTGCTTCCAAATGTAAGCCTTGGTACACGGAAGATCTCCGGGCAAGGAAGCGGGACCTGTGACGGCTAGAGCACCGCTGGCGAAAACACCTACGCTTAGCCGACAAGGCTCTCCTAGACCGCCTTTTGGAGGACTATGGAGGGGCGATACGAGCAGCTAAGAACTCGTTCTATGGTGCTCGTGTCGCGTCCGCGGAGTTGCGTCCAGCAGAGTTGTTCAGGGTAGTCAGGGAGCTAACTCAGCTCCCTCCCACTCTGAACCAGATCCTTGAACCTTCTAAGGCCTGCTGTGACCAATTTAACAACTTCTTCACAGATAAAACCTCTCGGATAAGTGAAGGTCTTAACACCGGCATTAGGGCAGAACCTAGGGTAGAGGTATCCAGAGCCTCCGCAGACTCTATTAAACTGGATCAGTTTGAGTTGGTCAGTACCGATGATGTGGACAAGATCCTTGGAAGCGTTCGGAAGACAACTTGCTCTCTCGATCCCTGTCCCTCATGGCTAGCAGCGCAGGGGGGACCGGCAGTAACTTCACTGTTACGCTGGATTATCAATACATCCTTGAGGGATGGGCAATTTTCAACTAATTTAAAATTGGCCATTGTAAAACCTTTATTAAAAAAGCCCTCCCTCGACCCCCTGGTACATAGTAATTATCGGCCAGTTTCGCTGCTGCCATTTTTGGGGAAGGTGATCGAGAGGGCGGTTGCAATCCAGCTTCGATCGATCTTGGATGAAACGGATTATCTGGACCCATTTCAAACTGGCTTTTGGGTGGGTTACGGGGTTGAGGCGGCCATGGTCGCCTTGGTCGATGATCTCCGTCTGGGCATCGACAGGGGAAGCGTGTCCCTGTTGGTGCTCTTGGACATCTCAGCAGCTTTCGATACCCTAGACCATGGTATCCTTCTGGAGCACCTGGCAGAGGTGGGAATCGGGGGCACTGCGCTCCAGTGGTTCCGATCCTACCTCTCTGGGAGGTTCCAGATGGTGCAGCTGGGAGACGTGTGCTCCGACAAGAGGGCCCTTACAACTGGGGTCCCTCAAGGAGCCATTCTGTCTCCCATGCTTTTTAACATTTACATGAAACCGCTGGGAGAGATCATCCGGAGGCACGGGGCGCGGGGTTATCAGTACGCTGATGACACCCAATAGTCTTCTCTATGTCTCCGACTGACGCAGTGACCGAAGATGGCGTCTCTCCTCTCGTGGCCTGTCTGGAGTCGGTAATGGGCTGGATGAGGGAAAACCGACTCAGTCTGAATCCAGAGAAAACAGAGGTACTTGTGATAGGTTCCCCTGGTCCAGGAATGGCGGTGGTTCCACCTGTCCTGAATGGGATCACGCTTCCTGTGAAGGACTCCGTGCGCAGTCTGGGGGTGCTTCTTGACTCGTCGCTTCACCTTACAGCTCAGGTGGATGCGATGGTCAAGAGCACCTGTTATCAGCTTCGGCTTATTCGCCAGCTGCGCCCATACCTGGCCCAGAGGGGCCTTAAAATGGTAGTACATGCTCTGGTAACCTCTCAATTGGATTTCTGCAACGCGCTTTACATGGGGCAACCCTTGTACCAAACCTGGAAGCTACAGCTGGTACAGAATATGGCAGCCAGACTGGTCACTGGTACTTCCAGGGCCAGTCATATTACACCTGTAGTTAAAGATCTACATTGGCTGCCCATTCGCTTCCGGGCACAATACAAGGTGTTGGTGATAACCTATAAAGCCCTACATGGCTTGGGCCCAGGATACCTGGAGGACCGCCTCTCCCCATACATTCCGCCCCGCACCCTCAGAACATCTGGGCAGGAACTTTTGAGGGTCCCAGGGGCTAGACTAGCCTCCACAACAAGGAGGTCATATACCATCATCGCCCCGACCCTCTGGAATACGCTGCCCTTAGAGCTCTGCTCAACCACTTCCCTGGCCCAGTTCAGGAGAGAGCTAAAAACCTTCCTGTTCCGGTTGGTGTTCCCTGAATCTAGTTCCAGTTAGTCTCCCCTTATCCTTCGACAGCGATGGCAGCTGGTTGATGGGGTTTTAATGTTGATGCTGGGGTTGTAGTTTTGATTTTAACATTGTTGTTTGATATATGTATCTGCATTTTTATTGTATCGTAGTTTGCTGTTCACCGCCCTGATCATTGGAAGGGCGGTATACAAATAAAAAAATTATTTATTATTATTTATATGAAATTAACCTTGCCCTTAAAACTAAAGGTTGATAAAGTCATGATTGAACCAGAACAAAATAAACAAGAAAATAACTATCAAACAAGTATTCTGATAACTTCAAGCTGCAATAAGTACAAAGTTAATGGGTAAATGGATAAGATTTAGACTCACATAATTTGACAACTGAATTCTCAGGGACACTGGTTTGACAGGGTGAAAAAATTGAAGATGTGTGGTTATATGGACAATTTCTACAGCAATATCAAATGCCTCGCTATAAATGAAACAGTTATTCATAGTAAAGACTGATCCAAAAAGTCTTCAGTTCAGACAAATATCTAAGTAGACAAGTAATGTGGATGTTCTTGGAACCAAAGACGAATTTTAATGACTATTTTATGAAAGGAAATTGAGAACAGAAATTGCCTTTTAAATCTTGTCTTCCAAAAGTCATTAAAGCCCCAAACTTTCCAGAATAATAAATAGAGAAGCAGGGGAAAGACAGTAATCTGCAATCTCTTCACGAATTCAAATCTAGCAATAGATAAATCTGTTATTTTTGGTTTCAATTGTTCCACCTTTCCTCAGTCTCCATTCTCTCCTGATATTGTATCAGTTTCTATTTTTTGTAAAGTTAAAATAAAAATAAATTCTGTACACACATATTTTCATGTTATGTGTACATTGTTTAAATTAAATGACATTTAAATTAAAAACAAAGTTAAAACAATATTAAACACAATTAAAACATAGCACAACTCCATTAAAATCTTTCTCTGTCACAAAAAAGCCAAAGGTCTTTCTGAATAGAAAGGTCTTTGCCAGCCAACTGTTGGAGAGAATAGAGGGGGCCAACCAAATCTCCCATGGAAGGAAATTCCACAACCTGGGAGCAGCCACTAAGAAGGCTCTTTGACAGTTTCTAAAACCTCAATGGTAGATCATGTCTAGAATCTGTATGTGACATGCATGATATGAGCAGGTGCCACATTGGACAAAAATATCCACTTATTTCTTTAAGTGAACTTGTGAACTTTTAATGGGTCAACCAAGCTGAAATATTTCACTGTCCATAGCAGAACAAGAAGGGTAATTAAAAAAAAAATCTCAACTCACCTCCAGGAAAGGGAAGAGAGAAAAGAGAAAGTTACATCTGTATTGAAGACTGTGGAAAATTCCACTGGGGGACAGTATTCTTCCTGTTAGGCAATGCATGAATTTTGTTTCCCCAAAGCTATATCCTTGGTTCTCTTTTTCCTCTCCTTCCAGCCCTTTATTCCTAGAAACCTGGAAATATCTAAGTAGTTCAACCTCTCTTCTTTTCAATACCTGTTCAGAACATTTTAAATAATATTAAATAATAAATAAAAGCTTTATTTGTATACCACTTTTCCAACATGATCAAAGCGGTTCACATCATATCAGGTATATCACAAGTACAAAAGGAGTAAAACATTGTTAAAAACATCATATAAACAGTCTTAAATATCTTAATTGCAGGCCAAACATCTAAGGTAGCTTCTGTGAGGGGATAATTTTCTTTAAAAAGAGTCAGGAGGGTATGCTAGATGGAAGAGATGAGTTTTTAAGAGTTTCTTAAACACATCCAAAGTGGTACTAAGTCTAATCTCTTCCAGAAGTTTGTTCCAGCATTTCAGAGCTACCGCTGAAAACGTTCTTTGGTGAGTTGTTTCCAGTCTCACCTTGGGGTACTCAAGTGTGTACTTCCCTGATGTTCTGAGAGTGAGAGGCGGATTGTGTAGGGAGAGGCATTCCCTCAAGTAAGTCAGGCCCAAGCCATGTAGGGCTTTATAGGTAATGACCAACACTTTGTATTGAGCCCGGAAGCTAATTGGCAGCCAGTGGAGAGATTTTAAAACAGGTGTTATATGGTCCGACCTTGAAGTTCCAGTGACCAGTCTGGCTGCAGCATTTTGGACTAATTGAAGCTTCCGAACCTGGTACAAAAGGGAGCCCCATGTAAAGCGCATTGCAGAAATCTAAGCGAGAGGTTACCAGTGCATGTACTACTGTTTCAAGGTCCTTTTGGTCCAGACAGGGATGCAGTTGGCATATCAGCCGAAGCTGATACCAAGCACTCTTGGCCATCGCATCCACTTGAGATGATAACTGTAGAGATGAATCCAAGAGTACTCCCAAACTGCGAACTTTGTCCTTTAGGGGAAGTGTGACCCCGTCCAGGACTGGATGGCAAATTTCCTTGTCCGGACTTGGGGTGCCTATCACGAGTACCTCTTTTTTCTCTGGATTCAGCCTGAGTTTGTTTTTCCTCATCCAGCCCATTACTGACTCCAGGCAGGCATCCAGAGGAGAGGTGCCATCCTTAGTCACTGTATCAGTCGGAGACATGGAGAGATAGATCTGGGTGTCATCAGCATACTGATAACACCGTGCTCCATGGTTCCGAATGATCTCACCCAGCGGCTTCATGTAAATGTTAAACAGCATGGGGGACAGAATGGCGCCCTGAGGGACGCCAGCTGTCAGCTCTCTTCTATGAGAGCAACAGTCCTCCAGCCTCACCATCTGGAATCTTCCCGAGAGGTAAGATCGGAGCCACTGGAGCGCAGTGCCACTGATACCCAACTCCCTCAGGCGTTCCAGAAGGATACCATGGTCGAGGGTATCGAAAGCCGCTGAGATGTCCAAGAGCACCAGCAGAGTCACACTTCCCCTGTCGATGCCCAGACGGAGATCATCGACTAAAGCGACCATGGCAGTTTCTACACCGTATCCCACCCGGAAGCCAGTTTGAAATGGGTCCAGATAATCGGTTTCATCCAAGACAGCTTGGAGTTGGAAGGCAACCGCTCTCTCGATCACCTTGCCCAAGAATGGTAAAAGGGAGACTGGTCTGTAATTGCTCATCTGCAGGGGATCTAGGGAGGGTTTCTTCAAGAGTGGTTTTACTATAGCCTGTTTTAAGGCAGATGGGAATATTCCCTCCCAAAGGGATGTATTAATTATGAGCTGTAATGAAGATGTTATTCTATCCCCTCCCTGAATGGTCAACCAAGATGGGCAAGGGTCGAGACAGGAGGTCGTCCTTGTCGCACAGCCAAGGAGCTTATCCACGTCATCGGTACTCACAAACTCAAAACGATCCAGAATAACCTTGTCTTCAGAGTCACTGTACTCCTCTCCTTGTGATTCTGTCAATGGACCAGCGTCAAGATCAGCACTTATCTGAGAGATTTTATCGGCAAAAAAGTCATTGAAAGTGTCACAGCAGGCTATAGTTGGTTCTAATAGGGGGTTCAGGGTGGCTGGCAGTTGTGTTAGTTCCCTAACCACCCTGAACAGCTCTGCTGGACAAGACTCTGCCGATGCAATCCATGCAGCACAGAATGAATTCTTTGCTGCATCGATTGCCACTCCATAGGAACGTAACATGTTATGCGTTGATGTTTCCGCCAATAGCGCTCTAGTCTTGCATTGCCTGCTTCATCTGGCATAGATCTTTAGTGTACCAGGGTCTTCTATTTAAAAGTAACAACTATAACTATTGCTAAGACCGTGGACAAACAAATGTAAGTGCCCAAGAATTCAAAATGACCTGAATAGACTAGAAAGCTGGGCCAAAGCTAACAAAATGAAATTCAACACGGAGAAATGTAAGGTATTGCACTTAGGGCGGAAAAATAAAATGCACAGATATAGGATGGGTGACACCTGGCTGAATGAAACTACGTGTGAAAGGGATCTAGGAGTCCAAGTAGACCACAAGTTGAACATGAGTGAACAGTGTGATGCGGCAGCTAAAAAGGCCAATGCTATTTTAGGCTGCATCAATAGAAGTATAGTGTCTAGATCAAGAGAAGTAATAGTGCCACTGTATTCTGCTCTGGTCAGGCCCCACCTAGAATATTGTGTCCAGTTCTGGGCACCACAATTCAGAAAGGACATTGAGAAACTGGAGCGTGTCCAAAGAAGGGCGACAAAAATGGTGAAGGGTCTGGAAACCATGCCCTATGAGGAACGACTTAGGGAGCTGGGGATGTTTAGCCTGGAGAAAAGAAGGTTAAGAGGCGATATGATAGCCCTGTTTAAATATTTGAAAGGATGTCATGTTGAAGAGGGAGCAAGCTTGTTTTCTGCTGCTCCAGAAAACAGGACCCGGAACAATGGATGCAAGCTACAGGAAAAGAGATTCCACTTGAACATTAGGAGGAACTTCCTGACAGTAAGGGCTGTTCGACAGTGGAATGCACTTCCTCGGAAGGTGATAGAGTCTCCTTCCTTGGAGTTCTTTAAACAGAGGCTGGATGGCCATCTGTCAGGGATGCTTTGATTTGGATTTCCTGCATGGCAGGGGGTTGGACTGAATGGCCCTAGTGGTCTCTTCCAACTCTACGATTCTATGATTCTATGATTCTATGATATACAAAGAGGAATTCTGGGATGAATAGCACTTTATTGTGTATTACAGATTATAACATGGTCTTCTGCATTACAAAGGTTTTTCTTTTCTTTTTATTCACCTTGATGCTAATATCACAAATGGCCCCAGAACAAAAGACCTAATGCAATGTATGTTGCCAAGATGATGAGCTGCTCTGGAAAATCAAATCAAATCCCAGTTTGGAAGTGTCTCTTTTGTTCAGTGCATCTTGGCACTCACATTGTATCAGAGATGAGCACAACTCATATAGCATTTCAACTAATAACCAACAAAAAAAGCACATGTCTTTGTTTGCGGGTTAAAAACATTTATAATATGAAAGGGAACCGCTAGGTTTTTAAAAATTATTATTTGACTGAGTTATTTGATTAATGGAACAAAGGCACTCCAAACTCCATGGAAATTAAGAATATAGGGGTTGCAGGTATATGAACTATTGAAAATATAATTAGTTTCTATCTATGTAGCTCTACCCTAGATCTGGACTGGAAATCATTTGGTCCTGCATAAGATGACTGCTGCCATGAATCCTTATCACTGATCATTCTGAAAGGAACTGACTCCTCATGACATCTGGAGCACCAAAGAATCCCCAATATAGTTTAAACCATAGCATTCTTTGAGTAGCATGTAGGTTTTTTGAATGACAACCACTACAGTGACAAAACCCACAATATATATTGATTTTAGACCACATAGAAAGTTCTTGAACCTTGCCCATATTATTTCAAATTATATTACATCATACCCCTCCCTTTTCATTTATATTATATGTGTTGTGCAGTAAGCCATTCTAAGATTAGATCTGTCCAACAAAATGTGCTTCCTCCTAAGCAATGGAAATATCTCCAGTGGTTGAAGCTGTAGACATAATTTTGTTTCTGTTCATTGATCAGACAGCTAGCTTTTTGGGGTTTTTTTTTAAATGAATTTGGCATTTCAAATTTAGTTTATCTTATTCCTCTCCTCATTTTTATATTCTCTCTACACATTCAACACATTCCATTTTACCATGTTCAGCTCTCAAAGTTCTTTAAGTCCCTATTTTGAGAGAAAAGTAGGATATAAGAAAATAAAATAATAATAACAATTTTGCTGCCACCATGTAATGGCAATATGGATTGCAAGATAGAGCTCCTCTCCCAAGATGTTTGCCTCCTCTTGGCTTAGGACATTTCAGCTAAGTCTTGTCCTATGACTGCTTGTCTTCCAAAAAGACTTACTCTCTGAATTAGGCATGGAAAGTATACAGTTGTTGTATGTTTCCTGACTGAAAATGGGATACCCAACACCTAGAAACCCAGTGAAAAGGAATAACAGTGAGGCATGAGTTTTATACAGTTTTCACCCAATACTCATGATTGCCAATTTTTTCAGGAAAATTTGCTGCGCAGAAATGCATATTTTATTTATTATTATTATTATGTGGGTTCTTTTACAAAACCCACATTCTTTGGTGCAAAAGACCAAACATGTTATTTGTGTTCAAGATTGCTCTGCACAAAAACCTCAGCAAACTTACACATACACAAAATAGCCAAACGTGAAAGATTTATGTGCAAGATTGTTGCTTTCTGTACAAAAAGACTGCAGCCTTTCACACAGAAAACACATACAGCTGTCTGTAAACACTGTTGTAGGGTTTTGCAGAAAAATAGTTCATACACACACACACACACACACACACACACACACGTGAGAACTTCATAGAAATATTTGCTTCTCTACCCCCATCCCACTGCAAGGGGACAACTGTGAATATTATTCATCCTCACTTGTGATGACAAAATAGTTGAATATTTGTATCCCTTTTCTGAATAGTAATAATATTAATAATAATAATAATAGTTTATTTTTACCCCGCTTTTCCAATGTGATCAAAGCGGCATGCAGAATATCAATAAAATACATTACAATCCATAAAACCAATGACACAGAATTAAAAAGAACAATACTCAGCCAGCTGAGTGGGGGAATCCAAAAACATTACAAGAGTCATGCCAGGTGGAGGGCGAAAACCATATGATCAACAGTCATGGGGGGAAAGCTTGTATTAGTAGTTATCTGCAAATATTTCAGAGATGCATCCCAGAAGTAAACAGTACCAACAGTCAAAGGATGAGGGATTATGACCCTGCACTTAGAATCATACAATCATACAATAATACAATCACAGAGTTGGAAGAGACCACAAAGGCATCCAGTCCAACTCCATTCTTCCATGCAGGAAATCACAATCAAAGCATCCCTGACAGATGGTCATCCAGCCTCTGTTTAAAGGCCTACAAAGAAGGAAACGCCACCACATTCTGAGGGAACTTAATCTGAACCAGATAATTTACTGGAAAATGCCATATAATATCTTTCTCTCACTACTGAATTACTCTAAGCAGATTCTACACATGATAATGCATTATTTAATAGCGACCAGGACAGGGGAGGCTGTTTCTAGACATCTCATTCTCTCCTTAGAAATTAGCCATCTCTGTTTTCTGCCTTTGAGTCTTGTACCATCTGGCAAATTAAGAAGAAAACAAATAAAATAATGACTGTAATTTCTGGGTGCAGGTGCATTTCAAAAA
This sequence comes from Sceloporus undulatus, assembly GCF_019175285.1. Classification (NCBI taxonomy): domain Eukaryota; kingdom Metazoa; phylum Chordata; class Lepidosauria; order Squamata; family Phrynosomatidae; genus Sceloporus; species Sceloporus undulatus. The sequence goes on along the minus strand of NC_056525.1, from coordinate 35,724,957 downwards.
GATAAAGTGTGATTTACTCCAAAAATATACTTTGCAGCCTGTGTTTTTAGGATCAGATTTGGAGATTATCTCTTAGTACAACTGAGGATATCTCCTAGCTTTGGGCTTGAACACATAAAGATAGGCAGTCATTCATACTAATGAGCCTCTTCTAATCACTTTGGAGAGGTTAGTGTTTCAGGAAGTTGGACAAGTCCAGATGCAGCAGTGCCTTGCATGTGATGAACTGAAATAATCCAAAAAAACAAACCCCCAGATTAAGGCAGTAATCAATTTATGTACAAAATGCTTAGAGGATATGAAGCACCTAATTATATAAAATGGCATTCCAGCTCCCTGAACAATGAGAAATTCATTTCAGTATGAAGCTAACCAAATGTCTTGCCAATGAGTTTAAAGCAACAACAAGAAAAATTTCACATTAGAAGCTGTATGAATATCTTAGCTTTCACAATATTCCTAGCTGTGCTTACGATAAACTACAAAAATGTTAACATTTTTAAAAAGCAGGAAATGGGTCTGTGGCTATGAGAGGGACATAACCAAAGAGGGGGAGGTCCGTGGGGACATAGCCAAGGGGGGGAATCTGTGAGGTCCGGGGCCCCCCTCCATTAGATACAATGACTGGTGCATGCTGCTGTGCCACTACACCCAAGCCCCATTATGATGGTGGAACTTAGTCTGGACCCCCCGTTCCCAAAATCCTGGCTACGTCCCTGACACATGGCTAAGATCTATTAGGCAAGCAGTCCACATCAGTATCTACTGCTGTTTTAGGGTAACTACTTAGTACTGGCTATTTTGAGATCATCTACTGCTTGGCATTGATGGTCTATAGAAATCCCATAATTCCATAGCATTGAGCCATGGCAGTTAAAGTGGTATAAAATTCCATTAATTCTGCAGTGGAGATGCAATCTGAGACTGATTTTTGAAATCCCTGTTGAATACTTTTTACATCCCTACCAAAGAAATAGCAGAAGTATGATAAAGGAAACTATGTGAAGGAGGCATACAAGGGCATGAAGTTGTAACATACTGCTTCTGTAGTGGGTGTGGATAACATGTGTAACATATTGCAAAGGGATCTTGTAACACAGTTGAGACCATCTGAGAGGAAGATGTTGGTAGCATAAGCTTTCGTAGACTTAAGTCTACTTCATCAGATGCACAGCACACCATACAGCAATCTTTTTGCAGCAAGGAATAATGGTTAGTACCTGATTAAGAGACCAGCTGGGAATTCAGGTTTATCATCATGTGCACATTCAAGGAAAGGTAGCCTTGTACATGTATGCTATTCAGTCTTAGGCTGTCCATGTAGACATGGCCCAGGCAGATAACCTGGTGCAGTAGATCGCCACGGTCTTCCAGATAGCATGAAAATGGACCTGGTTGCTTGAATGTAACATGTGATGGTATGCAAAATAGTGGTATGCAAAATTCTGGTGGCAAAATGTTTGGTGCAAGGGAGTCTTTTGTGACTTGAAGGCAATGTCATATCCCCCCCCCTTTACTACTTCCAAAAAAACTCTAAATCCAATGTGCATTAGAAATATAGTGGCTTCTATGCCACAATGAAAATAGGAAATAACATTGCTAAAAAGGAATCAGTGCTACTAGGAAGTACAATGCACAGACTTTTATCTCAAACCTACATGGATGATTGGCTGTTTTGTGCACATTCCCCTGTGGCTTGCACTGCACATCAGCATTAAAAATTCAGCTGTGAAGGGAGGGTGGACAGTGATGCTATGGAGTATACAGTAATAGTTTACAAGAGTGAGGTTATGGAAAACTCCATGTTCATTGCAACACTTTGTAATTCATGGAATGGGGTTAAGGGAACACTGAAACATTTATCTTTGACATAATGAAAATCAATCCAACATGCAAAGAAAAAATTACTTCAGAATGGCTTACATATCTGAGGTTAAAGGCATAATGCCATAAATTGCAGTTAACAGTGTCCTTTTAAATATAGCCCTTTTCTCACCTTCTATATTACACATCTGAGCTTCCAAAAAGCCAATTAAATTGCACTTTATTCTTTGTAATGTCTAAAATTGGGCACTTTAAGTATGTAAACCAAAATGTCTCTTATTATTTGAGTGCTTTTTAATGCAGAGCACTGCACATTAAAAATGCATTTGAAAAAATGAAAGTGTCATTTAGGCTTCAAACTGTCTCCCGAAAAGCAAAAGGTACAAACAGATAAGCAGAAAATTGGAGAACAGCTTTTAGCCCTTTCCTGTTGTAGGTGTGTTGACTGAAAAACACAGTCTGTGTGTTTTAAGATTTGTGTGGTGGTTTTTGAGCTTCACGCATATTTGATCACCTGCAGATGTTCTTCAGAGCTGTATGTCAATAGTAAGAATTGTTCCCATTTTTCTAGCTGAAAAGAAGATTGGAAGTACACAATCAACTTAGTATTTTCTGCATTTAGATTTTTTTTTAATAGTTGGGTCCCCTTCCCTTTACTGCTTCAACTAAATAATGTTACCATTGTCTAGAGGTAGAAATGCTTCTGTCTAGGAAGTAACAGAAATCGAACATTTGGATGGAGAGGCATAGTGGCAGTATGCCAGGTTTGGCCAGCCTCAAGCAAGGAACCTTTGCTGCTGTCGTACAAAATGTATGAAGAATGTAATGCTATGCACTAGGTCTTTACCTGCCTATTATTTTTGCAAGTGTTTTAGCAAAGTTGAAAAAGAAATGCTCTCTATTATGGCTGTTTTATAATAGGTATTTTAATAGTTGAATATATAACTCTTCAGGAAACATTGCTCATGTGTGAAATGCCTTTCTTTCGCCTACATGATTCCAACAGATCAAATATTACTGGCTATGTAATTTTGAAGAGCCAGTATGACATAGTGCTGTGTGTGTTGGCCTATGACTCTTGAAATCAAGGTTTGATTCCAAGCTGGACCACGAAACCACTGGGCATGTCACATGCTCTCAGCCTCAGGGGAAGGCTATGGCAAACTTCCTCTGAACAAATCTTGCCAAGAAAACCACATGATAGGGTCACCATAGGGTCACCATAAGTGGGGAACGACTTGAAGGCACACAACAAGGGAAAATATGCAATTTTTGATCTGTTATCTTATGCATTATAAAGTTCATGACCAGCTGAAGTCAATCAATCAATCTATCTTGTGGATAATTCAGGGACATAGACACTCTCTCTCCCCCCCCTCTCTCCCACCGCCTTCAGAAAAAATAACAAACAGACAAATATTTTTCATAACAGTAATAGCATCTAAACAATCACCACTGATTTTCTGCAATCACATATATGAGTAATGTGGGAAGTTTGTGTAATAGCCCACATTGCTGAAGTGGAAGGGGAAGAGGCACTGAAGCAGCAGGTACTAAGGGAAACCATAAAAGAGAATGGTATGTAGACAAGTTATTTTTTTTCTTAAACCAATCATTTTAGAATAGTTTCTCCTCTCATGATTATACTTTCCCTGGAACACGTAATCAGGGGAGGAGTTTTAGCTGGCCTCTCAGGGGAGAGACCAGCAATTCAAAAACAAATATGGCACATTGATGCTGCATTGGAAAGTTGCAAGAGTAGTACCCACCCTGTACTCACCCTCCTTTCAAACACTGTCCTGCCCTCCCAACTCTACAGCAGTGTGAGATTTCTTCTGGTTGCTGCAGAGTCATGTAGGAATTTTCTCCCCTTTCCAAGAATTTTTTGCCTACCCCACACTGTTTGTTAGGGGACTGAGACAACTGCCTTGAGTGTGGTCATAAATAGGCTTCACGGCATAGGTGGGGGAGAGAACACCTTGGCACCCTCTTAAAGGGTGAAGGTAAAGTCTCTGGAACTGAATTTTAGGTCTTCTTACTAAACAGGAGAGGAAAGTGACATGCCTTGGGGCTGGCCTAAGATTTAAACCCTCATTTAAATCTTGTGAATTAAGTGAGGGAATCTTACATTGGCCTTCCGGATGCGAGCTGGCTGGGGAGTAAGCCAGTTCTGGATTGCCCTTGGGGCTCAGGTGTTTTGCCTAGGGGAAGCTGGGGATGTGGTCTGGTGAGGAATG
>NC_056525.1:35712752-35720886 GCF_019175285.1 Sceloporus undulatus | reverse complement strand
TTCTCAATAGGTAAAAATGTCTTGTGTAGAAAGATCAAAGAAAGATACAGAGAGGCTAAACAAAGAGCATGCATTATCTAGATTCCCTTCTGTCACTAATCACTTTATACAAACATTGATGCCTCTTTGCTTCTAGCAAGATACAGTACCATATGTGCTATTTTTCACACAGAGTTTAATTACACAATGTGATATTTGCATACCTTACTGTTTCTAGCTGGCCAAAACATGCAGTTTCTAAAAGAACCTCAGTCTGTTACCTGTAAAGATAGGTGGGAATCAGCTGGACCTCCAGCTGCTTTTAGATGGCAAGCACCAGCAAATGTTATTAGACTGCAGGTACCATCAGAACCACAGTGATGGATACTGGGAATTTCGCTCTGTCATTCCAAAAATCCAGCTGGGAGTTTCAGTCCAGAAACATCTGGAGGGCTGAATGGGGGCATCACTAGGATTGAAGTCACCCATTACATTAACTTATACTGTCAGTTCCATGGACCTCCTTCCATACCAGACCATGCAGAATCCTTAGTAATGTTTCTTGCATTAATGTTATCAGTAAATCATAATTCTAGTTTATCACTGAAAGTAATGATAATATTAGTGACATAAACAATTAGTAAAATTAAAATTATACCTTCAAATTACAATATCAAACACACAGCCTACATATATTTACATGTACATAGTTTCATGTTGTTGATGTGAAAATTTGATATGAAAACTATAGATTTCAAAGTAAAAACATTTAAGAACTACTTCAAAATTATGTTCATTTTAATGTTAAAATTTACAATTACATGAATCATTAATGGAGTAGGCATGCATAATCACCAATTGCCCAAATAATGTTGAAGTTGTAGAAAAAATGCATATGGATATATACTCACAAATGAAACAATACCAATACTACTACTACTACTACTACTACTAATAATAATAATAATACAAGACCAAATACACAAGCATGTCAGCACTTAGTGAACATTTTCCTGGTGTTTAAAGGAGTGAAATTGTGAATCACTTCATCAAAATCAATGCCTTTCACCAACTCACTTCCAATGGAGAATAATGCAAGATGCAGTTGGCTGGATGCTGAACGACCCAAACAGGAAAAACAGAAGGACATCCAGGAAATCCATTCCACTAGGAAACCTGAATGTAGAATATCAGCTGTCACAATCCCAAGGAATATTATCACACTTACAACCAAGGTGGAAAAGGGCTGGAGTGGACCAAGGCACTTCACACACATCCACTGTGGGAAAAGAATGATTTAACAGCACATCTGATCTCTATATAAGACACTGAGGGAAATGGTTGCAACATCACCAGTCTATACCTTCAGCACGATGGGAAATTCTCAGCACCAAAATGAAAAGTATACACGAATAGTTAACACACAGCAGATTTGTTATGATAATCTACATAAAATACCTTGAATCTACCAAAAATTGAAGGAAGTTTATTTTTATTTACCTTTTTGGACACAAAAACACCACACACACAAAAATCAGACCTGTATGTTTCCTCTTATTGGCATTTTGACTGTCATATCTGTATAAAAGTATTAATTAATCTTATTTTTAGACTCTGGAAGTAGAGCCTTTATCCTGTATAACCATGTTGACCTCTTTGGGGGTTCGTCTCAAGATAATCCAAAGAAAGAAAAAACTGAGAGAATAAAGAAAATAGATTAAGAAGTTAGAGAATCATATTTTAAATGGAAGACAGAATTTAAGAAACTGGAGCATCTTCCTTGAGAATGCCAAACAAGTTTAAGTCAGCGATTTTGCAAGAAGTGGCAAGGTTAAATAGAAAAGGCAACGTAAGGGGGAAAAAACTAATTTCATTGGGACTTCATCATACATTTACTGAAGCCAGAGCGGCTTCAGACCCTTAAATTGTCACAGGAAAATGCAAAAATCCCACAACCGTACGAAATATTAAAAGCAATGGGCTCCACAGGTTTTTTCCACTATGCTCTTGTTGAGCTTTAGTCAATACACAAAAGGGAGAATGGATTTCTGAAGGTAAGTTCTACTTATTTTATTTATTTCAATCTTGCTTGTCTCCCAGCCTGGAGAAAGGCAATTCTACCATTACAGTGCTACTCAATGAATTAGTCCATGGATTAGTGTGGGTCAGTGGTGTGCATCCAGGAAAGAAACAAATAACTGTAGCCAGTGGGCATAAATATGGCCTTAAGTATCCCCGACTGGAAGAAAGATAGAGTATAAGCTCTGTAAATAAATTTTTAAAAAGGATTGGTCCCAGTCCTGGCACAATGCCGGGGTGAACATTCTGCTCTCTGTCCCACATACATCAGACAGATTAAGAAGCAGTGCTAAAGCAGTGCTTCTCATGCTATCTGATGTGGTAAATCAGAAATAATTCTTTTCCAGTGTTCCAGGAAGCAGCATAATATTTTATGCCAATTGGATTCAACTGTTTGTTTGTTTTTCATTTCTTTCCTGGAAACTCATCATGGACTAGTAACTAATGGCTCAGCAGTACTGGCCTGTGAATCATCACTTTCAGCATCACTGGTCTTGGAGATGCAATCAATGGGGAGTTCATACTCTCCCACCATTACCCATGCAGCTTGTGGAACGACCTTCTACCTTCCTTAGCCAACTTCACAGGGTTGTTGTGATGATAAAAAGGCATAATCTGCTCCTTGGACGTATGGCTACATGTTTTACTAACAAATAAATATCACAAATTACATACTGAACCATCCTTATCCTACATCATAAAATTAAAATTACCAAAGTGACTGTGTAAGGAATGATAAGTTTCAAAAGGGAAAACCCTGTCATCCTATAGAGACTTCATTTTAGAAAGGGTGGGGAGGGGCTGTAAATAGAAGATCCAAGATTGGTTATGGAATAGATTTGGGAGAAACAGCAAGAAAGGCAACCCCAAATGTTCCCAAATGCAGAAGAAGTTCTATCCTCAAAGAAAGCAGGGAAGGAGAAGGCCAGTCTGAAAGCCCTACCTAGTTATAGCACTTCTCTGTGAGGGCCAGAGCCAGAAGAAACTCCACAAGGAGCCAAAGCCAGGCACAGCTATCAGAACAATGGCTCTGTGTGACTGCCCCACATAAGAGCAGGTGGTGGTGGCAGTGGTGGCCAGGAAGGCCCAAGGAGTTTGTGTGAGGCAAGGAAGAAGGTGAAGTAGAGGTGATGGTGGGTTCCAGAGGAGGAAAGCAGTCTGTGTTGATCAGGTGGCAACTGTTACAGTTGCAACCCTGGAGCAGCATGCACAGAACCCAGTACATCTCAGCCAAGGAAGATGGAGGAGGCCACATTAACATTGTCATGGTCATCTTTGACCCTTCAGCAGCTACCAACGGAGCAAGGACTTCAGGCATGTGCATAGAGGTGGTGAGCATAGCAACGGTTGCTATAATAGGTGGGCTGTTGTAGAGTCACAGCAGGTAAGAAGGAGGATGTGGAGGTGATGACATTCCAGATGGAGGACTGCTCCAGCCTACCCCCACATAAAGCCAAGTCTTAGTCTGAGGTAATGGAGAATGAGGTTGAATAGTCATTTTGGTATACCCCCTGTCTGGCGTTGACAGCTGATGTGATTTGCATGCCCATAGTGATGCCACTGTCTGTATAATTCCCACCACTACATTAAAGGAACAGCTTTATTGTTGATTTCCCTCTTTCCTGTACTCTTTATTTTCCTTTATGCTGCTCATGATCATTTCAGCAAACATTCAAACAGCAATCACAAGGAATGTAGGAAATAGGAAATCTGTGGCCATGAAGCTCCCCTAAGATAGAAAACACATCATGAGGTTTTGGAAACAGGTTCAGAGCCTTGAAGCTGTTTGGATTTCATTCATCTTACCTCATCTTCTTTTGAGATTTTTACTTGAAAAATATCATCAGGATTCCTAATTGCAACTGTCACCGAACACATGCAATAATGACTATAACAATATGGCATGAAAGCCTATTGGCTTAAGAAAAATGCCACTTAACCAAACATCAAAGGACACTTCAATTTGAACAAATTGCTTTTAGCTGAGATTGTATGACAACTGAGAAGAATTTTTTTTTTTGTATTTCACTTAAAGTTTACATTATTATATGAATTGGAACTTGGGAGAACACATGTTGTTTTTCATGTGATGCAGTTCAACAATCTTTGTGTAATTAATTACACCTATTTTCACTTGTTTAGAATTTGGCCAGAAGAGGCAAGACATGATTTCATTACAACAACAACATGTGTGAATTCATGTATAAAACATACCTTCACACATTTTCTACCTCGTTGAAAATCTGTTATTATAATTTGTATTTTTTACAAAATCTACATTAAAATACACATCTTTATGTATATACAGTCCTCTTCTAAAATCTCTATCCCCTGCTGTGATCAGAAGATGAGCAGTTGCAGGGACACACAGGCAAAAATGAAATATTTAAAGGAAATATGCTGTTTCAACCAAAGCACAAAGAATGTGCTACTTCAATTATTTCCAGATAATGAAACACGTGCATGTGCACACGCAGAAACACACTGTTATTAGAAAGAAAATCTAATATATTTGTGCTGGCTCTGATCCAATATCATATTGCTATGAAAGATCAAACCAGGTAGCTTGGGTCCAAGGGATACAACTTTGCTTTGAGCAGATAACGTTTTAGTAAGTTAGGCAAGGGGAAGATGTGTGCATCAGTTCAGGAGAAAATTACAAATGCAACATAGCAAAATATTCCCAAAATAACAGGGTGTGGAGATGGCTTTATACTTTACCAAATGTTATTAGAGGTTTAGAAGAACACTTCACAGAATGTATCTGTAAAAGTTTTGAAACAGCACTTAAAAACAGCAACAACAGTGCTTAATAACAAGTAACCAAGTTGTGTCTTTCATCATACATGACCCTGGATGATAGGTCTCTCCAATAGGTGCCTATGAGAGTGATACAACTGCTTCGTTAAATAATGTTTCAATCATAATACAGAAATATCTGTACTATGTAGGGAGCTTTGGTGGTGCAGTGGTTAAATGACTGTACTGCAAGCTACAAAGTTGTGAGTAAGATACCAGGGGCTCCAAGTTCCACTCAGCTTTGCATCCTTCTGTAAATTGCTAAAATGAGCAGTCAGCTTGTTGGGAACAAGTAGCTTACACATTGTAAACCTCTTAGGGAATGTTCACTGATAAGCGGTATAGAAATGTACTTACTATTGCTATTGATATATTTGGAAGAAAAAGTCCAAGCATTTTTTGGAGTAGGGAGGAAAAAATGTTGTGTTCTGTCATGCAGAAGTAATGATGTAAGTGAGAACAGGCCACTGGAGAAGGAAGTGCCGACAAGGAGGGGAAAGTGACATATTTGAAAAGAACAACAACAGTGTGGGTTATTTCTGGAACAATTACTATTACTTTTATTTCCAGAAACAAGTGTTGTTTGGCTGAATTTTACAAATTGTCATCTCTGTGGCTGTATCTTTACTGCAGAAATAATGTAGCTTGACACTACTCTAACTGTTATGGCTCAGTGCTATGGAATCTTGGGATTTGTATTTTGGTGGCACATAGGAACATTCTGACAGAGAAGATCAAATATCTCAAAAACTATAAATTCCATAATTGCAAAGTATTGAGCCATGGCAGTTAAAGGGAGTGAAGAGACAGCACAGAAGGGGCGGCGTGAAGCCACTTCTAACAAAATCGGATTGGGGCTGCGGCAAGCACATGCTGTGACCCCAATCTGGCCAGAATCCAGACCAAATAGGAGCATCAAAGTGCAGGCTTGGGGGCATGTGGCATCTAAATGTCATGCTTCCAAATTGCCCTGAAGCCACCCGGCATGTAATTGCTGGTGCAACCTCCAGGCAACTTGGAGACGTGGTGTGTGTAAACACCATGCCCCCAAGCCAGCTTGAAGCCCAAAGATGTGTCAAACTGCTTTATTTCTGCAGTGCAGACAAGGCCTGAGTAATCAATATGTAATCAATGGCTTGGTATTATTGCAATACTATGTAAGTTTGTCATTGGCACATGTCTATTTGTATTCAGGTGTCGAGAAATTTAATAAAAAGGGTACCAAAAGGGATGCATAACAAGGGAACTGTGTGCACAATGAGAAAGGAAAAATGAATGAAGTCTAAGCTAATTTGCCAGTTCCATGTCACAGGGAGCAGTGATAAATTAACCACGTCATATTGTCTATCAATACAATTTAGGAGCAGGTTGCTCATTTATAAAGTCTTTTTGGGTAAAGATTCATCTGGAAATTAAGTTGATGTTAAAAATTGATTTTGATTTGTTGCCAGAATTATATCTTCTAAACATGACCTCATTACTAGGCCTTGATGAAGAAAGGAAATTTTGGAAAATATTATTATATTTAATATCTGCGGCTAGTATGACAGTAGCAAAGAATTGGAAATTACCATTTACTCTTCGCATAGAAGATTGGCGAAATGAAATACTTGAAATGAAATAACTAGATAGATTAACAGCATTATCAAACAACAAAGATATGGCTACATGGGAAAAGTACTGGGAAGTTGTGATATTTCATTTGACTGCTACTTAGAAACAGTTTGCTCAAGAAACAATAATCTTTCATATGTGAATAAATGTAACAATTGTCTTCGGTTTAAAGATTTTTGTTAATATATAAAAATTTACAGTTTCTTAGGAAATCTTTGTAAATAAGCTTTTAAATTAATAGATTTATATTTTGATTTTATATGTTACTTTTGTCACACTGGATGAATGCAAGCTTTGTAAGTAAGATATGTCATTATAATAAAATAAATAACTAAAAATAAATAAAATTTAGTGCATCTAATTAAAAAAATACAATTTAGGAGAAGAAAGAGACATGAAATTAAAAGAAATAGACCTTGGGGGATACTAGATTTGTCCAGTTCTCCATGGGATATGGGGACATTATGGGTTTAATTTTTCCATGGAGATATGCTTATTCAGAAATATGGTGCCAATATGCTTAATTGTGTATAGCTAGACCTCTGTAGCATCCTAGCATCTATGCCCCAAAGGCACCTGTTCAACTTTTGTGTCAATAAGACCAAGTCACTGGCTGTGAGAAGAAGTGGAACAATATCAATAAAGAAAATTGTGTGTGTGTGGGGGGGGGGGGGACGCTATGGCTTCCAGAGAGAAGGCACATAACACTATCATTCAAAAACAGTCATTCTGTCCCTCCTGAACAGATCTTCTTGTGGGCAAAACTAAACTAAACTAAAATAATACGAAGGAAAATATGGGAGGAATACAAAGAGGACATGAAATCATATGAGATATGAGGAAGTTCAGTAAATGAAGTCTAAATCCAGTAGTTACTCCCTGAGTAGACCCATGCCTGAGTCTCTCTCTCTCTCTCTCTCTCTCTCTCTCTCTGGCTTTTCTTCGTGAACGAAGATTCAGGAAGGACTCATCCTTGCCTAAGTAGACATCAATGAAATATGCATTGGCACTGACTTATCAATTATTAAATTATTCAGTGGGTCTAAACTAGTAGAAATCAACTACTAGAATGGAAACATGCATGGTCATATTATTAAGCATGATGGTAATGATGCTAATTTTTGTTGTTGCCATTGTTATTTATTCCCTCTTTACAGCTAAATACTGTATGGAAAGATTAAAGTCTTGTTGGTAGTCCAGCATTCCTGGGCCCTGTGCGATAAGCTCCATTGCTCTGTTTGATACTGGCTTCAAAGTCACACCATTAAGGAAAATGTTTAAATAGTGAAAGTACATAATAGTGAATTGTTCACAAAGTCCTCCATACTTCCGTATATATTAGAAACATTTGTTGTCTGGTCAAGTGTAATTTGGCTTAAACATCAGCCAACAGCAGATAATGGCCAAATAAAGGGTTTTTGAAGCAAAGTTCAAATGACTCCTTGTGCACAATAATGCAAATTCATTTATCACAGCTTTGTCTTCCTGTTCACTGCATGAGATCTACTTATGGCTGGAGCACAAGATTTGATTACCTGTTGCTTAATGTACACATTAATATAGCTTTTGTAAATGTTATTGAGAAGCTCTTATCATGAGTGCATTTGGGCCTGCTTCTTTCTCCGTGGGGATTATTATTTTTTGAGGGGGGGACCTGGAGGTA
>NC_056525.1:35676613-35712742 GCF_019175285.1 Sceloporus undulatus | reverse complement strand
AATAATAATAATAATAATAATAATAATAATAATAATAATAATAATAATAATTTTTATTTTTATCCTGCCTCTCCCACAGGATCAAGATGGCTTACAACACAATAAAATACAGTAATACAAAATAAAATACATTATCTCTCACTCCAAACAATAACATTATAATCCCATGTAACAATAATAACAATAATAAAATCTCAATAACAATAGTAAAATCTCATCTAAAATTATTAAAACAAGTGAGTTATTCAGGGAAGGCCTGTCAGAAGAGATCTGTCTTGGCAGCTTTTTAAAAACCCATAAAGGGCTTTAAAGGTCATCACCAACACCTTGTACTGTGCCTGGAAACTAACAGGCAGCCAGTGGAGGGATTTTAGGATAGGTGCTATGTGGTCACTTCTAGCTGTTCCGGTGACTAATCTGGCTACCATGTTTTGAATTTACAGAAGTTTCCGGACTAGGTACAGGGGTAGCCCCATGTAGAATGCATTACAGAAGTCGAGTCATGAGGTTACGAGCACATGCACCACTGTTTCCAGGTCCCCCAGTTCCACGAAAGGGAAGAGCTGGCGTATCAGCCGAAGATGATAACAGGTGGTCCTGACCATCACATTTATCTGATTAGACATCTAAAGAGACGAGCCCAGGAGCATCCCCAAGCTTCGAACACAGTCCTTTAAGGGGTGTGTGACCCCATCTAGGACAGGTTGGCATATCCCTATACCTGCATTAGGGGTCCGTCTTCTCTGGATTCAGTTTCAGTCTGTTTTACCTCATCCACTCTATTACTGCTTGTTATGATATGACTTCTTTTTAAACCAGATAAATAGTTCTCAGTTCTTTTCTCACATTTTGTTTTGCATTTAACTATTCATTTCTACATCAAGCTGTGTTAACATGAATTATTTTTGGTGTCTCAGATTCTGCTTTCCTTCTAGCAGAGTGTGAATTTAGCATTCTGGCCTAAGAAGCTAGAGGGACAACAATTAAGTGATTATGTACAAGGAAAGCACAGGGTCTTATCTGAGCCTTATGCTGTTGTCAAAATAGAAATGTTCAGGTTATCAGTGAAATAGCCTTTTGTTCCAAATGTTCTTTGCACAATATATCCTACAGTCATCCATAGCTAAGAGAACCCCTCTCCCTCCCATCACCCCTATCTTGGCACATTCCAACAATATTTTTCTTAATAACAAACAGAAGAGTTAACATTTCAATTCTAAAAAAAAAAAAAGAAGAACAGGAAAGAAAAAAAATAAGATAGTAACCCTGATAAAGCACAAATATGGGATTCATTCCTAGACTTTTAAATACTCTGCTCAAAAGCCTACAAGTCTAAAGTCCTCAGTATCTCACATATTTGATTTTTTTTTAAAAAAACACCACTACCTTTTCTTGAAGGACAAGGAATGAAAACATTGTCTTTTATCAGCAATGTCTGGGAGCAGTAGTCCCCCCCCAAAAAAAAGAAAAACAATCAGTACAATAACACACAGTTCCTTGGGAAACTGGAGTTTTCTAGGAGTTGTAGTCCATAAGGACAGAAGAAATACAGAAAATCTGAGATTTATCAGACCTTTTGCATTCAGTGTTAAGTCTACTTTGACAGCTGAAGAGGAAGGAAGGATAAAGGAATCAAAGCCTCTGAGTTTGCAAGAACTGAGTAGTGTTGTTAGTAACAAGATCTTTGGAGGTCTGTCATTTATAGGGTCACTATAAATGGAAGCCAATTTGATGACACAACACAACTATGACAACAAAAATATGTTTATGCAAGAAGTACACCCAATGGAAGTAAATAACAGAAGACAACTATCATATAATGGAACATGGATTGTATTGCATATATGATGAAGACAAACAGTAGAGAAATGCAGGCAGCTCAGACAAATCTTTAGAATAGGTTGCAACAGAGTAATTTGGAGAGGATAATGATTTGTCGTGATCCATGCTGGGAGTTTAAGTGGGACTACAGCCATATACCAGCCAGTGTGCAGATTTGCACTTTGCTATTCATCTGAATTTTAGCAAGCCCACAAACTGGAATTTGTGGTTTTGTTGGGTTATTGGTTCACTAAATCAATAAAAAATTTTACCAGGTCCACAGACAGATAAAAATAGGAAACCACACACACACATTCTATTCCTCATAGTAAATGTATTTTGTCCTGGCTGTAGATATATTGGTCTATAGGGGTGATTGTGCTGCTTTCTAATTGATATCGCCAGAAGTGGTGAGCATTGACTAGGACTATAATTCAAGATCTTTTTTGGCAAGTTCTTTGGATGGCTGTCTTCCTCACATCTCATGAAGGACTATGCTTAGTGTTATGGGAGAAAGGGCAATTTATCTTATCTTCAAAGTGGTCTTAAACTACATCTTCTCCACAATTCAAAATGAAACATGGGTGGGCTTTGCTCCCTAACCAGCTGTATTATTAGGGTTGCCAGAACTCAGGGCCTGGCTCTAAGGCACCAGTGTTCATGGGCCAGTTCCTGGGGAGAGATAAGGGTGCAAATTCCCCTGTTTTGGGGGGTCATCTCCATGCAAGAGGAGTTGACTGTGTGCTGATCTCCAGTCCAGATAATAAAGCCACAGCTTTCTAAAAATGTGCAAAGCTCAATTAGTCTGTGGCTGCAACTTGCAAAGACTTTCCAAATGGTGTCTATATATTTATTTACTTAGCTAGCTTCCTCCTTCTCTCGCAGTCATTGTCGTGCCAAGGCTCACCCTCTGCTGTCTATATACCTTCTATCTAGAAGCAAATCTTGTTGTTGTTGTTGTTGTTGTTATTGTTGTTGTTAACTATCTTTGAGTCAACCTTGACCCATGGTGGTCCAATGTATGAGAGACCCACAAGTCACCCTATCCTCAAGCACCCTACTCAGCTCCTTTATTCATGGTCATTAATCTCCAATTGAATCTATCCATCTTGAATGCAGTCTTCCTCTTTTCCTATTGCCCTCCACTTTACCAAACATTACTGTCTTTTCTAGTGAGTCCTTTCTTCTCATGATATGCCCAAAATATGACAAGCTCAGTTTAGTCATCTTTGGCGCGTTACAGACCGCTGGATTGCGGCGGTCTGGCTCTGCCTCCGCTTGCAGCGTCCGGGAGCCGCAGCGGCCAAACTGTGCGGCTCCCGGACGCTCCAAGGAAGGAGCGTGGAAATCGCGCTTCTTCCTGGGCCCCGGAAGAGACACCACGAGGTGCTAGTCACACACTCGCGGCGTCACTTCAGGGGCGCGATGTGCGGATGCATAGCGCCCGCTACGTCAATATGGCGGCGGCCGTGTGGAACAGCCGCCGCCATTTGTCACAGACTCTGTCCGTGATAAGGTTAGGGGCGTCTGGAAGAGATGCCCCTTTTTCAAACTGGGATGTCCTCAGGACATCCCTAATGGCGGTCTGTAACCCGCCTTTGCTTCCAGGGAGAGTTCAGGCCTGATTTGCTCTAGGACCCATTCATTTGTCTTTTTAGTAGTCCATGGTATTCTCAGAACTCTTCTCCAACACCACATCTCAAATGAGTCCCCCCCCCCCATCAGCATTCTTATCTGTGTAGTTCTCACAACCACAAATAGAAATGGGAAATACTATAGCATAGACAATCCTAACTTTAGTATTTAATGATATATCTTTACACTTCAGGATCTTGTCTAGTTCTTTCATAGCTGTCCTTCCAAGATCTACTCTTCTTCTGATTTCTTGACTGCAGTCTCCGGTCTGATTGATGACAGATCCCAAGTATGGAAAATCTCAGACTATTTCTAATTACTTTAACATTAAATAGTTCATTTGTGGTCAGAATTTTTGTTTTCTCCATGTTCAGCTGTAAACCTGACTTCGGACTTTCTGACCTGGCTTTCTTCAATAATCTTTTTATTATCCCTGATATTTTCTGCTAGTATTATGGTGTCATCTGCATATTTTAGACTGTTGATGTTCCTTCCCCCAAGTTTGATGCCTCCCTCCTCTGCCTCCAATCCTGTTTTTTGTATGATGTTATCAGCATACAAATTAAACAATAGATTGCAGGCTTGCCAGATCCCCCTTTCCAATTGGGAACCATTCTGTTTCTCCGTATTCTGTCCTAATAGTAGCTTCTTGTCCTAAACACAAGCTACACATCAGGACATTCAGATCTTAGAAGCAAGATGCTAGAAGCAAATAGACTAGGTTAAATGCATCTTATTCCATCTCCCTAGGTAAGTGAAGAAGATTAATCTTCTCATTTCATCTGGATTTGGGAACAGCCCCTTTAGATAAGATTTCTCTCTTAATTTCCAAATGGGAAAATATATTCTCTCTCTCTTTGTAAATGGCAAGCTGTGAAAAAAGTGGTTGGTACATAATGCATAATTCTTAAGGAAGCATCCCTAGGTCTCAGGTTTTGGTCTGGAAATGTCAGAGCTTGAGATGATCCTGAACTGGATCTCAGAGCTTGAGATGATCCCGAACTGGCAACGACACAGTGTCCCTATCTACTTAAGTCAGAGTTTTGGATGGGTGGAGCAATAAATGTGAGGTCTGTTGTTTATTCCTTATGGAGAGCACAGAGGGATGCTTGGTAATGAAGTTTACTTCTAGTAACACTGTGTGATATTTATAAACCAGTACATGATGAGCTCACTTTAACTATTGGCATGGGTAATGGAAATCTTCACAAGATTAGGTGCACTGGGAAGGAAGATTGAAAATGAACACAGAACCTTAATTTTAAAACATATTATACATAATGGAGGAAATAAGCTACTGAAGTAGTAATGGATATATGCTGCTGTGAAAATCAAACATATTAAACTACAAGCTATTTTAACATGTGCCCGTGGTGCCTGGCTGTATTACATGCTTGTACAAATTTGTATTATATCATAGTTACATAAATTGTAAAGTTTTTTAAAAGCAAGATGTGAGGGCAAAGAGGATTGGGTGAGGGAGAATATAGGAGTGCCGTGAATTATTGTTGTCTAGAAAAAAAGAAAATCTGATGGTCAAAAGGAAGACAGAAATACAACTAGGAAAGGTGTGTTAGGATTTGAAGATATGAATTAGTTTGAGAAGCAAGAGCAAAGGGTAGTATGTCTGAGGTCACTTGTTCAAACATAAATGACTGTAACTATAAACTGATATGAATACAGAGGCCTAGTCCAACACTCAGACCACTGTGCCATAGACTGACTTACCAAACCACAACATCCAGGATTTCATAGAATGTTGCCATGGCAAGTAAAGTGGGATATACTGCTTTAATTGTGTACTGTGAATGGGTCCATAGTATCACAATTGCAAAATGTGAAAATAGTGGCCTATTTGAAACTACTATTAAACAGCTGAAATTACAATTTATTGTACAACATTCTTTAACCTAATTTGGCCTTGTCCCTTCTGGAACCATCTAAATATCTTAGTCAATGACACAAACACATATCCAGCATCTCCTGCCACCATGCAAAGTAATGATGTTGGTAGGCAGGCTGTCATAGTCCAACACATCTGAGTTGGAGAGGGCTGCCCTATCTTATTGTGCTATACAAATGTTAAAGTGAAAGAATAATATTAGGAACCTGAACTGGATAGGTTCAAAGACTAACAAATGGGCAAATTATTTAAGCAGTAAGAAAGAAAAGGTTAATTTATTCAAGAAATGTTTACCACATAGGTGATGAAGATGAGCAAGATGACTTTTGATAATCATATCTTACTACACTGATCATGCTATGGAAATATTGTGAAAGCAAATATGCTCATTCCATTGGTCTATAGTAACTACACCATTTCTTTCAAGTGTTCAGACTAGTAAGGTAATAAGAGTATCAAAGAGAAGGGTTGTTGTTGTTTTTGTTCATTTCAATACTTATTAAAATACAGTAATCTAGTCATTTTTGAAATTTACTACTGGACTGGAAAGAACTTCCACATACTTTGCTTCACTTGAAACTTACAGATATGAAAAAAGAACATATTTTGAAAACTGCCTCTTCCTACAATCTATTTTGTAGATTGCTATCTTATTTAAAATGCCACAAAGTAGTACTAGAGCATTAGACTTTAGTAAAGGAGATTTTCATTATACTTTTCTCTCTGCTTCAGGGTATGTTGTCTTAACATCACCAAATATTTCTTTCTAATACACTGTGATATTGCCTAGCTGCTATATTATAAAAAAGGGAGTATGTAATGGTATTAATTGCATCATCAATACAACACAGCCTTATTTCTGCAGACACCTTGCGGGTTTAAATATTACTTCAACAGAGCCAAAACAAGTAAAAAAAAAGAAGAAATAAAGATACAAAAGCATATTGATAAATTCTAACAGCAGGCATAGTTTATGCTTGGGATATGCACATACACATACCTGATCTTCTTACAACCTGAGGCTTCAGAGTGACAGTATTTAGGTTCACACCATTTTGAAAGGAATTAGAAATATGAAATGATTTATATAATCATCAGAAGGAATCAGAACTAGAAAGGATTCTCAAGGAT
The DNA here is from genome assembly GCF_019175285.1 of Sceloporus undulatus. Classification (NCBI taxonomy): domain Eukaryota; kingdom Metazoa; phylum Chordata; class Lepidosauria; order Squamata; family Phrynosomatidae; genus Sceloporus; species Sceloporus undulatus. The sequence goes on along the minus strand of NC_056525.1, from coordinate 35,706,252 downwards.
TTTCTAGTCCAATCTCTTACCAAGAACAGAAATCTTAACTGTTTCTTATAAATGACTGTCCACCCTCCACTTACCAACTAATAAGACCCTGGTTACCTATTCTTATTTGAAAATGAAGTGATAAATTAGATACAACCAAGAATTTTTACAGAATCTGACTGCCGTATTCTGTTCTTTGCTCTGAAATTCTACCTTATAAACGTGGTAATTTGGAATTCAGGATTCTGGAAGATAGTTTAGGAAGGCCACTTTAATTTCATCCACATGAAAAAGTTGCAATAATTATGTATAGATAATGTGGATAAATTTAGCATTTTGAAAACTGGGGCCAGGATTCACAACAGAGGCCCTAAACAAGCTTGTCACTGGATCTACAAGGAGATCTCATTGTTTCATTTTGTTTTGTTTTCAAAAGGAAAAAGCCATGTTTTTGAAAACTAGAAAAGGTGTACTGAATAAATTCTGCCACTATTGCATGGAATGGAACCAAAGCAGAACTGGTCCTTCAGAGCAATTACAAAATATATTCATTCACAGTTATATAACATTGTTCTTTGTAAAACAGAGAGACTATTCTTCACAAAGCAGTAGACCACAATCTGAAAAAAAGCATTAACTTTTATGTTTATAATCATTCAAATGCTTTTATTCAACCTCTAATTTCAAATGGGTCAACTCTTTTTACCCACTTTCCTCTTTACTCCTTTCCACTGGCAAAGCTTGGCTTGTTCTTTAAGTCTAGGATTTTTTATTTGCCAGCCTCTAACATCTAAGGTCTGCCTCTTGTTAAAAGATGTGCAGGTGCATGGGAATTGAAATAGTGAGATAGTCCAAATCCAATTGCTAGTGTTAACTAGAGGAGAACAGCTGAGTTAATTTCTGATTAATATAACATTTGTAGAAATTCAGTTAATTTAAGGGTCTGCTCTATGTGGAACTAGCAATTGGAATGAGTGATGACCTCAACCTAAGATAATGCCTATTATAGAAGAGCCTCCCCTCCATCCACCATCATCCACAGGGAGAGAAAAGCAACCCAGCTCCATCAGGGCTTGCCTGAAAGAAGAGCCCTCCCTTTCATCTACCATCATCCACAGGGAGAGTAAGGCAACTCAGCTCCATCAGGGCTTGCCTGAAAGAAGAGCCCTCCCCTCCATCCACCATCATCCACAGGGAGAGAAAGGCAACCCAGCTCCATCAGAGCTTGCCTAAAATAAGAAAGCCCTCCCCTCCATCCACCATCATCCACAGGGAGAGTAAGCCAACCTGACTCCATCAAGGCCTGCCTGAAAGAAGAGCCCTCCTCTCCATCCACCATCATCCACAGGGAGAGAAAGGTAACCTAGCTCCATTGGGCCTTGCCTGAAAGAAGAAAGCCCTCCCTCCATCCACCATCGAGAGGGAGAGAAGGACAAGCCAGCTCCATCGGGCCTAATCAGAGTAAGAAGAAGGGCCCTCCCTCCAGTCCATCTGCCATGGTCCAGGCCTCCAAGGGAGAAAAGATCTGCTGGACTTTTCCTCTTCCCCACTGCCATCCCCTTCTCCTTTTGTCTCTTGTCTCTTTAGATTGTAAGCCTGAGGGCAGGGAAATATCTAATCAACAATTTGTAAGCCACTCTGATAGCTTTTAGGCTGAAGAGCGGGGTATGTATAAATAAATAAATAAATAAATTATTAATAGTGAAAACATGCAGAATGATTTTTAAAAAGTAAAATATATAAAAATAGGTTACTTTGGCTGGGTCATGGTTGTTGGGCCATTTTATAACAAACATGCAAACATGCCTATGCATAGTTTTTTGTGGGTTTTTCAGGCTATGTGGCCATGTTCTAGCAGAGTTTCTTTCTGATGTTTCGCCAGCATCTGTGGCGGCATCCTCAAAAGCCAACCACAGAAGCCGGGGAAACATCAGAAAAGAAACTCTGCTAGAACATGGCCACATAGCCCGAAAACCCACAAAAAACTATGGATGCCGGCCATGAAAGCCTTCGACTTTACATGCTTATGCATTTCTCTGGCCTAGCTCTAAAATATATATTTAAAATAGCAAACATGTTATTTTTGCTTGAGAAAGAAGCCAAGTGTGCAAAGCTATCCCTCCAAACTCTCACAGGAAATGACCTGCCTTCAGAAGGTGCTCTGGTTATATAATCATAATTATTTTCATAACAACAACAATGGCAAAGTATAAATGAATGGTGAAATGTACATATATTTAGGGAGATAGGTCTACAACTATTTTATTCTCTCAGGTTAGGATGAACAATTAACATAGTTTTCTCATTGATGTGGGAGTAAATAAATATATCCCCACAAAGAACTGAAGAGCCCCAAGTGGCATGTACTATATTCAAGAGTTGCAAAATACTATGGAGAAAACATACATGAGATGTGGTAAGCAGACCAAACAAGATGAATGGCTGCACTATATTTAGTTTGTTGAGATGCATGCCTGTGGAGATGGGTTCATCCTATGATTGCAAACAAATATTTGTCTATTATTTAATTTTCACTCCAGCATGACCAGATTTTATATTAGAAAATAAAATATGGAAGACTCATACTTATGTATATCCACAGAGGACAGGGTGGGCATTTATTTATTCCTATCACTTGGGGTCACACTTATGTTTTGTTTCATTTTTTGTGGTTTCCAACCACGTTCGGGGCATGCCTTGTGTAAACCCCCAACACAGCCTGACAGCAGTCCTTTTGGCCAATATGTTTTGGACCTGAGTTAGTTTTCCTAAAGAAGTGTATGTAAGAGAGTGAAATATTTGTTTTAATTGCATTATGTTATTAACCTGCTATGTTGTATTTAACTTCTGTTAATAAAGTGTTGTTCTTTTGTATATCATATACTTTTGGCCTCCAGGAACATTCTCTCTCTCTCTCTCTCTCTCTCTCTCTCTCTAGATTGGGTTCAGACACAGTGTCTGGGATGGAAGCAGAGGAAACAAAGAGATGGGCCTGTTACAGACTGCCAAAATAAAGCTGCTTTGGGTCTCTTTGGAGGTATGCTATTTAAATGATGCATGCATCGTAAGAATCCAGAAGCTGCACCAAAGCTGCACTCCAGTGCTTAGGAATGGAGTGTGGCTTTGGCGTGACCTCCGGACTCTTAGGACCCATGCATCATTTAAATAGCATACCTCCAAAGAGACCTGAAGCAGCTTTATTTTGGCAGTCTGTAACAGGCCATGGTGTCCACTGGGTTGAATAATATCCTGCACAGGAACCTTGAGGGCATATAGTAGGCCCACTGTTGGTGCCCAGAGTGATGGGTGAAGGGAGGAACCAAATTTAAAAAGTGTTTTTCCTCATGTTAGTCAATGGCAAAGATTCAGGACCCTGGACAGGTAACCTGGAATTGAGATCTAGTTTGAACAAAGTTGTTTGCTCAATTTGTAGAGGAGACACCCAGAACCAATAGAAACCAATAGACCCTACTGTAACATCATTTTAAACCCCCCTCCCGATCAACGGTAATATTTGATTTTGAGTAAACACCTTCCTTGGCTTGTTCAGGGTTCACCTGCTACACCACCCAGTAGGATTCTGGTGTTCCAGAAATCACCCAACAACAGCAGTGGAACAGGAGGCGGTCCTTACATTGGTGACAGAGGTAGGCAAGGGCAAGCTCTCACTCTTAGTGGTAGTAGTGGGTTTGTGGAAGTCTTCACATATAGTGGCAGGAATGATTTAGGCAGGACCTTACAGCTGTTGATAAAGTGATAAAAGTGGTAGAATAAGGGGCAAAAGCCTGATAGACCACCACCTCCTTTACGAGTCCTGATGAGCACACAGGCCTCATCTCTTTCCCAACTGGATCTGGATTCCATGACAAATCTGTACCAAAGTTTTGACAAATTATGATATTGATATATTTATGACAAATAATGCACCCACTGAGTTATTAAAATGTGGGGAGGGAGGCCAAGCTGCTGGGATGATTGGTGAAAGGGGTACTGGAGCCTAGCTGATAAAGCCTGGCATAGGCATGAGTGAAACCAACTACCAGCCAACCAGGTTGCATCGAATTGGCTAGTTTGCTTGCCCTTCACCAAGCCTGTGAAAATGGAATGGGTGTCTGGGAAGAGAAAACCCTACCGCACCAGAAAAGGTGGGGCCTATTTCCTCTTCCTAGCCCTGAACTGCAACTGACACTCCCCCCTCTACACACACACACACACACACACACACACACAGGGTAAGTTGGGAGATGTGATTTTCATTACTGTTTCCCTTAACAATAGGCCAGATGTTCACTCATGGATTTTATAATATTGGTTCCAGGTGCAAACATTCTGATGTTGAAATTTCTTTTTATATGGCTCCAAGACCACATCAACGTCTGTAGGGAAGAAATGTAACATATTAATATGGAAGGTGCATGGTGCACAACAGATGCATTATATTTTAAGTATGGTGCATTACATTAAAGTATTTTTAAGGAACATGCACTTCCTCATGTTATACTGGGACCTCTTGTGAACTGTGGCATCCTATATTAAAAAGGCTGAGATGTGGTAGACAGGAAAGTCTCTGCCTCAGGTATCCTGTATTATGAAGCAACCAGCCTCCCAAACTGGCAGGTTTTGACTTTTCAGAGTCATTCTGTTTTTTGTTTAAGTCATTTAAAACAATCCTTTACAAAATGATTTTTGGCTGCAGGCTGTATAATTTGGCAGTAATGGGAGTCTTTGGGAGGATTAACAGAAGATGAGACTGGCATGTTCTCTAATAATGAGCCTATTGGGAACCTAGAATCTATACCTCTTACCTCTCACTCCACCTGAAACTGTAAAGGCAAGTCTTTTCTGTCCCTTACCTAAAGCCATCATGCTGATTACTGAATGAGGTACATCACACACACACACACACACACACACACACACACACACACACAGAGAGAGAGAGAGAGAGAGAGAGCGAGAGAGAGAGAGAGAGAGCACATCTATGTACTAGGATTATAAGAAACCAAAGAATCATGGATGACCCCATTTTTTGTAGCAACCTAGGAGCAGATTAAAACAATTCCCTCCATCCCACTACTCCAGTCACTTTGCAAGCATTTTGCTCACTTTGCTGCTTGCACATGCCTATAAGGGATCTTTTGACTTTAGTAGTGTTTTGGACAGATTGGAGTCAATAACCCCAGTATCATTACTGGTTATAAAATAAATAGTCATAGGAAAGGATAGGAAGTTTTGTCCACTTTGTTTATAGTTTTTAAATTGTGTGTAGGAATGAGTCAATATGTGTTAGTATGTCTTGGGTGAATGTTTTGCTTAGTAAGTTGTCTGTTTTATTTTATGGGAAACAATAAAGACATTTGAAAAAAATATACACAATTATAGTACTGGGAAACAACTAATATTATAGTAGAGTTTCATAACAGGAGCCCTGGTGGCACAGTGGTTAAATGCCTGTACTGCAGCCTGTACTGCAGCCATTCACTCAAGACCACAAGGTTGCGAGTTCAAGACCAGCAAAAGGGCCCAAGCTCGACTCAGGCTTGCATCCTTCCGAGGTCACTAAAATGAGTACCCAGACTGTTGGGGGCTAATTAGCTTACTTGCAAATTAGCTTACTGTTCACCGCTATGATCTCTGGAATAGCGGTATATAAATAAAAATTAAAAAAAATAACTAGGAATTAATACAACACAAAAGGAAACAATATTAATTTAAAATTCACCATGCTAAGAGGATTTTGGCACACAGGATATTATGGGGGTGGATGCAGAGAGATTTAGGGGTAACAGAACTCTCCTAAATCCTGAGAAGCTGGGAGCAGTGAAGAGAAGAAGAAGGAAAAGCAAGTTTTTCCTGAGTTAGAACAGGACTAAACTAATGACAATTATGAAAGGTTGACCTTTATGTATGTTTAACCATTTTGTCTCAAAACTCACTTAGTTGGGATAGGAGAGTTGTATTTTTGATCAACAACAACAACAAAAAAGGTACATTGACCCAATTACTTTGCCTTAAAGGTGGCTTTCCCTGTCAGTGTGATTTCCAGTCCATAGGGCATTATCTCACATTGGGAGATAGAACTCTTTGTCTGGGGACATTCGCTCTTGTCCTGTAATTTAATCAGTCCTGACACTCAGTTAGGTGTCAGTTAATGGAGTCAGCTTCTACATTTTTTCAACAATTTCAGTAGATTTAGAATTCTGCTATCCTGCCTCTATTTTGAGACAGACAGAATCAAATAGCTCCCTATAGAACACACACACACAGACACACAATTTTCTTGGCAGGGTATTGTAGCAATAGCTTCATTCTTACGATGTCAGCCATAGGGATGAATTTTAATTTTCCCACACTTTCTTCTTTTGTATTTTTTATAAATGATTATTTTACTACTTGCTAAAATGCCTGTCAGGTTTGCTGGAAAAGATGTCTACTTTGCTGGCAGCCACATCTACCATGATTCTTCATTTTCATAATGACTTTCCGACATGGTGGAAACCTGAGATCCTTCAGGTGTAGCTGTACCTCAACACCTCATCAGCCCCAGCCAGCAGGAATCACGATTAGTGATTATGGAAGTCACAGTTCTACAATACTGAAGGGCTTCAGTTTCCACTTCCCTGGACTACAGACATTAGGTATCTCCTTGCCAAAATAGTTTAAGAGCTTTCTGCTTTCTCCCTTGCTCAAATTTTGTCTAAAGTGCCACCATTGTACAAAACCATGAAACAAAGGGAAAACCAACAACCCTAGTTTGGGTGCAGGATGATGAGCAGTACGTTTCACCACATCTGTATCTATGGCCACTGCCCTTGATCTAATTGTATTCCAGATATGTGTCATAGAGAGATCACAATACAATAAAACAGAAATATTGGTTTCATGAAAGAGACAGCATGGAACAGACACCTCATTTCTTCATCTCCCAGTCCAGGGGATTATTCTGTCCATGTATTATAAGCCACCCTGAATTTATGTAGAATACACATCCTCTAAAATAATTGTAACATTATGTGCTGGGAGGAAGTTACAACTAGTTGTGTCGTTTATTTTTTTTTAAAAAAAATTATGCCATACTTAATTTATATTTAAGTTAACCACTGAGCATCAGGAAACATCAAAACCAAATACCCAATATCTTAATGTTACTCTGGTTTTATCCCATTTGCAAAGCACTTACTGTTAAAATCAAGTTGGCTTACCTGCACATTTTGTTCTTGTTGTGAGCGGAGGTCCAGGAGGCCCAGTTCCTCCTTCTCCAGGACGGGTAAGAAGCACTCTAATCTCATACTCCACATCTGGGTCCAGATGCCATAACTTGTAATTGGGTGAATCAACAATATGGGTTTCGGCCCAGTTCCCATTGGTTGTACGGTATTCTACCTCTTTCAGGATAATAGGCCCATCGCCAATGATAGAGTTGGCATTTGGTTTGATCCACAAATATGTGGCTCCAACTGCTAGAAGTTCAGGGGGTGCAATAGGAGTAGGAGGCTCTGCAAATGACAACAACAAAAAAAGAGATGTGTAAATGCTAGTTTCTTTTAATTAGCATGATGTATCTTCCATATCCACAGATTCTGCATTCATGGATTCAAACATCCATGGCTGAAGAATGTCTTTTTTTAAAAAAAATTAAAAAATCCAAACAGCAAACCACAAATTTTGGTATCCATGGGGGACCTGGAACCAAACCCCAGGGGATACCAAGGAACCACTGTATAAAACTTTTTTCCCCAGGAATGGTAAACCATTTCGAAAGGATTTCAAAGAGGCTACTATCCAAGATGCAAATATTAAAATATTTATTGAAACTTCTTTTACTTAGGAATAGCAAGTACATTTCTATACCACTTATCAATGAACTAGCACTCCCTAAACTGTTTATAGTGTGTAAACCAATTGCCCCTAACAAACGTGGTACTCGTTTTATTGACCTACAAACAGATGGAAGGCTAATTGGACCTTTAAAGGATGGAAGGCTGAGTGGATGAATGAGTGGCATTTAACCACTGTGCCACCAAGGCTCCATACATGGTAGGGAACAATGGAATGAAAAGTGTTTTATTTAGAAGAGGAAGAATTCCTTCAGTTTACCATTCCATAAAAGAAACAAGGGAAAAACAACAATCTCTCTCTCTCTCTCTCTCTCTCTCTCTCTCTGTATCTTTCTCTTTCTCCTCAGGGATAGGACATACTCAGCCCTTCAAATGTTGTTAGGCTACAGCTTTAGTAATCCATTACTATTGTCCTGGCTATGATTGATGGCAACTACAGTTCCACAACTTTATAAATAGGTTCATTCAGAGGGTATGGTCAGAAATCATTCTGGTCAATAGTTCTGATGTAATTATACCTGTGTAGGAGGCAGAGGTATGCCAGCAATAGAAGCAAAAAGTAAAAATGTTGCAGGCACAGCAAGGAATAGGGAAAACAGAGAAAGACATTTCCGGAGAGAAGGCTCCAGGCTCCTGAGTAGTCCATTTTCACAAAAGGGATGGAAATAATATCTATATCCAAAAATATTTTTTTTAAATGGTTTCTTGGGTGTTGGGATACGCTAACTTAGGGAAGAATCCATGAAATTTGGAACTTATTGTATATGGTCATGCATAAGTCTATAACTTTTAGTTAAAATTTTGACCTCAAAAACCTGAGTCAGCTTATCCACAGGTGAATATTAGTATTGTACTTTAACTCTTATACCAAAAAAGAAAGGAACCATCCCCTGGTGAAGGGCCAAAGGGTAATCTTGTCCGGGTACTAAGTTGTGACTGGATGAGAATCTAGTGAGCAGACAGATGTAGACCATGGTAACAAGCCAAGTAAACCAGGTGATTGTATTAACTAATTAGAAAGGTATAATTGCCTTGTGGATCTACTGGGTCTTGGGAGCATTCACTGAATCCTGCTCTCATGGTAATGTATGCATGCTGCTATATCAGGACTTTGTACTATGCCATTCATATTGTTTTGCTTCAGTTTTTGAGACTTCTGTTAAGTAAAGTTTTGTTCAATTTCCTCAAACTTCTGCTGTCATTTTTTCTTTAATACTCACACCCCAACAAATCTATGCCAGAAGCACAACACTCCTTTGTTCTCTCATCCATCCAGACTTCAGTGTGATCACAAATAGTTATGCCTGCTGGAATTTTGTGAGCTTTTTTGGGACTGTTCTTCTTTGCTTCATCTTTTAGATATTTTGTTGCATGCCCCTAATTTTTACCCTCAACCTCTCCATGGGTCAAATCAAAATCCACAATTTTGGCCCCAAAAACTCCCTCAACTTATACATGAGGTTGGCTTATAGTCTATATACAGTATTTTATGCAAAAATATGCATATATACTTTTCATGCAGAAAGCTCTTTTCTGTGTAGAAAAGAAGTCACCTGCATGTTAATTAGGTATACAGGCAAAGGAGCTCCACACAATTAAGGAGAAGCAGGACCGCATTGTGGACTGCACTGAGATCTTCACATATCTCCCTGTTCCCAACGTTTTGATAATCTCTCTGTGATAAATGGGAATTAGTGACATAAAGGCACGAGGCACTTGAATGGGGCAAAGAAATTTTCATCTTATTTTTTATAATTATTATTTAACAAATACTATTTTTCTGTTCTCTGTGCTGTCCAGTTCAGTAGCCTATCAATGGTTACAGAAAATGAATCTGAGAATCTAAAAATTAATTTAAAAGTTACTCATGCATACTTGAGAGAACAGTGCAAGGGTGAGAACTGGGTGTCACACGTCATGCTCTTGGACTGTGTTTCCCATCATTTTTCATCATAGTCTATGCTGATTAGGGCCTGGCATTCAAGTTCAACAATATCTGGAGGGCTGCATGATTCCCTCATAAAGAACAGTGTGATTCAAGTGAGTGTGTAGTAATACAACCAGACATTCATACCTGCAGGGCATCCATTCCAGACCTCCCTGCAGATATGACAAAATGTAGGACCTCATTCCATTGTTCCTAATGGTGGTGTGACATGTGAATAGCCACTACCACATGCACATGCCACCATTGAAGACAAAGGGGTTTGCCATCCACAGATGCTTATATCTGCAAGCCCATGGATAATGAGACCCTAGTGTAGTATGCTTTTAAAACAGGAAGACATCTTCTGATATGTCACATAATGAAGGAATAATATGACTGTATGATAAAGCCAATCCAAATTTTACCATGCCATATAAATTATCACCATTAAATAATATCCTATTGCATGTTTTCTATGGTTAACCCACTATGAGAGACACCGTGTGTAACATGCTTATGTATTTCAGAATACCCAAATGCCTGTCTCTAGGAGCAATGAAACAAGAGTACAAAACAAACTACAATATTGGAAGGATAATTTTAAGACATAATATCCTCATTGAGGAGACCAGAGATCAAAATGATCAGGTGCACAAATTTAACTAGAACATTTAATATACTTGACTATCTTTACTGGTTACATTATAGCATTGCTTATTTGAGCATTCACACAGGGTTACAACACATGTGTGAAGTGAGTTTAACCCCTTCTTCATCACTCTCTATATTTGGAGAGTACCAATCTGAATGGTCGATCCTCCTGTACTCAAGAAAGCTCTTCGCACACTCAGGAATTGTGATTTTTCAGGTTTCTTGATCCCATGGGCTCACATATAATGGAAACTACATTTTCAGACTACTTTTACCAGTTGAAAAGATTGGTGGTGGAGGTGCTTATGTATAGGGCAGGAGACTGTGTTCAGTCATAGATTGCAAGGCTACTATGGGGACTAGTGGGTGTGAGGGAAGAAGCATGGCCCTATTCCTGCTTTGTCATGGGTATATCCTGCATATGAGTAAAGCATGAACAGGCCTTTTCCATCTGAATAAGATTAGCTATACTAAATATGATCACTCTGATTAGATGTGACATTTGCTTCAATCAGCACAGTTGTCATTTAAAATGCCTGAGATCAGGCAAATCTCTTTGAATTATTTATGTTTGCTTTACATTTAGTGACCAAAAATCACAGGAAAAGGATATAGAAGTTCATTATACAAGGAGGGAAAGGAGATAGGAAGAATCCCTGAAGAACAGGACTACAATAAGCATGCTAACTAAGCCATATGCATATTAAAATAATTAGTCCAGAAAAAAAAGTGAGCGCTGTTTACATAATGCTGCATTCTCCTAGGCCTATGCACAGAGATAATGAATATAAATAACTGAGCCGCAGAAAATAATAATTGAGCATTCAATATTTTCTAAATGAGTAACCAGAAAGTAACAATGCCAATTTTCATGTCCCTGTGGAACCCCATTACGGTTGATAACCTCTGGCTCAAGCCAATATGAACTGAAACAGAAGTGGAACTGGAGCCATGTTGTAGCACATGAGGATGGAGCAAAATAATGTGTTCTCCTCTCCCTCAGGTTTTTTTTTTCATGTTGTTGCTGAGGTGTGCCTTCAAGACCCTATCACTGGATTTTCTTAGCAAAATTTGAGGAGGTTTGCCATTGCCTTCCCCTGAGGATGAAAGGATGAGACTCAATATTATCCAGTGGATTTCATGGTCAAGTGGGGAATTGAACCTTTGTCTCCAGTGACATAGTCCAGCACTCAAACGACAATGCCATGCTGGCACTTGAAACTGCAATTCTAGGTATTTCAATAAATGGAACTGAAGCAAGCACAAACTATGAGGAACAATGATTTCAAGTAGGTGTAAAATGTTCAAAAGAGGTTGCAACAATGTTGATAGAAATGTAGAGCTGCATGCAAATGTCATCTCAAACTAAAATGGTAGAAATATCAATGCTCCATCCTCAGTATGACATCCCTTCACATATTTAAACATTGCTATGATGTCACTGCTTAACCTTCTCTTCCTCAGGCCAAACATATCTTGTTCCCTAATGTGTTCCTCATAGGGCATGGTACAGTGTTGTTCACCCTCCTCTGGACACACACTAACTTCTTAATATCCATCTTAAACTGTGGTGCACAGAACTGGACACAACATTCCAGGTGAGGTCTGGCCAAAGTAGAATAGTTCCTATTACTTCCTTTGATCTAGAAACTATATTCCTATTGATGTAGTCTAGGATCATATTGGATTGATAAATTTGTTCTAGGGCATGTTAGAAGGTGTAAAATATCCAGACAAAAGTCTGCAATGTGGTTTCTTTTTCTGTGAGGATAAGAAGAAGAAAAATCTCAGGAAAAAACAACAACTTCTGAGCAGTATTTGCTGAAATCTAATAGAAACTGTCTGGATTACACTGATATAAAAGGGACAACACACACACACACACACACACACACACACACACACACACACACACACCACTTGATTATTTGACTTAATAACCTGTAGTAGTGATTTCCTAGCAGTACTCAAAAGAAAAAGCAGCTGCCCGGCTAGAAAACTACAAGCCCCAGAGTCCTCTGGGGCTTGCCCCAGCTCCATATTGGTGCATGGGGCGGAAGGGGTGCCTCTTCTGCCCCGCGATGCTCTAGAATCTGGGTTCTATGGTCCGGGAGTTCTGGTCCTCCAGGGCAGCTCATTGGGCAGTTGCCCTGGAGGAGGAGTCTCCCTGACCACGTGGTCTGGGGGTGGAGCCGGGGCCTATTTAAGGCCGCGCTGCCGGCTCCGGCCCTCAGTCGGCGCTTGGCTCCGGTTGAGGATGGAGCCAAGCTGGAAGGGAAGAGGCACTGAAGTGCTTCTCCCACCCACCCACTGCTTGGTTCTGGGCTTTTTGTCACAACTTGTGGGCGGCAGCATAGGCCAGGATCTGCACGGTGTGGTACCAGGGCTACGGAGCTCTGGTTTGGGAGTCAGTTGGGACCCGGGGTCGAATAGGGCAGGCGTATGGCCATTGCAGGGGCCATAATGCGAGAATGCCTCCCGGTGACTAGGGGCTTAGCGAATATGTGAACGCATGGCAGAGTTGCGGTCAAGTGGTGTTCCTTAGCCCCTAGGTCATCCCAATGCCTGGTGGGGACCAGGCTTTTGCTAATCAGACAAACATGGGGTTGTTTGATTTTGCAGATCCTGACCTCATGCTTTGTGCCAACCCTACCAATTGTTTGCTATTAATAAAGTTGTGGCCTTTCCTCCAGCTTGGTCTCCTGTGGTTATTTGGCAGCAGCGTCTGAGGCAACATAAATTAGTGCTACTGAAATGAAGCACAAGTAAAACAGAATGGTTGAATCATGATTAAGCATTTATATTCCTGCCTGTAAATATATACATTTTGAAGTAAAGTCATAATTTTCACTTTAAAAAAAAAGGAATCTGAAATAACACTGATTGTTAATGGCCTTTCTTTTACAACATAGACACATATGAACTCCTTTTCTCATTCTGGACAAACTGTTCTAATTATTGCTTACAGTTATGCTCAATAATTAATTCCAAATGTAGCTCAAGGAATGGTATTTGCTACTGAAATCCAAACGGAATTGACCATAATGAAAACATCCCACTTAAAAACCTTTAATTTATAAAACACTATAAAAACGCCAAGCTGGTAATTGATTCTATTCTGCATTGCTCTTGGATGGTATATAGGTCTGAAATCGACCCATTGATGAAACAGCTTTCTTTCTGATTCATAATCTTAAACAACAAGGAGGACATGATACAAAAATCTGCTAAAATGTGTTTTTATTTATTTCTGTCATTGTGAGACAGCTTCCGTGCTTTCAGTGGGAATGAATAAAAAGAACACCAAAAGGCAGAGCAATATGAATTGGCAGAGAAAATCACAGTGCAGTTCCATGTCTACTATCCATAATTTCAAAATGGAGGCTCATTTCAGAAAGCCGATATTCAATATTCAGTCCAGTTCCTGTATTTTAGCCAGGGAACATCCATATAATTGTGACCACTTATATACATTCAAAAAGAGGACACATATCATACTTGAAAGGGGACAAAGATGTCCGCACAACTTTCCTGTTCACATTTATATGTATAGATGGTAATTTAGAAAGAAGTATTGCATTTAAATAGATATACAATAAGTAGTAAATCTGCAAAGAAGACTGCATTTATATTACCTCTGCTTGCTCTGCCTGTGAACAGTTGCTTAGTAATTCTAGAAATTACTGATTAGTAGACATCATTAGATTTTTAAAGAATCAGACAAATGCTAGATACATTTGCTTCTGAAAATTACCCTATATCACACTTTGCATTCTGATATAGCCAAGACACTGTAAATGTCAAAAAAGTCTTACAGAGAATAGAATTATTCCACCATTTCCTGTTCTAACAATTTCTGCAGAGATTTTTTCAAACATTTCTCACACATACAGGAAATGGTGAACATTATCACAGACACACAATAAACAAAGCCACAAAAAAAAAAATTCCATTCTATACTACAGTCTTTAAATCTTTGTTGTTTTGAATTAAAGAAAAAAAATCCCACACTATCTTGGCTAGTGATCATGACAGATATCCATTTTATCTAATACCAAAGTTCCTGCCCCACTGTATTATCAGTTGCCAGGAAGCATGAACGGGAGAGTCTTGTTGCATTTATGTCCTGCTCAAGGGATTCCAAAGGCAACAGGTTGCCTGGTATGCAAATGGTATGCTAGTTTAGATAGGCCTCCAGTCCAATCCTCCATGCTTCTTCTAATGTCCTTATCGTTATAGACTGGTAAATATTGCTCATGGCAGAAACTGCAATGTGTGATTAAAACAATCAACAGCAGTTCACAGGACAGAGCAAAATGTGGCTGAGGGATATATTATCACAAGGAAAGAGTGAGTGATATTTATAGTGACAGCCCTGAGTAGAAGAATGGTTTCTGCATGGCCTCACTTTGTATATTCTGGAATTAATAATCCAGGTATGCTACAGCTTCACTTGTAAAAAGCCCTAGTGCCTCCCCATACACTTTTAGGTAAAATTCATACCACCAGCACCTGAAAACTTGCTCCTGAAACTCTTTAGGTTCAGTGTTTTTTTTCTGGAAAATCCCAAAATGCCACCTAAATACCCTCCCTGCATCATCCCTGAGCAACGAGAAGATGCAAATACAATATATTTTTGGCTATTTTGGGGGTCAATACAAGGGAACAGGTGACTCAAAGGCAAACAAACAGACGAACACACACACACACACACACACACACACATAGAGAAAGAGAAAGAGTATAATTCAGGCATAAAAGCAAAGGTGTGGGAATGGGAGCTTAAGATCTCTGGAAGAGGTGCATAAGTTTAACTTGCAAAAGTGTTAGCTTCTGTTCCCAATTCTAATGTTTTTGCCTGTGATAATTTATTGCAACTTCTTTTGAAATAATGGCTACTATGACAGTAACTGGAACTAGTACAAAGTTACAAAACCAAATCGTGAAGGAAAGGTAAGCCCGGTTCCTCTTCATTTCTCCTTTTGAATGTACCAGGGTATGGTTACATTACATTTCCTGGGAAAATGGAACAACAAATTATCTTAGGGGTTGTCCACATAGGCCAAAATACCTGGTTTTCCCCTGGTTCACATTGTCTAGATCAGATATTGCAGGCCAAAATCCCCAGGGCAGGATCAGGCCTGATCCTGCCTGTACAGAAGCAGATCTAGAGGCTCTGTCCTGACCGTGGGGTAAATAGCCTTTACGCATGGTTAATTTACTCCTGGTTTTCCATGGAGTTTCTAGGAAACTCGATGGTGAAACCAGCTGTTCACACCACCATCACGGCTCCTTACCTACATGCTCTCGCTTTCACTCAGGACCTGCCCCCCACCATGGCATCTGACATGGAATTGGGGTATTTGGTTGCACCCCAGTGGCCAGGCACCCTATTTCCTAATCAGACACGACAATGGGAAGCTCCTGAGTGAAAGTGACAACAAGGTAAGGAACATGGGCCAATCCCAGGTCCTGGGCCAGCACAGGCACAGATGTGAGCACTGGCCCATCCCCACATTGATCCATACACCAACCCAGATGAGCACAGGGCCCAGAAAAGCACAGGCTCAGTCTCTGCTTTTCTGGCTCATTGGTTCAGGCCTTAGGATTGATTTTTATTTTTTTTTTGGGGGGGGGGGGGAATCTGGGGCTTGCATTTATTTTGTTGTATTAATTAAAACATTTCTATCTCTATATATCCTAGCATCTCAGGGCAGTGTATGAATAAAACCAAAGAAATAGTTTAAAACAATTTAAAATTTACAGCAATAACAATACTTTAAGTAGATTAGACAATTTGGCAAATTTAAACAGGTTTAAAGTCTAGAATAAATCACTTATACCACAAAGAATTTAAGAAAAAAAAGCCATCTTTTTATTGTAAAGCTTGTCTCTCATTTCAGGTGGTAGGCAGCACATAACGAGTCCACAGTGACTGACTTGGAAGAATACTGCTGACATTTCTACCTGTGTATTGTGAACCTTGTCAGTTAATCCATGAAAGTGACTGTGTAATGGATCCTGTTCAATGATATGACCTATTTCTTCTCATCCTATGTGTGTGATAATCATTTGTGCAATAACTCACCATTTTCGCTTTATTTGAAATTAAATGTGCTTTAATTTCTCTTTAATGACAAAATTAGCTCCAGTGTGATAAATTCCCTAGCCCTAGATACTCTTCACATAACTGGAATGAGAAGGTACCACTTCTAGTTTAGGAGTGTAAATCATGCCTAGATTCATCCCTGCATACCAGATTAGAAACCACAACCTGTGTGTGTGTGTGTATTCTCCATGCAATACAGAGAAGATTTTCTTCCCGCTTCGGAGACAATTTACATATTTTCAAGACTGATTTTATTGCATTTATGTAAATGGGCAAAACTGAAAACTCTGACAACAGCTACCTTGTTCTTAAAATTGGAAGCACTGGATGGGTTGTTCATGTCTTTGAGAATAACCACCCTGTCCTATTTTGCTTGCTTGGTGTGTGATTAACCTCAGAAACATAATACACCAGAAACCTTTTTGCACAGTTTCTTCAAAGCATGATGGGAAGCAAAGGACTTGGCATTTTGATTTCTTGACAGTATTGAAACCTTTGGCAGGGGCTGGAGTCAAAGCTGCCTATTTTGACCACAAACAAGATATCTGTAAAATTTCTTTAACATCCTTATTCTAGTTATAGGGACCAACATCAAAACAGGTTCAAGGGGAAACACGTCTCTGTTTAGAAATAAAACCTCATGCATACAAAGGGGGATTAACAATACTCTATTCACACACAGATAACTGGAGGTTTGAAGACCACAGTTCATGCCACACACTCCACTGCTAATGGGAACAATTGTTCAAAACAATGGAAATCCTTCCCCCATTGATGTTACTAGAAACAGTGTTTCAGACGTAATTTGGTAACCATAGAATTGTAACAGAGAGCTAGTAAAGTACAGTCAGGGTGGCCTTGAAGCACAGAATAGCCTGTACATGCTTTGAAAATAAGAAATCTTCATTTTAATGCCAGAGATGGGGCCAGGGGGCATATCTCTTAAAACTGAACATTTCCCCCCCTAATTATTATTTCATTAGATTGCAAGATGCCCTGAAAATGCACTTAAATAGACAGATGAACAACTAAATTATTGATATTCTGTGAAACTGCTGTAGGTGAAGATACAATTTGTGATGATCAATTAAACACTATACATGTGAAGGAGACTTAACCATACTCCCCTGACACATAATGTAGATGTATGCGCACACACACACACACACGGTTTAAAGGCCACAGTTTCTGCTGCACATTCCATTGTTAATGACAAAAGTTGTTGAGAACAATGGAAACATTTCCCTCTTCTTTTAGTCCCACACCTTCAGAGAAATGGTTGGTGGGAAGGAACATGCTTTGAAGGTGGGGCACACATGTCTTGAAAGCAAGTGGAAAGTGAAATGAAGCTGCACTTTGGGCTAAAACCTGGAGCAAAAAGAAGCTATGATACTCTGGCTTTACACAGAAAATGCACAGCTTCATGTTTGCACATAAACAGCCTGGCATCAGTGTAGAGTTGTGGCAAAGCAAAAAAATGAAAGTGTGACAACTCAGATGGATGTAATCACAATGTACCAGACAGTCCAACGGGGGGCATGGAGTGAAGAGGAGTGAAGGGGCATGTATGGGGGCTTTTATAATTTATTTTGCCAATGTATCACTCATGCACCGATGCCCTATATGGGTGGAGCATTTGCAAGTGTAACTGTGGCTGATCAAAGGGGCAAATATGCAATGGGAAGGCATATGTGCACAACGTGTAACATAATTGAATGGCACAGGTGATGTGCTTGTGTGATGGCACACATGCATGGTGAGGAGGTGACAAAAAATTACTCACAGGCATGGTAAAAGTACATTGGTTTTCCTGTAAACATATGACTGTGGCCCAGTATGTGGTGAAGGAAGCCGCCATCTTCAATTCAATTCAAAAAGAGCTTGCAAGCTTTCTGGAGGGTGAAACAAACAGTAGGTGTTCTGATTCTTTCCCCTTGAAATAATTTTGTTTCACTCACAAAACATAGGCAAAACAAAACAGTCAGTTTTGAGGTGAGTGAAATAGCAGAGCAATGGTCTTTACTTTGATACAGAGGTTGGTTTTGCATTGCTGGAAATGCATTGGAAAGCCACCCTCAGGGCTTGTTTGATCAAATGTGTAAAAGTAGGTGATCTTCTGAAATGATTTTTACTGCTATACTTTGGAAGGCTGAATTGAAAAAATGCCAGAATGAAAGTGAAGGGGCAAGACTGCATAAGCAAAACTAATGATATCATTTCTCTCTATCCAGTGAGTCATTTTACCTCATGCACAGAACATCTTCTATGCACACACAGTAGGACTTTCAAAATTCTCTTTCACTTTTATTTTTAAGAGTAGGCCACCCAGCATACAAAAAAGCTTCCTTTGAAATTCAGGAAAGTTATAAAAGCATCTTCTCATGAAATACTGTACATGTCTCAGTGAAGTTAAAAAGAGTGTAGGTATCAGTCATACTAACCCTTATCTTCCCAGACATTTCTCTGGATTAGAAATTGCTATCAGTAATATTCAAAGAACAGCTGCAGACAATGATGGGGGGGGAGATTGGGGCAAAGTAGAGCATTGGACTAAAAAGGGGGCAATTTTTGTTCAAGAAATAATTTGAATAATCCACATGGATTTAGTACTGATGTTAAAGATAGTTCAGAATTGCTGTGAGAGTGGCCAGAAAGGTGGTAGCAAGGGCTCAGAATTTCAATAAATTAGTCTTAGGACCTGGAAAAATGGATGCAAGGTACAGGAAAAGAGATTCCACCTCAACATTATGAGGAACTTTTTGACAGTAAGAGCTGTTACGAAGTGGCACACACTCCCTCAAAGTGTGGTGGAGTCTCTTTCTTTGGAGGTCTTTAAACAGAGGCTAGATGGCAATTTGTTAGGAATGCTTTGATTGTGAGTTCCTGCATTCCATGAGGTTGGACTGGATGGCCCTTGTCATCTCTTCCAACTCTGTTATTCTATGATTCTCCTGCCATTTTGACAGATCACATTGTCTAAAACTATCCCATAGGTTTTATAGAGAAGAGGATGAGGAGAAACAGAGCAACTGAATCAAATGTACAATACTCCTTTGTCCATACATAAATGTTTGTAGTGGATTTTAGGAAACATGGGGAGGGAGATACAGAAGGTCCTTCCCTTACGTGGTGGAAAATCTGTGAATGCTCATGCCCCATTGCTAACAATGGGACACATGCTCGTAGGGTGGGGCAGCATGCACACCATGGGTGCACTCCCCATTTCTTTAATTGTTGCACGGCTTCAGCCTAAGCATGAGGCTGCATATAGTGTGCCCATGTATGGCACAGCCGCACTGTATGAGGTTCTCTTAAGCTATCCCACATGTACCACCAAATGTGGCATTTCCACCTTTTATCTCATGGCTGTGATCACCAAATGTGGGAGTTTTCCATATCCATATCATACCAACTGTGTGGTTTACACTTGGGCAATCCCAGCAAAGTTACAGACTGTGAAGATTCCTCAGAGACAATCCCAACAAATGTGAAGACCTCCACATTGCCCACTGCAATTACCAAGAATCAGAACTTTCCCTGATCCCCATCCCTGCCACAGTGTAAGGACCTCTACTTTCTCCATCTTTGTGACACCAACAAGGAGACTTTCTAAGTGCCCTCATGGTACCTATGAGGATTTATACAGTGCACCCTTGCTATCCAGAACCCCCCGTGGATAGTAAAAAGTGTGGGATGTTAAGTTCTGTACTTCTCAATAGATGTGTGCTCCCACTTGTTATATTGCATGCATGTGTGTCCATTCAGAAAGCCGGGGCTTGCCATCCACAGAAATGCTGTACAACTCCTGTCCTCAATGGACATTGCCCCATTAAACCTAAAATAAGGTTTAACTTGTACTCGGGACAAAAAGGCCACCATTAGGATAGAATATGGAGAAAGAGAATGGGTTCCAATTGGGAAGGGGGTTAGGCAAGGCTACATTTTGTCATGTGCTCTGTTTAACCTCTGTGCTGAATGTATCATGCACAAAACTAGATTAGACTCTGAGGAAGTAGGTGTGAAAATTGGAGAAGGGAACATCAACAATTTAAGATATGCAGATGACATCATGCTACAATGGACCTTTCCCATTCATGGGGGTTTGGTTCTGCCCTCCTGCAAAAACCACAGATGGTTGCATCCCCTATTGTTCAATGGCAATGACATGTACATGGATGCATCAGCAAATATGCATGGGCATGATACCATTGAATAATATGAGGCATGGCAATCCATGGGTGGTCAAATCTGTAGATTGCCAGCCTGCTGGTACAAAGGATCCACTGAATTATAGAACATAGCAAAGATTTGGAATGATTACTGAAAAAAATCAAGGAAGAAAGTGCAAAGGCAAATTTACAGCTGAACATTAAGAAAGGGAAAATAATAACCACAGATTATCTACATATCTGTAAAGCAGGCAATGAAGATATTGAGATACAGTAGTGAATGATTTTCTATGCACTGGTTCAATCATTAATCAAAATGGAGATTTCACACAAGAAACCAGAACACTAGGTCTTGAGAGGGTAGCTATGGAAGAATTAAACAAGGTCCTGAAGTGTAGACATATTATTGAGTTATGATTGTCCATGACATCATTGCTGACCAACTCATTAATAATGAGACCAGACATAGAGAACTGGGTTATAAAATTGGCAACTTTATTTAACTCAACTTATTTAAACTTATTTCTTCGAGAACTGCAAAAAACCAGGGGGGAGAACCTTGTGTAGGAACAGCTGGTGGATGGTCTGCTCCAAGACCAATTCCCCAGCTTCCAAAGGGCGAAAACACCTGGGCCCCAAGGGCAATCCATAATTGGGTTGCTCCCCGGCCAGCCCGCATCCGGAAGGCCAACCCAAGACTCCCCCACTTAACTCGCCAGACTTAAGTGAGGGTTTAAATCTCAAGCCAGCCCCAAGGCAAGTCTCTTTCCCTTCACGTTTACTTGCAAGACCTAAACGTGATTTCCAGAGACCTAGCTTCACCCTTTAGGAGGATGCCGAGGTGTTCACCGAAACATCTATCTCCCCCGCCTATGCGTGAAACCTATTTATGACCACACCCATGCCAATTGTCAAAGTCCTCAACCAACAGTGTGGGGTAGGCAAAAAACCCTTGGAAAGGGGAGAAAATTCCTACCCGGCCCCAAGGCGACCAGAATTAATTTTCACACTGATGTCGAGGCGGGAGGGTGGGCCAGCGTTTGAAGCCAAGTGAGAGGAGTTTGGGCAGGCAAGCCTCAAGCAGGCTAAACCCCACCCCCTCCTCTGCCAACAGACAGCAGAGCATGCTGTTTTCCTTTAAAATGCTGGTCTCTCTAATGAGAGGCCAGCAAAATCTCCTCCCCAGCACAAATGGTCGGGGAGAAGCATATTTCCAATTTCTATGTATGGATGTGAAAGCTGTACGGTGAAGAAAGGTGAGAAGAGAATCAACTCATTTGGAATGGGGTGTTGGAGGAGATTTCTGTGGATCCCTTGGTCTGCCAAAATAACAATAAATGTGTCTTCCAGACTGGTTTAAAGAAGTATGAATTCTTTCAATATACCTGCATGGGTTTGCTGGTTATTGGCTATTTGCAAAAGGGCAATTTCTGTGGTGCACTAGACACTATAACTGTTTTAAAAAATGAAAAGAGGGGAAATAGGGGAATGATGACCCAAAATGTCTCAGAATTAAAAAGGAACTCACTTGAGACTGGGAATAAAATATTTCAGCTTATGCTGGGAGTTGATAAAAAATAGTCTGGGACAAGAGGAGCATCACTTGGATATTAAAACAGAAACACCTGAGAACAACATCAACAAATACCCCCAACCTCCTGACATATTTTTTCACATGAAGGAGCTGCATCCTGGACAAGGCTGATGGGAATTGCAAACAAACAACATTGGGAAGGCCACTCATTGCCATGCTTTGTCGTTTGCATCAAATGTCCTTCTGTAACAGTTATTTTACCTGTACATAATCTGAAACGTCATTTCTTCAGGACATTTCTCTATCCTGACCAACACGTTTATGTATTCAAGAACTGATGGTAGCAGAGCATTTGCACTACCCACAGGTATCTGGACAAAACAGACAGTCACAGAACATTTGGATTCCCATGGTATTATGAATCTATATGAGTACTGTTTAGGGCAAGCTCAACAATCTAGATTCATAGAATCATAGAATCATGGAGTTGGAAGAACCACAAGGGCCATCCAGTCCAACCCTCTGCTATGCAGGAAATCTCAAAACATCCACAACAGTTGGCCATCCAGCCTCTGTTTAAATAATACTTAAATAGATTAACAGGTGATCAGAAATCTAAAGATTTTACCTGAATCCCTCCAACTGACTGTCAATAAGAGGGAAATTACAGTGTGCCCTTGGTATCCACTGGGGCTTGGTTTCAGATCACCCCATGGATACCAAAATCCATGGATGATCAAGTCCCATTAAATACAATGGCATAGTAAAGTGGTGCCCCGTATATAACATGACAAAATCAAGGTTTGCTTTTGAGAATTTATATTTTTTAGAATATTTTCACTCTGTGGATGCTTGAATCCATGGATAAAAAATTCAGTGGATATGGAGTGCCAATTGTACGCCAGTTGAAGGGTTGGTGCAGTGACCATATTGGGTTGCAGTGGTAGAAGGAAGCTTTGGATAAATGTCAAGCCCTACCATTTTATGCACTCTTGTCCTTCAGTATGCCTATGCTCATAAGAGGTGGGGCTCTAGGACACAAATGCCAACCTGTAGGGCACAAGTTTCCACTTCCCTGTCCACAAGCAGATTCATATTCTGCCTTTTTCTATTATTTCTCAGATGGACTTTACAAGCTTACAATTTCTGTCTTAACTAACTCTTTAAAGTAGATCAGTTTTAATGCTGAGATTGTGAATTTCCATGTTTTGAATCTAACTTTGTTTGTAGTGTAAAACGGAACAAAGGAAGCAGGTTGTATCTGATGAAGTGGACTGGAGTCCACAAATGTGAATGCTAGGATAAACCATTTAGTCTTAGGGGATTATTGCACCCAGGAATAATGGCAGGAGAGACACGGGATCAAAAAGACAAAAACAGTTGTTATTGCATTTACCCATGTTTGGGCTGTAGGCAGCCTGTATCCACTCAGGCAGCCTGTATGCAACCTGGACTTCTCCTGCAGATATTTCTGTTCTTGAAAAAGCTGCAGGAGAAGTCCGGGTTGCAGATGGACTGCCCAAGTGGATACAGGCTGCCTAAAGCCTAGGGATGGGTAAATGTGATAACATCCGTTTTCATTTTTTAGATCCTGTGTCTCTCCCACCAGGATTCCTGTGTGTTATAATCTCCAGAAAGGTGCTCCTGAATTTCTTTATGCCTTTTCAAGTAAAAACGTACTAACGCTACTATATCTTAATTCTAGCATTTTACATTGATAGGATTTTTAAAAGACAATATTACAGATATTGTAATCTAACAATTAGAGATAGATTTCTCTCTAATCTCTTGTGATTTTCCAGTTTCCTTGAAAAGTGTCTATATTTGCTGATTTGTAGAATTCACATTTAATTAGTGGCCTTAATGATTTTTTTCAAATTAATCATTCTGCACTGTAATGATTAAATAAATATTAAAAATGAAGTTAATAATTCAGATGCTTTAAATCAATTTTTATTTATGATACATAAAGCATCTATGAAACAACTAAGTATTAGTCAATTGATCATCATCAGCTTTTCTTTCTTCTTTTGTGAATGGAATTGGCTGTTTTTGGTAAAGGGATATATTGAATGAAGTGACTGAATGATTAATATTAAGTCAAGTGAAAAAACAGGATGAAATCAAAATGAGTAGATTAATTTGTGATTAAATAGTGGAATAAATTATATGAATTAACAGGAGTCAGAAAAGTATATAATCATAATAAAATGGATTATTTGTTTTGAAGTAATTTTGGTGAGGACTGATGGACATATTGTCATGGCCAGCCATGAGGAGAACTCAGCTCCTCAGGTACAAGATGAACCTGAGGATGTGCCAGGCCCCAGTTCTGCCCTCCCAGCCCCAGTGGATTTGGCTCAGCCAGACCCTAGCTCTGTGGGATCTTCTCCAGTGGAGCCTGGGGCTCAGCAGCCCAGCCTCGCCCCAACAGAAGTTCCAGACTTGGGAGACATAGAACAGCAGAGCATTGAGATTCCTACCTTTAGCCAGAGGAGTTTAGAAAGGGCATGCCTTCAGCATTCCAAGAGACTTTAGCCACTCAGCAGCTGTGATAAGGGAGCTAGATACAAGACACCTGGCAAATGCTGAGCTCTCTTGTCAAAGCCTATTGGTTCTCATTAGTGAATGCTGCTTGATCTGACTCCTTACTTCCTAGACCTTTGAATGCCTTTGAATCCTTGACCTCAGACCAGACTCACTGGCCAACCCTCTGGCACTTTTGACCTTAGACTGGACTGGTAGTATTGCTCTGTGTAATCCTGAAGTTTGGACTGGCTAGTGGCTTATTCTATTTGGATGTCGTTTGGTATTGTTGCTTGTGGAACTGCTTCTTGGCAACTCAGCATGGTTTACTTTTGCTAAGCAGGCTCTTATTAGCTGTGTGAGTGTGTGTTAGCAGCATTCCCAGACACATATTTTGAAATGGAATACATTAATTGGCATTTACCCATAAGAAATTAACTGTAATTTGAATGACTCACAGGTAATCAGTTTTGAAATTAAAACATATAGAATTAATTGATAGTGGCTTTATGACTTTCAGAAAGGAAGACAGAGAAATAGTACCTAAGGACAGCCCACCATTAAACAGGTAGTGAAACTTTTTTTGTAAGCACTTTTGTTGTTTGAAGACATTTAAATTAAATTAGGAAGTAAAACTTCTGAAGCTGAGAAGAAAATACTAGTTTTAGAAAATAAGATAACAGATATAATAAAAGTGTGAAGCAATGAACTTAAAAAAACATCAGTGAAGCATTAAAGAAAAAAGTTGTAGACAAGGGAAGGTTATCACTAAGATTCAGAGAAATTTAAACTCTTTCAAGTATCTATATTTGATCTGTATCTTCTGTGACTGTAACAACAGTGGATACTAGTAGACAATACTAAAAACCAATATTAAAAATACTAAAAGTTACATTATGAGCTATTAAAAATTACAATAAAACTTGAAGTAATTTAAAACAATAAAAAGATGATGTCTGACATTTTACATCATATTCTACATTATACAACTTTATTAATCCATGCCTTCATCAAAGAAATAAAATGAAACTCTGTTAATGAATAGCGAAGATGCTCATTCAGGCACTGCCAAAAGTGATCAAATGAACATTGGCTATTCCTGATGCACATTAGGTACTTCTAATGTTCATCAGGAACACTTCGGTTGTGATCCAACACTTCATAGCTAGTGCTTGCATTCTCACTGGAAAGTGCCCAGATGCACATCATCGTCCATTAACCACTGGGACATGGCCCATCAAAAGACATCAATGTCACACAAGGATGGGGTTGGGGGGATCATGAATAGTTACTCATAAATTCCAGGAAACAAGAATGAAGGTACAAGGTTAGCAAGCATTATAATGGGACTTTTCACACTACACAATTGCAGTGTTATGATTCTACTTTAACTGTCACTGTTGCATCTTGTGGAGTCCTAGGATTGGTAGCTTGGCGAGGCACTGGACCTCTCTGGGTGAGAATTCTAAATATCTTTTTTTAAGCCACACATTCAAAGATTCCATAGGATGTTGCAATGGCAAAGTTGAACCATAGCACTGTAACTGTGTAGTGCAGTGTATTTTTTGGCTCCCCAAATTGCTTTAGGCCCATGACCTTTAACCTATCATCCTCCAAACTATTATGCACACTTATCTGTGTGATATTCCTGCTAGTATAACAGTTATTAGGAGGAAGAAAATGAGGGCTATCTTTCCCTGTCCAGGGATGATGTCATGCTGAGTGGAAATAATATGTCACTAATTGACTTCCTATAGAATGGAACAAAGCTAGGGACTTCCTACTGAGAGGAACTGAAGTAGTAATGTGCCATCCCTGATACGTGTACCTCAGATATCACAGAAAACATAATCTTGATTTTGCCAAGATGGAGATCTGGGTCAAAACAAAATGGGTTGCAACAGAGATAAAAGCATAGTCCTGCATTCTGTTAGGAATAAACAGATGCACAAATGGAGTTGATAGGTAACACCTTGTCAGCACTAAAAGCACCAATGAACTAAGATTCAAAAGCCAACCATGAATCAACAATGTGATGTAGTGGGTATAAATGATAGTGGTCATTATTCTACACCAGCTACTTAATTAAACATACTTCACTTCGTAACCTCTTGTGGCCCAACACTCCCTCCTCCCACAGACATGATGGAAACATTATTAATCCATACACCAATTGCTGACAGAATGGACCTCCTTCTTCTCCAGATGCCTGGTAAATTAGGTTGAGGGGATTATGATCATGGCAATTGTGTCACTATTGTGACTGCATAGTGGTCAGAAATACAGGACAATTACAGATGAATAAATCTAGGTAATGGTTCCATATTAACGATCACTATTTAGCCATGAATGTGACACTATTACCATAATTTTAATGCCTTCTCAACCTGCCTTACTAAGTCGCAGCTGCATGGGAAGCAGCAGGACCTTTCTATCATTCCCGTGGTCTTACTTGTGTACCAACACTATGACTGAAGCCCCCCCCCCCCCACGTTGATATCCACTTTTCTCTCACCATCCCCCTGCAGACCCTTTTTATTCACTATCCCCCTGGATCTTTCCCCAGCCTCCACTCTGAGAATCACTGATTTAGATAGTAAGACCATAATGAATGTACTCAAATTACAAGAAAAGAGTATATTGACTAAACATTACAAACAAATCCCTGTAGTAAGATGGAGTATGTGTTGAACAGATTGCCTTGGATAGTAGAAGATTCTCTTTCACAATGTCTTGATGGTCACATATCAGGGGACGTGTAGAGGGCATTTCCTGAATTTGCAAAAGGTTGGATCAGATTATCTTTGAGTTCCATTCCAACTTTATGATTCTTTGAACGTTCTCCAGTATCCTTTAAAAAATGATCAATTGTAGTCTGTGCAACCGTATGCATTATACTGCACTTAGTTGAATCACAGCTGACTAACCAAGCTACAAGGATATATAAATGACACTTCGCAAAACTGCCAAGCTTACTGTGAAGTGGATTATTATAATCCCAAATGGCACCAGTTTCCTTTCAAAAGGAAGGTTCTTTGCACTAGTAAGTAGTTTCTCCTAGCTCTAGTTGTGGCTCATATTCTTAACACTGTGTCTTGCTCTGGTTCGTCTATCATATGTTTTAAAATCCATTTCAGCTTTCTGCATGAACAAGCTGCTAATCTCCCACAGGTACTGGCGATTTACACTCAACAAGCACTACACAGAAATGGGAAAGGAGATGATGTTGGTGGATAGGGGCATGCTTACTGTGAAATGTGTAATTTCAGGTCAATTTGAGTTCATACAGCTTCATCAGCTGTTATGTTACCTGTTTACAAGGGGGGAAACAATTAAACCACTAAGATTTTGAAAGTTTACCTATAGAGGCAAATTAGAAACTTTTTGCTGCACAGCAGATTCCTGTATGCAGGGCAGGGAAGAATGCTATATTGTAAGCTGCTGAAAAAGTATAAATGATTGGAGGTATTCATACCAAGAGCCCTGTCAATGAGTTTGTCTGCATTGATTAAACATCTTAAACTATATGAACCTGCTGGGCTGGCAGCAAATAGCCTAAGGCAGATTTATACCATTTTAATTTCAGGAACAAGGAAAAGCACATTGCTACACTCCTTATTCCTTGCCCCTTGCTTCAACCTCACACACAAGGTACCAATGGTACAAGGAAGGAGAAAAGTCAAAGAAATGCATGAAAATGAGATAGCAATTGCCTGTGGCTTGTAAACAACAACAAATGGAGCAAAAGAGGCAGTGCTGCACTCCCAGTATGTGAACTGATATATTCCATCTAAGCCTGAAGGCCTGTGGGCTGACTTAGAACAATTTAAAAGCCACAGCACGAAACCTACTCTGATTTATAGAGCACTCAAAATCACAGGGTGGTTTTCTATGGCTTGGAGCTGGAGCTGAACAGGTCTTTCCCATGTTTCCAGAACATTGAAGTTGTAGTCCAAAGAAATCAATTTCTTTTTCAATGTATTATTATTATTGCATATTCAAAGTATTATCTAAATAACCAACTTTTCAGTGTCCTGGTAAGAGAGATCTTTATTAGCCATATGTGTATTAAGGATGGAATGAGTATCTGAAAATATTTATTAAATTGTCAAAAATATTTATTGAAGGTCATCAAACTCTGGTGAGAAGAATCCTGATGAGAATCTTCACAGTTCCAGACTGGATTATCCACAAAAGGCATTCCCCCACCCAAAGAAAACAGTAAAGAAAACAACACCTTTTTCAATGAAAATAATTGTCTACATGGAAACAAATATTTTCTACACAGGAAATACTATTCCCTGTGCAGAAAATGTGTTTTCTGCACACACACACACACACACACACACACACACATCAGTTTTACTCAGCTCAGTGACATTTTCTGCATCAACAGTCATTGAAAACTAAAAAAAAAATCATGATAACTTTCTCACAGAGGGAAGAAAACCAAAGAAATTACCCATTGCTTCCTTCAAGGACTAAGGTTGCAAAGAATTACAACCCTAATATAAATGTTGAATTTAAGGCATAGAGTGGCTTCTCTAGGGAATTGCCCACACTGGCAAAATAAAGCAGCTTCAGGTCATCCTGAAGCCTACCTACCCAGACAATATAAGGCATGAAACCAGGTGGAAATCAGCATGAAACTGTCCTCTCCAGTTAAAACGAGAGTAAAAAGATGCTCTGATACTCTGCTTTAGTACAGAAAATGTGCATCATCACACCAGGAAATAAACAGCATGGCACAAGAGCAGGGATGCAGGAAAGCTGAGGGGGCATACAAAAGCAGTCTAGAGTATGTGCCCTGGGACCAGCAAGATGCAGCCACCAGTGCTATTGCTTACCATATGTTTTTTTTCTATTTAGCACACAGGCACAAGTGGCCAACGACACCATCGACCTG